>NC_069499.1:984078398-984398398 GCF_027579735.1 Bombina bombina | reverse complement strand
TAAAAAATGTACAAGCTCTTTTACCTTACCAGCCCTGAACAGGGCCCTTTGCGGGGCATGCCCCAAGAAGTTCAGCTCTTTTGCCTGTAAAAAAAAACATACAATACCCCCCCCCAACATTACAACCCACCACCCACATACCCCTAATCTAACCCAAACCCCCCTTAAATAAACCTAACACTAAGCCCCTGAAGATCTTCCTACCTTGTCTTCACCATCCAGGTATCACCGATCCGTCCTGGCTCCAAGATCTTCATCCAACCCAAGCGGGGGTTGGCGATCCATAATCCGGTGCTGAAGAGGTCCAGAAGAGCCTCCAAAGTCTTCCTCCTATCCGGCAAGAAGAGGACATCCGGACCGGCAAACATCTTCATCCAAGCGGCATCTTCGATCTTCTTCCATCCGGTGCGGAGTGGGTCCATGTTGAAGCAGGCGACGCGGATCCATCCTCTTCTTCCGATGTCTCCCGACGAATGACGGTTCCTTTAAGGGACGTCATCCAAGATGGCGTCCCTCGAATTCCGATTGGCTGATAGGATTCTATCAGCCAATCGGAATTAAGGTAGGAATTTTCTGATTGGCTGATGGAATCAGCCAATCAGAATCTAGTTCAATCCGATTGGCCGATCCAATCAGCCAATCAGATTGAGCTCGCATTCTATTGGCTGATCGGAACAGCCAATAGAATGCGAGCTCAATCTGATTGGCTGATTGGATCAGCCAATCGGATTGAACTTGATTCTGATTGGCTGATTCCATCAGCCAATCAGAAAATTCCTACCTTAATTCCGATTGGCTGATAGAATCCTATCAGCCAATCGGAATTCGAGGGACGCCATCTTGGATGACGTCCCTTAAAGGAACCGTCATTCGTCGGGAGACATCGGAAGAAGAGGATGGATCCGCGTCGCCTGCTTCAACATGGACCCGCTCCGCACCGGATGGAAGAAGATCGAAGATGCCGCTTGGATGAAGATGTTTGCCGGTCCGGATGTCCTCTTCTTGCCGGATAGGAGGAAGACTTTGGAGCCTCTTCTGGACCTCTTCAGCACCGGATTATGGATCGCCAACCCCCGCTTGGGTTGGATGAAGATCTTGGAGCCAGGACGGATCGGTGATACCTGGATGGTGAAGACAAGGTAGGAAGATCTTCAGGGGATTAGTGTTAGGTTTATTTAAGGGGGGTTTGGGTTAGATTAGGGGTATGTGGGTGGTGGGTTGTAATGTTGGGGGGGGGTATTGTATGTTTTTTTTTACAGGCAAAAGAGCTGAACTTCTTGGGGCATGCCCCGCAAAGGGCCCTGTTCAGGGCTGGTAAGGTAAAAGAGCTTGTAAATTTTTTAATTTAGAATAGGGTAGGGAATTTTTTATTTTGGGGGGCTTTGTTATTTTATTAGGGGGCTTAGAGTAGGTGTAATTAGTTTAAAATTGTTGTAATATATTTCTTATGTTTGTAAATATTTTTTTATTTTCTGTAACTTAGTTCTTTTTTATTTTTTGTACTTTAGCTAGTTTATTTAATTGTATTTATTGGTAGGAATTGTGTTTAATTAATTTATTGATAGTGTAGTGTTAGGTTAATTGTAGGTAATTGTAGGTGGTTTATTTAATTATTTTATTGATAGGGTAGTGTTAGGTTTAATTATAACTTAGGTTAGGATTTAATTTACAGGTAAATTTGTAATTATTTTAACTAGGTAGCTATTAAATAGTTCTTAACTATTTAATAGCTATTGTACCTGGTTAAAATAATTTCAAAGTTGCCTGTAAAATAAATATTAATCCTAAAATAGCTATAATATAATTATAATTTATATTGTAGCTATATTAGGGTTTATTTTACAGGTAAGTATTTATCTTTAAATAGGAATAATTTATTTAATAAGAGTTAATTTATTTCGTTAGATGTAAATTATATTTAACTTAGGGGGGTGTTAGTGTTAGGGTTAGACTTAGCTTTAGGGGTTAATACATTTATTAGAATAGCGGTGAGCTCCGATCGGAAGATTAGGGGTTAATAATTGAAGGTAGGTGTCGGCGATGTTAGGGAGGGCAGATTAGGGGTTAATACTATTTATGATAGGGTTAGTGAGGCGGATTAGGGGTTAATAACTTTATTATAGTAGCGCTCAGGTCCGCTCGGCAGATTAGGGGTTAATAAGTGTAGGTAGGTGTCGGCGACGTTGTGGGGGGCAGATTAGGGGTTAATAAATATAATATAGGGGTCGGCGATGTTAGGGCAGCAGATTAGGGGTACATAGGGATAACGTAGGTTGCGGCGGTTTACGGAGCGGCAGATTAGGGGTTAAAAGTGTAATGCAGGGGTCAGCGATAGCGGGGGCGGCAGAATAGGGGTTAATAAGTGTAAGGTTAGGGGTGTTTAGACTCGGGGTACATGTTAGAGTGTTAGGTGCAGACGTAGGAAGTGTTTCCCCATAGGAAACAATGGGGCTGCGTTAGGAGCTGAACGCTGCTTTTTTGCAGGTGTTAGGTTTTTTTTCAGCTCAAACAGCCCCATTGTTTCCTATGGGAGAATCGTGCACGAGCACGTTTTTGAGGCCGGCCGCGTCCGTAAGCAACTCTGGTATCGAGAGTTGCATTTGCGGTAAAAATGCCCTACGCTCCTTTTTTGGAGCCTAACGCAGCATTTGTTTTAACTCTCGATACCAGAGTTAAATTTATGGTGCGGCCAGAAAAAAGCCCGCGGAGCGTTAACAGCCCTTTTACCGCCGAACTCTAAATCTAGGCCAAAGAGTGGAAGATAGAACTCCAATATGCAAATATTAAATGTTGAAAGGTGGGTGGTGGTAATAGACTGTGTATACTGTTATATACTGGCTTCAATTGATAAAACCTCCTGGTGTTCTCTAAAAAAATATATATATTAGTTAATAAATGTGATACCAGGTAGGTTAGCATAAAGAATAGGTACCATATAAGCCAGAGTTGCTTATATAGGGCGAAAAGCTGCCCAAATTAAGCTATAATGGTACTCCGCTCTAATGATAGTCAATTCATGATACAACAGATACAGTTAGGTTTAATAGTGTTAGCTGTCCCCTAAATATTGATATGGTTATTTGATAGTATGATAGTGATTGGTATATAAGTATTCAGCTCTAACGGTTAATAGTTAAGTTCTGCCCTGGAAGTTATCGTCAATTAAGTAGCAAGTTTCTGGCTGATATAACCACCTAATGGTTTAATGATTATGTTTCAAAATAGTCTTTGTTTTAAATGCTTGTTCCTGAAACTGCCCTTTGTAAAGTTGTTCCAATGTAGCTATTAGTCTGCCCATGGGTAACAAAGATTAAAGGACACCAGACACAATTTAACAAACAAATTGGGAGCCCTGTTCCCGTGGGAAGTTACAATCTAAATGGGTAGGAGGGTGAGAAACAGGAAGTGGGGACTGCAAAGGTGGGAATGATGTTAGTGTGGAGTTAGATGAGGGTAACTATTAGGCAAGTGGAATTCATTAGTTTCTGATTTGGTGATAGGCTTCCCTGAACAAGAAGGTCTTTAGGTAGCGTTTAAAGGAGGAGAGGTTGGGGGAAAGTCTGACAGCTCGAGGAAGTGCGTTCCAGAGTGTTGGTGCCGCACGAGAGAAGTGCTGTAGTCTAGCATGGGAGGAGGTGATGGTAGAAGAGGCAAGGAGTAGATCGTTGTTGGATCTTAGGGGACGGGCTGGAGTATATTTGTTGATGAGTAAGAACAGGTGGGGAGGCTACATTGATAAGGGCTTTGTAGGTCAGAGGGAGAATTTTAAATTTAATTTTGCTCTGAATGGGGAGCCAGTGAAGGGACTCACATAGGGGTGCAGCGGATACAGAGTGTCGGGAGAGGTGGATTAGCCTAGCAGAGGCATTTAAGATGGATTGAAGGGGGGAGAGGTGGGAGAGAGGAAGGCCAGTTAGTAGGTTATTACAGTAGTCAAGCAGGGAAATTACTAGGGAATGGATTAGCTGTTTAGAAGTTTCAGCACTCAGAAAAGGACAAATTTTGGTGATGTTGCGTAGGTGGTTGCGACAGGATAAGGAGAGCAATTGGATGTGGGGTATGAAGGACAGATTGGAGTCAAGTGTAACTCCTAGGCAGCGGACTTGGGGTGATGGGGAGATAGTGGTGTCACCAACAGTGATAGTAAAGTTAGAAACTGGAGTAGAATTATATGGGGGGATTAGAAGAAGCTCAGTCTTGGACATGTTGATTTTTAGGTGGTGAGAGGCCATCCAGGAAGAAATGCCAGATAAGCAATCGCTGATGTGGGAAAGGACAAAAGGAGAGAGTGCAGGGGTGGATAGGTAGATCTGAATATCATCAGCATAGAGGTGATAGTTGAAGCCATAGCTACTGATAAGTTTACCCAGTGAGGAAGTATAAATAGAGAAGAGTAGAGGGCTTAGAACAGAGCCTTGAGGTACTCCAACAGACAGAGGCAATGGAGAGGAGGAGTCGCCAGCAAATGAGACAGAAAGGACCTATTAGAGAGATAAGAGTGGATCCAGGAGAGGGCAATGTCACAGAGCCCAAGGGAGCTGAGAGTCAGTAGGAGGAGGGGATGGTCAGCAGTGTCAAAGGCAGCAGACAGGTCAAGTAGGATAAGTATAGAATAGTGGCCATTGTTTTTAGCAGAAAGAAGATAGTAACCTTGGTGAGGGCAGTCTCAGTTGAGTGTAGGGGGCAGAAGCCAGATTGCAGGGGGTCAAGCAAAGAGTTGGAAGATAGGAAGTGGGTAAGGCGATCAAAAACTAGTTTTTCCAGGACTTTTGAAGCTAGCGGAAGCAATGATATGGGGCGGTAGTTTGCAGGAGAATTGGGGTTGAGGGAGGGTTTTTTGAGGATGGTGGTGACCTTTGCATGTTTGACCGATAATGGAAATGAACCAGTAGTAAGGGATCGGTTGAATATGTGAGTAAGAGCTGAGGTGATGGTAGAAGACAGAGAAGGTATTAGATGTGAAGGTATAGGGTCAAGTGGGCAGGTAGTAAGGTGTGAGGAAGACATTATGGAACTCACATATATATATATATATATATATATATATATATATATATATATATATATATATATATATATATATATATATATATATATATATATATGTGTGTGTATGTATAAATGCCGGTGGCGTAGCTCAGTTGGTAAAATGCCCTGACTGCAAAAGCCTGTTCAAAGATCCAAAGGTCACAGGTTCAAATCCTGACAGGGCCGACTCACCCCTTTATCCTTCCGAGGTCGGAAGAGCAATTCCTTGGATATCTTTTTATATCCCTTTCCTGTTTTGTACAGTTCAACTACCTTTTTTCCCCACAGATCCTTTGACAATTCTTTTTCTTTCCCCCATGACTCAGAATCCAGAAACGTCAGTGCAGCACTGGATGAAAGATGCAAGGGTCTGTCAGGAGTTCAGAAACTCATTGACCTTTTATACACACACACTAATTACAAGCAAACAGATCACAGGTGAGGATGGTTACCTTTAATAGCCATTCAAACCCCTTTATGTCAACTTGTGTGCATGTTATCAGGCCAAAATCACCATGGTATGTAAACTTTTGATCAGGGTCATTTGGGTAGTTTCTGTTGTCATTATGATTTAAAAAAGAGTAAACACAGTTGATTGATAATAAATTGCTTCAGCCAAACACTAACCATGAGTGAAATAAAGGTTTATTTATATTCTCTGAAAAATGGCCAAGAAATCATAAATTCTGCCAGGGTATGTAAACTTATGAGCACAACTGTATAAATGTGTGTACGTGGTTAAGTACCTCCAAAAAAGGTTGCTTCCGTTGTAGTGGATGCACAACTTGTTGACCCAGAGCACACATTTTATGCACCCTTGGACCAACAAAAAGTTTTTTATTAAGCATAGGGTCACGTGCACAACTAAGTTGATTGTATATCTTTTGCATTGCCCATGTGCAAGTTTCTACATGGGCAAGACCCAGGATGACCTGAGGACCCGAATGGCAAACCACTGCTCAGCAATACGAGCAGCTATCAAAAATGGTGGGTCAGATCAGCCTGTGGCCAGGCATTTTCTGGAATTTAGACATGCTGTTTCGGACCTCAGGTACATCATTATAGACCACATTCATGCGAGGCCTAGGGGTGGAGATAGAGCTAGGAGCATTTTACAAAGAGAATCCCGTTGGATTTTTGATGTAGACACCCTAACTCCGAAGGGTTTAAATGTACATCTGGATTTCCAGTGTTTCTTGTAATGGGCTCCTGGCATACCTCTGTAAAAAGTATAGTTAGGCTATACATAGTAGTATGCATAAACCAGCATAGTGTAGATCATTGATCTCACATAAGTTTCCTGTAGTAGACTCCTAGTGTATTCCTCATTGATGTACAGTGGGGAAAAAAGTATTTAGTCAGCCACCAATTGTGCAAGTTCTCCCACTTAAGAAGATGAGAGAGGCCTGTAATTTTCATCATAGGTATACCTCAACTATGAGAGGCAAAATGTGGAAACAAATCCAGACAATCACATTGTCTGATTTGGAAAGAATTTATTTGCAAATTATGGTGGAAAATAAGTATTTGGTCACCTTCAAACAAGCAATATTTCTGGCTCTCACAGACCTGTATCTTCTTCTTTAAGAGGCTCCTCTGTCCTCCACTCATTACCTGTATTAATGGCACCTGTTTTTTATACTGATAACAAGTTCAGACACCTGTCCACAACCTCAAACAGTCACACTCCAAACTCCACTATGGTGAAGACCAAAGAGCTGTCGAAGGACACCAGAAACAAAATTGTAGACCTGCACCAGGCTGGGAAGACTGAATCTGCAATAGGCAAGCAACTTGGTGTGAAGAAATCAACTGTGGGAGCAATAATTAGAAAATGGAAGACATACAAGACCACTGATAATCTCCCTTGATCTGGGGCTCCAAGGGATGGATCATAGGGTACAAACGGGAGCATCCATATACAGGGATCACCACTATAAACCAAACCCTAAAACTTACATTAATGGAAAGCCAAAGAATAATATCAATAAGAATAAAAATAAGCATATTTACACAGCAATAACAAACAGAAAAATTTGCAGAAGGGTTTTGTACCAGACAATTATAATAGAATACAACAGGGAAAAGTATATAATTGTCATGTTATGGTTATTCTGCCCTTTATGCTTTATTCATAAGTGCCATATCTGTTCCTTTAAATCAAATTACCAATTTCGTCTCTGCTATAAAAGCCTCCTCCCATATCCTTACCTTGCTTGATATTGATTCACATTCCCCTAATGTGCTTCAGCCTGCTCTAACTTGGGAGATCCTTGCTCCTAAGCATCTAAATCTCCGCCTGCTGCAGATTTCCACTTGCTAACAGCTGACTCCGCTTCTACTACGCCCATCTAGACCGAACAGCTGTTCCTCTCCTCCTGTGATATACCTTTAAGGTATATCCCCTCCCACCTCTCTGATCCTTTATAAGGCTTCCTGTTTTGCTCATTCCTTGCCTGAATATTGAAGGACTAACGCTACTTCAAGCTACTAGCACCTTCTGGCTCTTCCAGCTATATCTTTTGTGATACCCGTTTAGGGTTCTGAAACTTGTTTCAAACTTAAAACTTCTTTGGTTTTCTAATCTCTCATTCACTCATAGGAACAAGAAGACTTTTGTTATTCCACAGCAAACCTTAATCCAGAATCAACTCTCCTTTTCACTGCGGATTTCCAGGCGCTGTTTACAAAACACACAGAGAACCACAGCTACCGCAGCACCGGAAGTGAGTCACACACACGCTGCAGTCTCAGCTTGCAACGCTCCTCGCCGAACAGGTACTAACAAAATAGCTCTACATTCTTATCAAGGTGATCAGTTACTAAACTCTATCTGGGCTATATCATATCCATTTCTATTATTGGAACCAACGAACTTGCTTAAACTTGCTGTTAGTTCGGTTACCTGTCTTGACGCAATTGACTCTCTGTATATAAGAAGCCATTCTGTTTTTATGTGAACTAGTGTGCCTGAGTGAAGAGTGTGTGTGTGTGAAAACTACAAACAAGCTGATACAGTTTAACCACTTGAAGTTGTAGCCTGACCAAGTATCATTTACTTGTTTTCCTAAAGATTACATAAAGCTCTAGGAGACACAAATATCATTGAAGCATTCACTGCTTCCCATTTTGCTGTATTATTAAAACTCGCTCATTGTAACTCCCTCCCTAAGTTAAAGGATACTTTTGGGGTTTGATTACAAAAGAGCTACAAAATATATAATTCTCATTGAAACCATAAAGAGAATTGTTACACCTCCAGCTTCCGCTAGCGGTGACGTCACACGCCAACTTCGGCTAGCGCTGCCGCTCTGAACTGCCATCCAGGTTGCACCTAACTGACCGATCTCCCTAAGCGCTCCTAAAGTCCTCTTTTCAGAGAAAAAATCTTGTGTCACAGAATATCAAGCCCAAACAAACAAAAATGGACCCAGCTGAGATGTCAAGAAATATACAATCTCTTTCCCAGAAAGTGGATTTGTTAACTGATGGGCTTAACACACTAAAACAAGAAAATGTGGGGTTAAAAGCTTACATCAAAGATTTTGTTGATAGTAGAACACGGTTCCAGGAACCTCAAGTTAGTCTCCCAGAGTTGTTCTCTGGTGATAGAACACAATTTAGAGATTTTAAGAATTCCTGTCTCTTGTTATTTTCACTCAAACCCTATACTTAAGCTAATGACCGTGTTAAAGTTATGACCACCATCTCCTATTTGAGGGCAGACCCTAGGAGTTGGGCTAACTCTTTTCTAGTGTTTAGAAGTGAGCGTTGGCGCTAACTGTTATCCTAAATGCCTGGTTAAAAAAAAAACTACTCCTCCTCAGTAGTTTAAAAAATGTGAGTGCTATAATTAAAAAAGGGGTAACTGGCGCTAATGGTTAGATTAGCTAGGATAACACTACCAATGATGTGACTATTATATTAATAGACGGCTATCCGTTTGAGTGAAAAAATAGAATTGTGGAAAAATGAGCATGTGATGTGGATATCCTATTATTATCCTTCTGTTAACTGAAAGATAAAATTCAGTGTCTCAATTCCTAATTGGATAAAGTGACAGCGTGTTAAAAAACAGGAAATGTGATAGAGGTATTTACCTATTTGACATCGTTAATACTGATGTTAGTGTAGTAAGAAAATTGTGACGTGTATACGTTTGATGTGGTGGACAATTAAGGTCTATATATGTAGATAATGAGTAACAGATTGGATAGCAAAAATAAATCTCTGTGACAGTATTACTACGTAAAATATTTAATCCTTATAAAAAATCAATGAAACAACAATCGATATATTTAAAACATTAGGGACGTCTCCCTTGCAATCAGTAGTATCTGTCGACAAGAAGTTTGCTCAGCAGCAGTTAACTGGGCATCGTTGGTGGTATATACTACAGTGTTACTGCATAAGTAAAAGTCACAATGGCACAAATAGTAAGGTACCTTACAGTTAGAGATGTTGTGGAGGCTGGTAGACCGGCCGTGTGTTGATTCTTTTTGCCCTTGCACCGGGTCTCAGTATAGCGGTGTATTTCGCGGCTTAAAGACCAAACAGCTCGCTAATGTGGTGATTGGTGGTTTGGGTCACACACCCCTTCTCTGATAGGTCTAATGAATGGCGTTCCGTGAAAATATATCGGCCAATATATTATTTGATGAATCCTTCTTCTTACTGCAATGATGTTTGTTGAACTTGAGTCAGACAATTTGTGCCTGCTGTAGCCGTGTTCAGAGACGGTTATAGTGGTAAAAGTAAATACTCGCTATTCGCTGATCAGATCCCTGGTCCTTGCAGTGGCTTTATCTCCTAAATCATAAAATTAGAGAGTCCACAGGAGGGGCTGGATCGCAGCTTTTGCGTGTATTTCAATCTTTGATGGGTTCCAAATAAAAGCAAAGTTTCTGGAGTAAATTCTACGCGTTTCACCCTGAGAGGGCTTTATCAAGATACTCCAGGTGTATATTCCACACTTTTTTAAAGGTGTTCTTTGGATTTCATTGGCTGCTTGTTTGTTGATTTCTATTGGATCCGGTGTACAACACCTCTTTTCCATAAAGGTGGACTTTAGGTATTACTTAGACATATATAAGGTGGTATAGATATATTTGTACTTATACAAATCATTATCTTCTGTATTACTATAAATCCTTGACATACTTATATTTATACAAAGTATTTAAAGGGCTATATAAAAGTGATAACGTTTGTTGTATCAATAATGTTGATAAATACAATGTTCCTATACATATAAATAGAACAATATAACAGTTATAAATATATTAATGCTGTTACAGATCATTATCTCCTGTATTACTATAAATCCTTAAATTACTTAATCTTTGCAGAGTGTTTGAGGGGATATAAGAAAGTGATAACATATATTATATCGCTAATGTTGGTGATAATGATATTCCTATACATGTAACTCAAACAATATGACAATTATAATCTTAATAGAAAATAAAGAAAGAATTATATACATACAAATTACTGTAGGCGATCTAAATGGAGAGAGAAACTTACTGATTATTCACAGGATGTCTATAGCAGACTTTATGTAAATAACATATCTCTATATGTTAAGAGATTATTACTGAGCTACAACTATGGGGATAAATATCAAGGGATTTCCCTAAACTTAAGAATAAGTGAATGGCAAATATATAAAAAATATAAAAAGAAAATAGTGAAAAAATATTAAAAAAAAGTAAAAAAATTATATATTATTCAAAAATAAAAAACAATAAAGAGCGATTCTAATGTGGATCTCTATAAATTAATGGAGATATAAAGTATAATACTAAATCACAAATGTGGTATGTAAGGTCTATATGAGCGACAAAGATTCAAAACTTATGTTGTGAGGGATAAAGAGGGTCAAGTGGTCGACTAAAAAAGTGCCAGAAAGAATATAGAAGTTTATAGTGATACTATTCAGGTCAAAAATAAAAATATATAAATTAATAAAAATTATAAATTTATAAACAATTTATAAAAAAATGGATATTTCTAGTTCTGAGTTTAGTCCCTGGGGTTGTAATGTTTGTAAGGTGTATATAGTCTCTGATTCAATTTTGAGTAATTCTACTTCTAGGCTGCCCCCTCTCCAGTTTCTGGTTACTTTTTTGATTCCCCAAAATCTAAAATCTGCCAAGTTATTGTTATGCTTTTCTTTGAAGTGTTGATATAAATATGTATCTTTTTTTCCTTTTTCGATTGTCCATAGGTGCTCACGGATCCTTTCTCTAAGGGTTCTAGTTGTCTCCCCAATGTATTGTTTATTACATGTGCACTGGACCATATATATTATCCCTTTATCTTGGCATCTGATGGTACTATCGATTTTATATACTTTTCCTGTTTGTGTGGACTTATATTCCTTTGTTTTACAACTGTACTGACATGACTTGCAGTTTATACATGGAAAAAAAACATTTATATTTTCTCCTGATAGGCTAGTTTGTATTGTCTTGTTTGATTCATTTTTAAACTCACTCGGAGCTAGAATTGTTTTTAGATTTCTGGCCTTTCTATAGATGATATTCGGGTATGGAGAAACTTTATTACCAATAATAGGGTCATTCTGTACTAAATGCCAGTGTTTATTCATTATTTTTCTCAGAGTTTTGTAGTCTTCATTGTAGTTAGTGATAAGTGATACATTGATGCTGTTACTATCTGGAGCGGATGTGTTTGATTTATCTTTATACTTCAGGAATTCTTTCCTATCAACAGATTCAATATCCTTTTAAGCTTTAGTTATTAAATCTTTGTTATAACCTTTCTCTAGGAACTTTCTTTCCAGAAAATCAGCTTGTTCCAAATAGTCTGTATTTTTTGAACAATTTCTACGCAAACGGATGCATTGTCCCTTTGGTACGTTCTCTTTCCATCTTTTTAGATGGCAGCTCTCTGAGTGTATTAGGTTATTAGCATCTACTTGCTTAAAATGAGTTTTCGTGTTCAATGAGTTCTCTACTATTTCAATTTCTAGATCGAGGAATACTATTTTTTCTTTACTTATAACATTAGTAAATTTTAAGCCTAGGGTATTGCAATTCATATCTGCTAAAAACTGGTCTAAATGTATAATATCACCTTTCCAAATCATTATAATATCATCTATATATCTTTTATATAGCACAAGGTTTGCGCCAAGCTCATGAGTCTGGATGAAATTTTGTTCCCAGTTGCCCATAAATAAATTAGCATAACTTGGCGCAAACCTCGTGCCCATTGCTGTACCTGTTAACTGTAAATAAAATTTCCCATTGAAGGAGAAGTAGTTCTGATTAAGAATGAAAGTTATACCATCTAATATAAATTGTGCCTGTTCTTTTTTTTAATGTTTTGTCTTTATGTAGATAAGACTCCACCGCTTTTATACCATCATCGTGTTTGATGCTTGTGTAAAGTGATGATACTTGTAATCAGATAGTAGCTATTTTGCCATTCTAATTTTTCTAAAATTTGTAAAACATTGGTGGTATCTCTCAGATAAGAAGGGAGAGTTCTAACATATTTTTGCAAGAATTTATCGATATATTCTGAGAGGTTGCATGTAAGTGATCCAATGTCAGAGATTATTGGCCTCCCTGGTGGGTTACTGAGATCTTTATGTATTTTTGGCAAGTAATAAAAAATGGGTATTTTCGGAAATTTTGGTGTTAAATATTTGAATTCTTTGATGTTTATAAATAAAAATTCTAAATAGAGGTTTGTCTTTCGCACCATCCACCAGAATGAACAAATTCCAAACACATATTAACATAGGTCAATTTGTTAGAAAGTTAACTCTAAAGAAATATTTTCTAAAAAATCCAATTGAAAGAAACTATCCCAATCCTCTAAATCAAAGGACAAACACGGGCCAAACCCCCGTATATACACATACAGATTTAAAACAAAAATCTAAGTTCTACCCAAGACATGAACGGGGAAGCAATTTGTAACTTTTTGAGAAGTTAGTGCAAAAAGACGTACAAAATACAACACCCAATACCCATATTAAATATAATCTATCTTTAAAAGAAAAACAAGCTATACAAAGTTTACAAAAGAACAAAAACATTGTGATTAAACAGGCAGATAAAGGAGGAGGAGTTGTCATTTTAAACAAAGAGGATTATCTAATTGAAACAAATAGACTACTAAATGATAAAAGTACTTACACCACACTTAAATCAGATCCAACACTTCTATATTCCAATAGATTAAGTTCATTATTAGATGAGGCAAAGGACAAAGGTATTATAAACATCAAATAATTCAAATATTTAACACCAAAATTTCCGAAAATACCCATTTTTTATTACTTGCCAAAAATACATAAAGATCTCAGTAACCCACCAGGGAGGCCAATAATCTCTGGCATTGGATCACTTACATGCAACCTCTCAGAATATATTGATAAATTCTTGCAAAAATATGTTAGAACTCTCCCTTCTTATCTGAGAGATACCACCAATGTTTTACAAATTTTAGAAAAATTAGAATGGCAAAATAGCTACTATCTGATTACAAGTGATGTATCATCACTTTACACAAGCATCAAACACGATGATGGTATAAAAGCGGTGGAGTCTTATCTACATAAAGACAAAACATTAAAAAAAGAACAGGCACAATTTATATTAGATGGTATAACTTTCATTCTTAATCAGAACTACTTCTCCTTCAATGGGAAATTTTATTTACAGTTAACAGGTACAGCAATGGGCACGAGGTTTGCGCCAAGTTATGCTAATTTATTTATGGGCAACTGGGAACAAAATTTCATCCAGACTCATGAGCTTGGCGCAAACCTTGTGCTATATAAAAGATATATAGATGATATTATAATGATTTGGAAAGGTGATATTATACATTTAGACCAGTTTTTAGCAGATATGAATTGCAATACCCTAGGCTTAAAATTTACTAATGTTATAAGTAAAGAAAAAATAGTATTCCTCGATCTAGAAATTGAAATAGTAGAGAACTCATTGAACACGAAAACTCATTTTAAGCAAGTAGATGCTAATAACCTAATACACTCAGAGAGCTGCCATCTAAAAAGATGGAAAGAGAACGTACCAAAGGGACAATGCATCCGTTTGCGTAGAAATTATTCAAAAAATACAGACTATTTGGAACAAGCTGATTTTCTGGAAAGAAAGTTCCTAGAGAAAGGTTATAACAAAGATTTAATAACTAAAGCTAAAAAGGATATTGAATCTGTTGATAGGAAAGAATTCCTGAAGTATAAAGATAAATCAAACACATCTGCTCCAGATAGTAACAGCATCAATGTATCACTTATCACTAACTACAATGAAGACTACAAAACTCTGAGAAAAATAATGAATAAACACTGGCATTTAGTACAGAATGACCCTATTATTGGTAATAAAGTTTCTCCATACCCGAATATCATCTATAGAAAGGCCAGAAATCTAAAAACAATTCTAGCTCCGAGTGAGTTTAAAAATGAATCAAACAAGACAATACAAACTAGCCTATCAGGAGAAAATATAAATGTTTTTTTTCCATGTATAAACTGCAAGTCATGTCAGTACAGTTGTAAAACAAAGGAATATAAGTCCACACAAACAGGAAAAGTATATAAAATCGATAGTACCATCAGATGCCAAGATAAAGGGATAATATATATGGTCCAGTGCACATGTAATAAACAATACATTGGGGAGACAACTAGAACCCTTAGAGAAAGGATCCGTGAGCACCTATGGACAATCGAAAAAGGAAAAAAAGATACATATTTATATCAACACTTCAAAGAAAAGCATAACAATAACTTGGCAGATTTTAGATTTTGGGGAATCAAAAAAGTAACCAGAAACTGGAGAGGGGGCAGCCTAGAAGTAGAATTACTCAAAATTGAATCAGAGACTATATACACCTTACAAACATTACAACCCCAGGGACTAAACTCAGAACTAGAAATATCCATTTTTTTATAAATTGTTTATAAATTTATAATTTTTATTAATTTATATATTTTTATTTTTGACCTGAATAGTATCACTATAAACTTCTATATTCTTTCTGGCACTTTTTTAGTCGACCACTTGACCCTCTTTATCCCTCACAACATAAGTTTTGAATCTTTGTCGCTCATATAGACCTTACATACCACATTTGTGATTTAGTATTATACTTTATATCTCCATTAATTTATAAAGATCCACATTAGAATCGCTCTTTATTGTTTTTTATTTTTGAATAATATATAATTTTTTTACTTTTTTTTAATATTTTTTCACTATTTTCTTTTTATATTTTTTATATATTTGCCATTCACTTATTCTTAAGTTTAGGGAAATCCCTTGATATTTATCCCCATAGTTGTAGCTCAGTAATAATCTCTTAACATATAGAGATATGTTATTTACATAAAGTCTGCTATAGACATCCTGTGAATAATCAGTAAGTTTCTCTCTCCATTTAGATCGCCTACAGTAATTTGTATGTATATAATTCTTTCTTTATTTTCTATTAAGATTATAATTGTCATATTGTTTGAGTTACATGTATAGGAATATCATTATCACCAACATTAGCGATATAATATATGTTATCACTTTCTTATATCCCCTCAAACACTCTGCAAAGATTAAGTAATTTAAGGATTTATCGTAATACAGGAGATAATGATCTGTAACAGCATTAATATATTTATAACTGTTATATTGTTCTATTTATATGTATAGGAACATTGTATTTATCAACATTATTGATACAACAAACGTTATCACTTTTATATAGCCCTTTAAATACTTTGTATAAATATAAGTATGTCAAGGATTTATAGTAATACAGAAGATAATGATTTGTATAAGTACAAATATATCTATACCACCTTATATATGTCTAAGTAATACCTAAAGTCCACCTTTATGGAAAAGAGGTGTTGTACACCGGATCCAATAGAAATCAACAAACAAGCAGCCAATGAAATCCAAAGAACACCTTTAAAAAAGTGTGGAATATACACCTGGAGTATCTTGATAAAGCCCTCTCAGGGTGAAACGCGTAGAATTTACTCCAGAAACTTTGCTTTTATTTGGAACCCATCAAAGATTGAAATACACGCAAAAGCTGCGATCCAGCCCCTCCTGTGGACTCTCTAATTTTATGATTTAGGAGATAAAGCCACTGCAAGGACCAGGGATCTGATCAGCAAATAGCGAGTATTTACTTTTACCACTATAACCGTCTCTGAACACGGCTACAGCAGGCACAAATTGTCTGACTCAAGTTCAACAAACATCATTGCAGTAAGAAGAAGGATTCATCAAATAATATATTGGCCGATATATTTTCACGGAACGCCATTCATTAGACCTATCAGAGAAGGGGTGTGTGACCCAAACCACCAATCACCACATTAGCGAGCTGTTTGGTCTTTAAGCCGCGAAATACACCGCTATACTGAGACCCGGTGCAAGGGCAAAAAGAATCAACACACGGCCGGTCTACCAGCCTCCACAACATCTCTAACTGTAAGGTACCTTACTATTTGTGCCATTGTGACTTTTACTTATGCAGTAACACTGTAGTATATACCACCAACGATGCCCAGTTAACTGCTGCTGAGCAAACTTCTTGTCGACAGATACTACTGATTGCAAGGGAGACGTCCCTAATGTTTTAAATATATCGATTGTTGTTTTATTGATTTTTTATAAGGATTAAATATTTTACGTAGTAATACTGTCACAGAGATTTATTTTTGCTATCCAATCTGTTACTCATTATCTACATATATAGACCTTAATTGTCCACCACATCAAACGTATACACGTCACAATTTTCTTACTACACTAACATTAGTATTAACGATGTCAAATAGGTAAATACCTCTATCACATTTCCTGTTTTTTAACACGCTGTCACTTTATCCAATTAGGAATTGAGACACTGAATTTTATCTTTCAGTTAACAGAAGGATAATAATAGGATATCCACATCACATGCTCATTTTTCCACAATTCTATTTTTTCACTCAAACGGATAGCCGTCTATTAATATAATAGTCACATCATTGGTAGTGTTATCCTAGCTAATCTAACCATTAGCGCCAGTTACCCCTTTTTTAATTATAGCACTAACTCTTTTCTAGAAAATAATGACGATATTCTGAACTCCCTAGAATCTTTCTTTTCTGCACTAGGTCAGCTTTATGACGACCCATATAAGCAATTAACCGCTGAAACATCTATGCGGTCATTAAAACAGAAAAAAAGAGATGTGGAGGAGTATATATCAGATTTTAAGAGGCTAGCTAAAGATACTCAGTGGAATAACCTATCATTAAAAAACCAATTCCGCTTAGGCTTGTCAGAGGCCATTAAGGATGAGCTCTCACGTATAGAGATTCCCCATACCTTAGAGGAACTAATAAATCTATCTATTAGCATTGACAGAAGACTCAGAGAGAGACAGCATGAGAGAGCTTATCATGATACCACATACAAAAAACATACTCCTACACCTGTCTCCTCCACTCATCATAAGAACACTACTGAACCTATGGACATTGCTTTCCTGAAGGGCCCCTTAAGCAACCAGGAAAAACTACGTCGACGCAGCCAGAATTTGTGCATGTACTGTGCTTCAGATGAACACACAGTAAAGGCCTGTCCTATCTTACAGAAACAGAATAAGGGTAAGAGTCGCTATCCTTATTTCTCTATAAACACTGTCTCATATCCAACCGCCTATTGTAATTTATCCCTTTCCTTGCAGTGGGACCAACTCCGGCTGACCGTTACCGGAATAATTGATTCTGGCGCTTCTGCCTCTTATATTGATGTGTTGTTTGCCACAAAAAATAAAATACCACTTATAAAAAAAAAAAGACTCCTGTTCCTTTAAGGGGAATAGATGGGGAGGTTTTGTCCTCAGGACCTGTTCTGTATGAAACTATACCCTTATTACTTACCACACACGACCACCATAGGGAGTATATCACCCTAGATGTCATAACGTCCCCTGTCTTTCCTCTCATATTAGGTCTCCAATGGTTGAAACAACATAATCCTTTCATTAACTGGTCCACTCTCACTGTAAAGTTAAATTCTGATTATTGCGCAACTAGTTGCTTCCCTGCTTTACTATTACAAACCCCAGAAAATTTAAACGAAACTGAAATTCCATCGGAGTATTTGGATTTCCTTGACGTATTTAGCAAAAAGGAATCCCAAAACTTACCGCCACATAGTAAATATGACTGCCCCATTGAACTATTACCAGGAGCAGTCATACCATGTGGTCACATCTTCCCACTGTCCAAACCGGAGTTAGACCACTTAAAGTCTTACATAGAAGAAAACCTACAGAAGGGCTTCATAAGACCATCTACCTCCCCCGCCGCTGCGGGGATGTTTTTTGTGAAAAATAAGGATGGCACTCTTAGACCCATTGTGGACTATAGGCAACTAAACAAAGTTACACTTAAGAACCGTTACCCTTTGCCCCTTATTCCACAGCTGATTGAACAACTGGAAGGTGCCAAAGTTTTTACCAAGCTGGACCTACGAGGTGCGTATAATCTCGTGCGTATGAGAGCCGGAGACGAGTGGCTGACGGCGTTTCGTACCCGTTATGGTCTGTACGAATACATCGTCATGCCATTCGGTCTCTGCAACACTCCGGCAACCTTCCAGCACTTTATCAACGATATATTTAAAGATATCCTAGACACCTTTGTCGTGATTTATCTTGATGACATCTTAATATATTCTAAAACAACTGAGGATCATGTGAAACATGTTAGACAAGTACTCTCACAACTTCGCTCACATTCCCTTTACGCTAAGGCTGAGAAGTGTATATTCCACACAAACAAGATCTCATTCCTTGGCTATCAGATTTCAGAGTCCGGTATACAGATGGATGATTCCAAAATTACCTCCATACTGAATTGGCCTCAACCATCAAATAGGAAACAAGTACAAAGCTTTCTAGGCTTTGCAAATTTTTACCGGAAATTCATAAAAAATTTTGCCGTTATAGCCAAACCTCTTACAGATTTAACAAAGTCTCTTAATAAATTTCTGTGGACTACAGGTTCACAAAAGGCTTTTGATCTGTTGAAACAGAAATTTACCACCGCCCCTATTCTCCGATACCCAAACAGCCAGCTCCAATTTATCCTAGAGGTTGATGCCTCAGACTTTGCTATTGGTGCTGTACTCTCGCAAAGAGAGGACTTAAAAAAAACATTACACCCAGTCGCCTACTACTCCAGATGTCTAACCACCCCAGAGATGCACTACCCTATTGGCGATAAAGAACTACTCGTCATCAAGGTAGCCTTTGAGCAGTAGCGCCATCTGCTGGAGGGTGCTACTCATCCTACTCTAGTTTTCACTGATCACCGCAATTTACAGTACCTTAAATCCACAAAAACTCTTTCTGCTCGTCAAGTTCGTTGGAACTTATACTTTGCCAGGTTTAATTTTCTAATCACTTACAGACCTGCTGCTAAAAACGGAAAGGCGGACGCCCTTTCACGGTTACCTGGATATTCTTCCTTTACTTTTCCAAAACAGTCTGTAATACCTGAAAATAAGTTCCTCCTTTTTTTCTGGATTCCATCCCCTACTTTCGGGATGAACAACATCAAGATGTAACAAAACCCTTACATCTTCTACACAAAAACAATGACTCATTGTACTATCATGGTGAAAGGTTATATGTACCACCCTCTATCAGAAAATTGTTACTTCGTTCTGCACACGAATCTCCACTTGCAGGTCACACTGGCATACATTTCATATTGGTGGCCTGATATGAATGCTGACATTACAGACTACATCAACACTTGTTCTGTCTGTGCCACCTCCAAAAGATCAAAACATCGACCATATGGGTTATTAATCCCACTCCCCACTCCGACACGACCCTGGGCAGGTATAGCCTTAGATTACATTGTAGATCTACCAAGATCAAGTAATAACACAACAATCCTAGTTGTGGTAGATTTATTCAGCAAAATGTTACATCTGATACCTTTTCACAAGTTGCCTTCTGCTGCGGAAACAATACATCTACTTCTAATTAACGTTTTCAAACTTCATGGACTTCCCCAACGGATCCTCTCAGACCGTGGATCCCAGTTCACTAGTGGATTGTGGTCCGAATTCTGCAAGGTCTTCAATATTGACAAAAGGCTCTCATCTTCCTATCATCCCCAGACCAACGGGCAGACCGAGAGGTCTAACCAGAGCATTGAACAATTTCTACGGTGTTACTGTCAAGTTAACCAGGAAACCTGGACTCAACATCTCCCTTACGCAGAGTTTGCGTTCAATAACACTGTTCATTCCACTACAAAACAGACACCATTCTTCATAAACTATGGCTTCCATCCTACTTTTCAACTACTTCCTGAAGGAACCTCTTCACCACATATCAGTGATCTCTCTAACGCAATCTCTTCAAATTTCACCTTAGTATCTCAGGCTATAGAAGATGCAAAAAACAAACAAAAACAATATTATGACCTAAGAAGGTGTCCCCCACCGCACTATTCACTTGGTGACTTAGTATGGTTGTCTACCAAGAATCTTCGTTTAAACACTCCTAGTAAAAAACTTTTACCTCTATACATTGGTCCATACCCAATAACCAAAATCATCAATGATAACGCTGTTCGCTTACAACTACCAAGTACTCTCAAAATACACCCGACATTTCATGTCTCTTTGCTTAAACCTTACCGGACTGTACGGGACCTCACTCCTAACCAACAAATTTGTCCGGTGAGCATCGACCCCAATATTGAATATGAAGTCCAATCTATCCTAGATTCCAGACTCTCCCGTGGACATTTACAGTACCTGGTACGATGGAAGGGATATTCTGAAGAACATAACTCTTGGGAACCTGCTGTCAACATATCTGCCCCCGGCTCATTTCCCGCTTCCACCAGAGGAACCCGGACCGTCCACATCCATGAGCCACTGAGCGGCTCACTGGGGAGGGCATCCTGTCATGTTATGGTTATTCTGCCCTTTATGCTTTATTCATAAGTGCCATATCTGTTCCTTTAATTCAAATTACCAATTTCGTCTCTGCTATAAAAGCCTCCTCTCCTTACCTTGCTTGATATTGATTCACATTCCCCTAATGTGCTTCAGCCTGCTCTAACTTGGGAGATCCTTGCTCCTAAGCATCTAAATCTCCGCCTGCTGCAGATTTCCACTTGCTAACAGCTGACTCCGCTTCTACTACGCCCATCTAGACCGAACAGCTGTTCCTCTCCTCCAGCTTCCGCTAGCGGTGACGTCACACGCCAACTTCGGCTAGCGCTGCCGCTCTGAACTGCCATCCAGGTTGCACCTAACTGACCGATCTCCCTAAGCGCTCCTAAAGTCCTCTTTTCAGAGAAAAAATCTTGTGTCACAATAATGCACCAATTGAGGAACATGAATACAAATCACATTATTTTAGGGCCAATGACAGGGGACTTGAAAGTAGAGAGAGATTGAGTTTAGGGAATAGAATGGAAGACAGACAGAATTCTAGACATATAGAAAGAGAGAGATTAGACACTGCTTCCTCCTCGGTTTCTTTTTTAGAACGAGTAAACAAACCAAACAAGCCACCCCTAAACAAATCTTGAGGAAATACCCCCCAATTATGCATTACCTCATCAGATCACCACAATTAAAAAAAACCATAGGCCTCTATTTAACAAGGTCTGGCGGACCTGATCCGACAGTGCAGATCAGATCCGCCAGACCTCGCTGAATACAGAGAGCTATACGCTCTCCGTATTCAGCATTGCACCAGCAGCTCACAAGAGCTGCTGGTGCAACGCCGCCCCCTGCAGACTCGCGGCCAATCGGCCGCCAGCAGTGAGGTGTCAATCAACCCGATCGTACTCGATCGGGTTGAATTGCGGCGATGCCTGTCCGCCAGCTCAGAGCAGGCGGACAGGTTATGGAGCAGTGGTCTTTGTGACCGCTGCTTTATAACGGCTGTTTCTGGCGAGCCTGCAGGCTCGCCAGAAACACAGGGCATCAAGCTCCATTCGGAGCTTGATAGATAGGCCCCATAGAGTCTGAAGAGGACACCGAGGAGGAAGAGCTATACAAAATAAAAAGGAGAAAATAGAGAGGAGTAAAGAATATACAAAACATTTTAATCTATCAAAACGAATTTTAAGTCCTGCAAAATATATAGCTTATTAGCGCGAGGATTAAATTTTGCTCCCACTAGTTATCCGAATTACTTTGAATTGTTTATAGATCTGAACAGATTTATCAGAAAATTAACTTTGAGCAGGCCTTTTCGAAAAGAATAACTGCAAAATGAAGAATACTATTCTGAATGAAAATTATTTTGAAAGTTTAACAAATCTAATCGCCTTGGAGTCTGATAGTTTAGGTATGGATATACTAACCAGTGGTTTAGACCAGTACACTCTGGACCTTCTCTCAGACTTATAGATAATTATAAAAAGGGACATATCTTCAAACCCAAATCCATTTTTTATCTTTTGTATTCCCAGGGAAACTATATACCAGTTTTTTTTTTTACAAATTAGTTGAAAAGAACTTATGGATTTGTGTAAGGAGTATGAAAAAATAAAGAACAGGACAAATTTTGAGAAAAAAGCTTTGATTGAATTAAAACAAGATCTTACAATCGTAATTAGGGAAGCGGACAAGGGGGGGAGTATAGTCGTTCAGGACAGGGAGGACTATACAGCAAAAGCATATAGGATTTTGAATGACCCTACAACATATATTAAATTAAAAAAAGACCCAACTAACCAATTTACAAAATATTTAAACAATCTTTTAGAATATAATATGGAAGCAGGGACCATTACAAGAAATGAATATGATTTTTTTTATTCACGGACAAATGTAGGGTGGCAATATTTTAACACCTACCTAAAGTCCATAAAAATCAACAACAGCCCCCTGGACGGCCTATTATTTCAGGTATCAACTCTTTAACATGCAACCTCTCCCAATTTGTTGACCATTATTTAAAACCAATGGTCATTACCCTAAAATCATATGTCAGAGATACCCCCATATAATATCGATAATGTACTCTATAAAGTGGCAATCAGATTACAGCTGGTTAACCCTTGACGTCACTTCGCTCTATACCTGTATCCCTCATGATACAGGAATAAAGAGTATAAAATATAGCTTTGATAAATATAACCACTTACCTCTCCCACAGAGAGATTTTCTTATGCAATCAATTGGTTTTATTCTACAGAAAGCAAAAAATAAAACTTGCGCTGAAAAATACAGCTAGGATATAAACTACAATATATTAATTAATAAATAAATGATCTCATGTATATGAGAACCTATAGAAGCGATTACCACAGAAAAATAAAAAGGTTCATATGTAAAGGAACTATTTTGAGTACTAGAACACTTCTAAACAAATATACATGTGGAAAAATATAAACAGATAAATGGCACTAATGTCTAAAAGTTGTGAATATATATATTTGTGTGTATATATATATATATATGTATTATTTATGTATGTGTGTATATATATATATATATATATATATATATGTATTATGTATGTATGTGTGTGTATATATATATATATATATACATACAAATAGGTTGGAAGAAATGGCACACACTTAGTTCACAGCCACCTGGTGCTCAGCCAAAAAAATACATACAATAGTGCAGAACCGGATACAACGGACGGACTCCGTTGTCTGATGAGATCCAAGAACAGCCGGCACACAGGAATTTTATAGCAATCCGATTTATTCAATGAACAAGAAACCAAACGTTTCGGCTCTACCGTGAGCCTTTCTCAATGGTATTCAGACCGGATAATCTAACACACAAAACCCACACCTTAAATACCCACCCATTCCCAAGTGAAAGCCAATCAGTATGTACAACTGAGCCGCTCCTTCCCGCACATAATAAACCCACCTGAGCATAATGCTACAGCTGATTCCAAGCAGGCGCAGCGTGACGTCATCACGCAACAGCGCACTGCATAGGAATATCTGAGCCCCAGGTAGCCAAGGGAACGCCGGGTAAACAAATACCTCCGGTCTCCAAGGAGATATGTAAGTGAGCGTGTACAGCCATACAACCGATCGGCGTAAGTGAAACAAAAAGAAATACATGGGCCATGAGTGACAGCCCAAAACAACCACAATAGTGATAAATATTTACAAAAAGACATGGTATCTAAATATTGTATACAGGCTTATTCAACACAATATATATAAACGAAAAAAAATGAAAAAACAAGGATGGTTATTTACAGCGCTACATAAACCCCAGGGTAAACACATAACACAGCCCTCTATACCCAACTCGGTATCAAGGCATGTGGGTTGTAGCAAAAACAAACCAATCCAAACTTTAGTGATACAATTGTATTAGCATAATGCACTAGAGGAGTAGGTAGAAAAACATCAAACAGGATGACTCCCTTGGTGTCCAGATTTATTTATAACAGCAGCCAAAGTCTATATTGGCATTAAGTCCTCGAGGTGCAACCGTATCCAGGGTGAAAATCCACCGGGCTTCCATCTTCAGTAGGGCTCGGCCCCTGTCACCACCCCGCCTATGGCGGGGGACATGATCAATTAGTATTACTCGTAGAGAGGAGACGATAAGGGACGTCGGAACAGCCGGTGGCACGCCACTTTGCGGAAGCAGGCCATAATGTCTCCTCTCTACGAGTAATACTAATTGATCATGTCCCCCGCCATAGGCGGGGTGGTGACAGGGTCCGAGCCCTACTGAAGATGGAAGCCCGGTGGATTTTCACCCTGGATATGGTTGCACCTCGAGGACTTAATGCCAATATAGACTTTGGCTGCTGTTATAAATAAATCTGGACACCAAGGGAGTCATCCTGTTTGATGTTTTTCTACCTACTCCTCTAGTGCATGATGCTTATACAATTGTATCACTAAAGTTTGGATTGGTTTGTTTTTTGCTACAACCCACATGCCTAGATACCGAGTTGGGTATAGAGGGCTGTGTTATGTGTTCACCCTGGGGTTTATGTAGCGCTGTAAATAACCATCTTTGTTTTTTCATTTTTTTTCGTTTATATATACAGGGAGTGCAGAATTATTAGGCAAATGAGTATTTTGACCACATCATCCTCTTTATGCATGTTGTCTTACTCCAAGCTGTATAGGCTCGAAAGCCTACTACCAATTAAGCATATTAGGTGATGTGCATCTCTGTAATGAGAAGGGGTGTGGTCTAATGACATCAACACCCTATATCAGGTGTGCATAATTATTAGGCAACTTCCTTTCCTTTGGCAAAATGGGTCAAAAGAAGGACTTGACAGGCTCAGAAAAGTAAAAAATAGTGAGATATCTTGCAGAGGGATGCAGCACTCTTAAAATTGCAAAGCTTCTGAAGCGTGATCATCGAACAATCAAGCGTTTCATTCAAAATAGTCAACAGGGTCGCAAGAAGCGTGTGGAAAAACCAAGGCGCAAAATAACTGCCCATGAACTGAGAAAAGTCAAGCGTGCAGCTGCCAAGATGCCACTTGCCACCAGTTTGGCCATATTTCAGAGCTGCAACATCACTGGAGTGCCCAAAAGCACAAGGTGTGCAATACTCAGAGACATGGCCAAGGTAAGAAAGGCTGAAAGACGACCACCACTGAACAAGACACACAAGCTGAAACGTCAAGACTGGGCCAAGAAATATCTCAAGACTGATTTTTCTAAGGTTTTATGGACTGATGAAATGAGAGTGAGTCTTGATGGGCCAGATGGATGGGCCCGTGGTTGGATTGGTAAAGGGCAGAGAGCTCCAGTCCGACCCAGACGCCAGCAAGGTGGAGGTGGAGTACTGGTTTGGGCTGGTATCATCAAAGATGAGCTTGTGGGGCCTTTTCGGGTTGAGGATGGAGTCAAGCTCAACTCTCAGTCCTACTGCAAGTTTCTGGAAGACACCTTCTTCAAGCAGTGGTACATGAAGAAGTCTGCATCCTTCAAGAAAAACATGATTTTCATGCAGGACAATGCTCCATCACACGCGTCCAAGTACTCCACAGCGTGGCTGGCAAGAAAGGGTATAATAGAAGAAAATCTAATGACATGGCCTCCTTGTTCACCTGATCTGAACCCCATTGAGAACCTGTGGTCCATCATCAAATGTGAGATTTACAAGGAGGGAAAACAGTACACCTCTCTAAACAGTGTCTGGGAGGCTGTGGTTGCTGCTGCACGCAATGTTGATGGTGAACAGATCAAAACACTGACAGAATCCATGGATGGCAGGATTTTGAGTGTCCTTGCAAAGAAAGGTGGCTATATTGGTCACTGATTTGTTTTTGTTTTGTTTTTGAATGTCAGAAATGTATATTTGTGAATGTTGAGATGTTATATTGGTTTCACTGGTAAAAATAAATAATTGAAATGGGTATATATTTGTTTTTTGTTAAGTTGCCTAATAATTATGCACAGTAATAGTCACCTGCACACACAGATATCCCCCTAAAATAGCTATAACTAAAAACAAACTAAAAACTAATTCCAAAACTATTCAGCTTTGATATTAATGAGTTTTTTGGGTTCATTGAGAACATGGTTGTTGTTCAATAATAAAATTAATCCTCAAAAATACAACTTGCCTAATAATTCTGCACTCCCTGTATTGTGTTGAATAAGCCTGTATACAATATTTAGATACCATGTTTTTTTGTAAATATTTATCACTATTGTGGTTGTTTTGGGCTTTCACTCATGGCCCATGTATTTCTTTTTGTTTCACATACGCCGATCGGTTGTATGGCTGTACACGCTCACTTACGCATCTCCTTGGAGACCGGAGGTATTTATTTACCCGGCGTTCCCTTGGTTACCTGGGGCTCAGATATTCCTATGCAGTGCGTTGTTGCGTGATGACGTCACGCCGCGCCTGCTTGGAATCAGCTGTAGCATAATGCTCAGGTGGGTTTATTATGTGCGGGAAGGAGCGGCTCAGTCGTACATACTGATTGGCTTTCACTTGGGAATGGGTGGGTATTTAAGGTGTGGGTTTTGTGTGTTAGATTATCCGGTCTGAATACTATTGAGAAAGGCTCACGGTAGAGCCGAAACGTTTGGTTTCTTGTTCATTGAATAAATCGGATTGCTATAAAATTCCTGTGTGCCGGCTGTTCTTGGATCTCATCAGACAACGGAGTCCGTCCGTTGGATCCGGTTCTGCACTAATATATATATATATATATATATATATATATATATATATGTATGTGTGTGTGTGTGTGTGTGTGTGTGTGTATAAATATGTTTCTCTTGTTAAGTGTGTTCAGTCCACGGGTCATCCATT
Organism: Bombina bombina; assembly: GCF_027579735.1. Lineage (NCBI taxonomy): Eukaryota > Metazoa > Chordata > Amphibia > Anura > Bombinatoridae > Bombina > Bombina bombina. The sequence continues at coordinate 984,371,030 of NC_069499.1, read as the reverse complement.
ACTTATGGAATATATTCTCCTTCCCAACAGGAAGTTGCAAGAGGATCACCCAAGCAGAGCTGCTATATAGCTCCTCCCCTCAAATGTCATATCCAGTCATTCTCTTGCAAGTCTCAACAAAGGAGGTTGTGAGAGGAGATAGGAGTTTTTTGCTTAATTATTCTTCAATCAAAAGTTTATTATTTTAAAATGGCACCGGAGTGTGCTGTTTTTTCTCTCAGGCAGTATTTAGAGGAAGAAAATCTGCCTGCGTTTTCTATGATCTTAGCAGACGTAACTAAGATCCACTGGCTGTTCTCGCACATTCTGAGGAGTGGGGTAACTTCAGAAAAGGGAATAGCATGTGGGGTCCCCCGCAAATGAGGTATGTGCAGTATAATATTTTCTAGGAATGGAATTGACTAAGAAAACACTGCTGTTACCCATATGATGTAAGTACAGCCTTTAAAGCAGTAGTAGCGACTGGTATCAGGCTGATAAATGTATGCGCAGTTGAGTTATTTTCTAGGGACTAGAATTTGACTGAGAAAATACTGTTAATACTGAAATAAATGTATGAGCCTTAACTGCAGTAGAAGCGACTGGTAGCAGGCTTAGTGATAACTTTGCATAACACTGGAAAAGTTGTTTTTAAAACGTTTACTGGCATGTTATTCGTTTTGTGAGGTACTTTGGTGATAAATCTTTTTGGGCATGATTTTTTTCCATATGGCTAACGTTTATTTATGCATAGAAACCGTTGTAACAGGTCTCTCCCACTGTTGTAATATGAGTGGGAGGGGCCCCTTTTTTAGCGCCTTGTTGCGCAGTTAAAATTCTAGCACAGTCTTCCTGCTTCTTCCTCCTTGATCCAGGATGTCTCCAGAGAGCTCAGGGGTCTTCAAAATCCATTTTTGAGGGAGGTAATCAGTCACAGCAGACCTGTGACAGTGTGTTTGACTGTGATAAAAGCGTTAAATCTGAAATTGATTATCCGTTTTTTGGGTATTGAGGGGTTAATCATCCGTTTGCTAGTGGGTGCAATCCTCTGCTAAATTCATACATTTACTGTTAAATTTGTTGGCTATAACTGAATTAGTTCATTGTTATTTCAACTGTGACAGTTTTTTTGTGTTTTTAAAAGCGCTGAAGCGTTTTGTTTTTCTTTTGCTTGTAAATTTATTGAAAGTTTTTTTCCAAGCTTGCTAGCCTTCATTGCTAGTCTGTTTAAACATGTCTGATACAGATGAATCTACTTGTTCATTATGTTTAAAAGCCAATGTGGAGCCCAATAGAAATGTGTACCAATTGTATTGATGTTACTTTAAATAAAAGTCAGTCTTTACCGGTAAAGAAATTATCACCAGACAACGAGGGGGAAGTTATGCCGACTAACTCTCCTCATGTGTCAGTACCTTCGCCTCCCGCTCAGGAGGTGCGTGAGATTGTGGCGCCAAGTACATCAAGGCCCTTACAAATCACTTTGCATGATATGGCTAATGTTATGAAAGAAGTATTATCTAATTTGCCTGAGTTAAGAGGCAAGCGCGATAGCTCTGGGTTAAGGACAGAGCCCGCCGATGATACGAGAGCCATGTCCGATACTGCGTCACAATTTGCAGAACATGAGGACGGAGAGCTTCATTCTGTGGGTGACGGATCTGATCCGGGGAGACCGGATTCAGAAATTTCAAATTTTAAATTTAAGCTTGAGAACCTCCGTGTATTGCTAGGGGAGGTGTTAGCGGCTCTGAATGATTGCGACACGGTTGCAATCCCAGAGAAATTATGTAGGCTGGATAAATACTATGCGGTGCCGGTGTGTACTGACGTTTTTCCTATACCTAAAAGGCTTACAGAGATTATTAGCAAGGGGTGGGATAGACCCGGTGTGCCCTTTTCCCCTCCTCCGATATTTAGAAAAATGTTTCCAATAGACGCCACCACACGAGACTTATGGCAGACGGTCCCTAAGGTGGATGGAGCAGTTTCTACTTTAGCCAAGTGTACCACTATCCCGGTGGAGGATAGCTGTGCTTTCTCAGATCCAATGGATAAAAAATTAGAAGGTTACCTTAAGAAAATGTTTGTTCAACAAGGTTTTATATTACAGCCCCTTGCATGCATTGCGCTCGTCACTGCTGCAGCGGCATTCTGGTTTGAGTCTCTGGAAGAGGCTATTCGCACAGCACCATTGGATGAGATTATGAGCAAGCTTAGAGCCCTTAAGCTAGCTAATGCATTTATTTCGGATGCCGTTGTGCATTTAACCAAACTAACGGCTAAGAACTCCGGATTCGCCATCCAGGCGCGCAGAGCGCTATGGCTTAAATCCTGGTCAGCAGATGTAACTTCTAAATCTAAATTGCTTAATATTCCTTTCAAAGGGCAAACCTTATTCGGGCCCGGCTTGAAAGAAATTATTGCTGACATTACTGGAGGTAAGGGTCACACCCTTCCTCAGGACAGGGCCAAATCAAAGGCCAAACAGTCTAATTTTCGTGCCTTTCGTAATTTCAAGGCAGGAACAGCATCAACTTCCTCCGCTCCAAAACAGGAAGGGACTGCTAATCGTTACAGACAGGGTTGGAAAGGCAACCAGTCCTGGAACAAGGGCAAGCAGGCCAGAAAACCTACTTCTGCCCCTAAGACAGCATGAAGAAAGGGCCCCCTATCCAGAAACGGATCTAGTGGGGGGCAGACTTTCTCTCTTCGCCCAGGCTTGGGCAAGAGATGTCCAGGATCCCTGGGCGTTGGAGATCATATCTCAGGGATACCTTCTGGACTTCAAGACTTCTCCTCCACAAGGGAGATTTCATCTGTCAAGGTTATCAACAAACCTAATGAAGAGAGAGGCATTTCTACGATGTGTACAAGACCTCTTAGTAATGGGAGTGATCCACCCAGTTCCGCAGACGGAACAAGGGCAAGGTTTTTACTCAAATCTGTTTGTGGTTCCCAAAAAAGAGGGAACGTTCAGACCAATCTTAGACCTAAAGATCTTAAACAAGTTCCTAAGGGTTCCATCATTCAAAATGGAAACTATTCGAACCATCCTACCCATGATCCAAGAGGGTCAGTATATGACCACAGTGGACTTAAAGGATGCCTACCTTCACATACCGATTCACAAAGATCATTATCGGTACCTAAGGTTTGCTTTTCTAGACAGGCATTACCAGTTTGTATCTCTTCCCTTCGGGTTAGCTACGGCCCCGAGAATTTTTACAAAGGTTCTGGGCTCGCTTCTGGCGGTACTAAGACCGCGAGGCATAGCGGTGGCTCCGTACCTAGACGACATTCTGATACAAGCGTCAAGTTTTCAAAATGCAAAGTCTCATACAGAGATAGTTCTAGCATTTCTGAGGTCGCATGGGTGGAAAGTAAACATGGAAAAGAGTTCTCTATTACCACTCATAAGGGTTCCCTTCCTAGGGACTCTTATAGATTCTGTAGAGATGAAGATTTACCTGATGGAGTCCAGGTTATCGAAAATCCTAAATGCTTGCCGTGTCCTTCATTCCATTCCAAGCCCATCAGTAGCTCAGTGCATGGAAGTAATCGGCTTAATGGTCGCGGCAATGGACATAGTGCCATTTGCGCGCCTGCATCTCAGACCGCTGCAGCTATGCATGCTAAGTCAGTGGAATGGGGATTACTCAGATCTGTCCCCTTTACTAAATCTGGACCAGGAGGCCAGAGACTCTCTTCTCTGGTGGTTGTCAAGGGTTCATCTGTCCAAAGGAATGACTTTTCGCAGACCAGATTGGACGATTGTAACAACAGATGCCAGCCTACTAGGCTGGGGCGCAGTCTGGAACTCCCTGAAGGCTCAGGGATCGTGGACTCAGGAGGAGAAACTCCTCCCAATAAACATTCTGGAATTAAGAGCAATATTCAATGCTCTTCTAGCTTGGCCTCAGTTAGCAACACTGAGGTTCATCAGATTTCAGTCGGACAACATCACGACTGTGGCTTACATCAATCATCAAGGGGGAACCAGGAGTTCCCTAGCGATGTTGGAAGTCTCGAAGATAATTCGCTGGGCAGAGTCTCACTCTTGTCACCTGTCAGCGATCTACATCCCAGGCGTGGAGAACTGGGAGGCGGACTTTCTAAGTCGCCAGACCTTTCATCCGGGGGAGTGGGAACTTCACCCGGAGGTATTTGCTCAACTGATTCTTTGTTGGGGCGAACCGGAGCTGGATCTCATGGCATCTCGCCAGAACGCCAAGCTTCCTTGTTACGGATCCAGGTCCAGGGACCCGGGAGCGGTGCTGGTAGATGCACTAGCAGCCCCTTGGGTTTTCAACATGGCTTATGTGTTTCCACCTTTTCCGTTGCTACCTCGACTGATTGCCAGGATCAAACAGGAGAGAGCATCGGTGATTCTGATAGCGCCTGCGTAGCCACGCAGGACCTGGTATGCAGATCTAGTGGACATGTCGTCCTGTCCACCATGGTCTCTACCTCTGAGGCAGGACCTTCTAATTCAGGGTCCTTTCAACCATCCAAGCCTAATTTCTCTGAGGCTGACTGCATGGAGATTGAACGCTTGATTCTATCAAAGCGTGGTTTTTCGGAGTCGGTTATTGATACATTAATACAGGCTCGGAAACCCGTTACCAGAAAAATTTACCATAAGATATGGCGTAAATATTTATATTGGTGCGAATCCAAGAGTTACTCATGGAGTAAGGTTAGGATTCCTAGGATATTGGCTTTTCTACAAGAGGGTTTAGAAAAGGGTTTATCTGCTAGTTCATTAAAAGGACAGATTTCTGCTCTGTCTATTCTTTTACACAAATGTCTGGCAGAGAATCCAGACGTCCAGGCCTTTTGTCAGGCTTTGGCTAGGATTAAGCCTGTGTTTAAAACTGTTGCTCCTCCGTGGAGCTTAAACTTAGTTCTTAAAGTTCTTCAGGGTGTTCCGTTTGAACCCCTTCATTCCATTGATATTAAGCTTTTATCTTGGAAAGTTCTGTTTTTGATGGCTATTTCCTCGGCTCGAAGAGTCTCTGAGTTATCTGCCTTACATTGGGATTCTCCTTATCTGATTTTTCATTCAGACAAGGTAGTTCTGCGTACTAAACCTGGGTTTTTACCTAAGGTTGTTTCTAACAGGAATATCAATCAAGAGATTGTTGTTCCATCATTATGTCCTAATCCTTCTTCAAAGAAGGAACGTCTTTTGCATAATCTGGACGTAGTCCGTGCCCTGAAGTTCTACTTACAGGCAACTAAAGATTTTCGGCAAACTTCTTCTCTGTTTGTCGTTTATTCTGGACAGAGGAGAGGTCAAAAGGCTTCGGCCACCTCTCTCTCTTTTTGGCTTCATAGCATAATACGGTTAGCCTATGAGACTGCTGGACAGCAGCCCCCTGAAAGAATTACAGCTCATTCCACTAGAGCTGTGGCTTCCACCTGGGCCTTTAAGAATGAGGCCTCTGTTGAACAGATTTGCAAGGCTGCAACTTGGTCTTCACTTCATACCTTTTCAAAATTTTACAAATTTGAGACTTTTGCTTCTTCGGAGGCTGTTTTTGGGAGAAAGGTTCTACAGGCAGTAGTTCCTTCTGTTTAATGTTCCTGCCTTGTCCCTCCCATCATCCGTGTACTTTAGCTTTGGTATTGGTATCCCATAAGTAATGGATGACCCGTGGACTGAACACACTTAACAAGAGAAAACATAATTTATGCTTACCTGATAAATTTATTTCTCTTGTAGTGTGTTCAGTCCACGGCCCGCCCTGTCTTTTTTTGAGGCAGTTCTAAATTTTTATTAAAGCTCCAGTCACCACTGCACCCTATAGTTTCTCCTTTCTCGTCTTGTTTCGGTCGAATGACTGGATATGACATGTGAGGGGAGGAGCTATATAGCAGCTCTGCTTGGGTGATCCTCTTGCAACTTCCTGTTGGGAAGGAGAATATATCCCATAAGTAATGGATGACCCGTGGACTGAACACACTACAAGAGAAATAAATTTATCAGGTAAGCATAAATTATGTTTTATTGGTGTGTGTATGTGTGTGTGTATGTGTGTGTGTGTGTGTATATATATATATATATATATATATGTAGGTAGCCCTCAGTTTATGCCGTGGTTAGGTTCCAGGAGGAATGGTTGTAAATCGAAACCGTTGTAAATTAAAACCCAGCTTATAATGTAAGTCAATGGGAAGTGAGGGAGATAGGTTCCAGGCCCCTCTCAAAATTGTCATAAGTAAGACCTAATACATTAGTTTTAAAGCTTTGAAATGAAGACTTTAAATGCTAAACAGCATTATAAACCTAATAATATAGATTGTATCATCATCAAACTAAGTTTAATGAACAAAAACATTTGCTAACAGCACCTAATTAAATAATCACACAACAGACTGCATCATCATCAAACTAAGTTTAATGAACAAAAACGTTTTTTTACTTGCATTTTTCTACAAACAGTTCTCTGAATTGTTAGCATGTTAGATAATATTGGGTATACACCTATTCTATGCATTTCAATCTGCAGTGATTAATAGGCAGTTAGGCACCCTCACCTGAAGCAGCTGGACAGGAAGATAATAGGGAAGTGGCTGCTAAATCTTGTTGCTCGATAGCTAATGTCTGCTCTGTGTACACAGATCAATTTAAGACTGTTAAGTTGCATAACTTTGCTGCAAAACAAGGGGACAGCTCCACCTACTGGCTATTTTAATTAGTGCACTGCTTTCCAAAGCTTTTCAATAGCAGTCACATGACTGAAAAAAAGGTTGTTATTCTGAAATGGAGCAAATTGAACCGGCGTAAACCGAGGGCCATCTGTATATATATAGGTAGCCCTCAGTTTATGCCGTGGTTAGGTTCCAGGAGGAATGGTTGTAAATCGAAACCGTTGTAAATTAAAACCCAGTTTATAATGTAAGTCAATGGGAAGTGAGGGAGATAGGTTCCAGGCCCCTCTCAAAATTGTCATAAGTAAGACCTAATACATTAGTTTTAAAGCTTTGAAATGAAGACTTTAAATGCTAAACAGCATTATAAACCTAATAATATAGATTGTATCATCATCATCAAACTAAGTTTAATGAACAAAAACATTTGCTAACAGCACCTAATTAAATAATCACACAACAGACTGCATCATCATCAAACTAAGTTGAATGAACAAAAACGTTTTTTTACTTCCATTTTTCTACAAACAGTTCTCTGAATTGTTAGCATGTTAGATAATATTGGGTATACACCTATTCTATGCATTTCAATCTGCAGTGATTAATAGGCAGTTAGGCACCCTCACCTGAAGCAGCTGGACAGGAAGATAATAGGGAAGTGGCTGCTAAATCTTGTTGTTCGATAGCTAATGTATGCTCTGTGTACACAGATCAATTTAAGACTGTTAAGTTGTATAACTTTGCTGCAAAACAAGGGGACAGCTCCACCTACTGGCTATTTTAATTAGTGCACTGCTTTCCAAAGCTTTTCAATAGCAGTCACATGACTGAAAAAAAGGTTGTTATTCTGAAACTGCGCAAATTGAACCGGCGTAAACCGAGGGCCATCTGTATATATATATATATATATATATATATATATATATATATATATATATATATATATATATATATATATAGGAAGGTACAGCAATGTTATAGAATAATATAAAGTTCTTTTGCTATTGCATGGTGACTGGCAGGGTCCTGCAACCCCAAAAATGATGCAATAGAGCAAATGGAAGTCCCAGCACTGTTTAATCAAAATGCTTTTTTATTGAGGTTAAAAGGAAGACAGCAAACAGCTAAGTTTTTCGGGCCTACATAGCCCTTACTCATGCTATGGTCTACAGGTAACATCCTCTTATTTATAGAACCTGTGCATAGTTAAATTAACCCTTTAATTGGCAATAAAGCCATCTTTGTTACATTATTCTGCCATCTAGTGGCCATAATAGAAACATAATTATAAATTACAGACTTTTGAGGTACCTATTAGATTACAATCCATATTAAAAACAATAATACAACATATTAAGCAAGAAATTACATATTTTTATACAAAATAAAACTATTAAAAATATCAGTATAAAGAGAGAATATTTAAAGAAATAAATGTAAATCATAATCTTTATTTAAACCTTCTGGATGTAGTGTCCCTAACGTTTGAATCCACCAAAGTTCTCTCTTAACATCAGCTCTCTATCCCCACCTCTCCTAGGCTTTGGTATGTGATCTGTGATCTGGAAACGCAATTGATTAACTGTATGCCCTGCGGTAGTAAAGTGTGCTGAAAAAAAAAAAAACACAGATACAAATTATCTTAGTACCTTACTTGAATATGTTCCTCAATCTAATACCTCTGCCTCAGAATCAGACTAAGCTTATTTCTAGCAGTACTACTGTTATCTTACAGACTCATACAAACTTAACTAGCTTTATCACAGTTTTTATATAGGCCAATATATATTCTTGATTTATTCTTTCCTTTCTCTTCCTTCCCCCTCTTCCCCTTTTCTTCCTTTCTCTCTTCCTTCTCCCCCCTCTATCCCTTCCTTCCCTTCTCCTCTACCCCTCTCTGTCCCCTTTTCCTTTCCCCTTCCTTCCTTCTTTCTCTTTCTTTCTCTCTTTTCTTTCTTTCTTTGCAAAGGCTTGATATAGCCGTCAAAACCACAGTTTAAACTCTTGAAAACTCTGGAGTCTAATTTGCTTACAGAACTCAACAATTATTTACACAAAAAAAAGAAAAGAATAGAGGGTATAAACCTCCTGCCTATTACTGTAATTATACCAGAAAATATCTTTTCCAGCTTGCTAGGTGAAATACAATATCCCAATATATGATTTGACTATCTCCTTTTGCCTGTACTGAATTTTTAAATGATTAGTACCAATTTTCCCCAGGCTCAGCTTGTTTATGTATACACCAAATATTGTTCAGTTTCCCTGGAATCTTATCTGTCTCCCTTATATTAGATTATCTTTAACCATAAAGCATATTAGTGGCTTTCACTTTTACCTGCCCACTGTGATATAGGCAAAGACAAAATGGCCCAGAGAATTACAGTAATACCATTATAACACCTTTTTGTTCAGACCATAAAAATAGTGTATCTGTACATTTGCCATTTTTAGAAAAACATAATATCATCCTGTTATGTACTTCATGTTCTTCCTTTTTTTTTCCTTTTTTCCCTTCTTTTAACTTATGTCAATACTATTGGTAGGCATTTACTATTTCCAACTGTGTTAATATTTTCACACTTTTTTTTTTTTTACTTTTTTTTTTTGCTCTCCCATTCCTCACGGTAATATTGAATTAGAGATAATTCACGTCAGTTTACAATACTGGCACTATCACTGTAGAAATATATACTAGTTGACACGTGTTTTTTTTGTTTTTTGTTTTTTTTATATAATCACTTTAATTATCACTAAGTTTTTATAGTTTTGTAAACATAGTATTTGTTTGATCACTCATAGGGGTATTTATTCCCCCCTCCTCACAGTCCCCCTTTTTATTTTTTTATTTTTTTTGTATGTATGATCTATGGACAGATTTGTAGTAGCTACAAAAAATACCTCAGAAAATATGCCACCTAAACAACTAAAAAAACCTTTCAATAGTATTGGTGCCCTTGATCTAGATCAAGCAGACAAAAGCCCAAATATAAACCAAAATATTAATACTGAAAGTCTGGTAAAGCAAATTTCTGACATCTTTATGCCACAATTTGATAATATAAGAAAGGAGATTGTCTCATTGTCTAATGAAGTTAAGCAGTTCTCCAATAGGCTCTCTGAAATGGAGAATAGAATATCTGATATAGATGATTTGCAATTCAGCCAACAATCTACTCTTGACTCACAAGCAAAACTAATGCAGAACTTGCAAATGTGAATTGACGACCTAGAAGATAGGTCTAGAAGGAACAATTTAAAATTTGTAGGCATACCAGAATTACAAGAATATGCAGATATTATGGAATTAATTTCTTCCTCAATACCTAAAGCACTGGGATTCCCCTTAGATCAACTCCCATTAGCTGTTGAGAGAGCTCATAGGGTAGGATCAATTAAAACAAAAGGTAATTCCCAAGTTCTGAAGAGACCAATTATAGCAAGATTTTTAAATTTCCAGGACAAGCATAAACTTCTTACTCTTTATCGCAAAGCTATCCCATTCGAAATGCACAATAAACAGATTTTAATATTTCAGGATTTTTCCTCAGAGACGTTAAATAAAAGAAGAGAAATGTCACCTCTCTGTACTGAAATGATTGATTTAGGGATAAAAGCTACTATGATCTACCCCGCTAGACTCAAAATTTGGCAGAATTCTGAGATTATTCTGATAGACAACACAGAGGAAGCTAAACAGTTTATTAAAAATACTAAGCATACACAAAATTCTGTTGTATAAGAACAATATGGCAAGCAGGAAGTATATAAGTTTACAAGCTGAAAGACGATTTATGTATGTTTGTAGGTATGTCTTGTGTTTTTTTTTCTTTTCCGCTCTCCTCTACTCCCCCTCCCGCCTACTATACTGTTTAACTATTAATGATCAGTACGGCTTTATCAAAATATTTTAAATAGACAAATGAAAAACTCAATTAAAATTTTATCCTGGAATGTGGGGGGAATTAACTCGCCCATAAAGAGGAAAAGTATAGTATCAGCTTAAAAAATCCGCCCCCGGTATAACACTATTACAAGAGACACATCTGAATCAGATAGAAGCTGCCAAATTAAGAATGGGATGGATTGGTGAGGAAGTAGCAGCCCTGGCGTTTGGTAAAAAAAAGAGGAGTAGCCTGCCTCTTCAATAAAAAATTAGAATATCAGATTAAATCTCAGATAATAGATAAGGAAGGCAGGTTCTTAATTCTTAACTTATCTATACAAGAACGTAGGTTCACCGTTTGTAATATCTATGCTCCAAATGAGCACTGTCCACTGTTTTGGAAGAATCTCTTTGCCAAACTTTTAGACTTTATAGATTCAGAGTTGATAATTGGAGGGGATTTTAACAGCGTAATTAATCCATACCTGGATCGTTTTAAACATACCCAGGTTAACAGATATCGTAGGGAAGCAGAAGGTTTAAGTAAATTTGTCAAAAGCTTGAAATTGAGGAATGTATGGAGATTACAGCACCCAGATGAGAGAGCATATACGTGCGAATCAAAATCACACAAAAAAATTTCAAGAATTGATATGTTTCTTCTGTTAAGTGTGATCAGTCCACGGGTCATCATTACTTCTGGGATATTACTCCTCCCCCACAGGAAGTGCAAGAGGATTCACCCAGCAGAGCTGCATATAGCTCCTCCCCTCTACGTCACTCCCAGTCATTCTCTTGCACCCAACGACTAGATAGGATGTGTGAGAGGACTATGGTGATTATACTTAGTTTTATATCTTCAATCAAAAGTTTGTTATTTTAAAATAGCACCGGAGTGTGTTATTATCTCTCTGGCAGAGTTTGAAGAAGAATCTACCAGAGTTTTTGTTATGATTTTAGCCGGAGTAGTTAAGATCATATTGCTGTTTCTCGGCCATCTGAGGAGAGGTAAACTTCAGATCAGGGGACAGCGGGCAGATGAATCTGCATAGAGGTATGTAGCAGTTTTTATTTTCTGACAATGGAATTGATGAGAAAATCCTGCCATACCGATATAATGTCATGTATGTATACTTTACACTTCAGTATTCTGGGGAATGGTACTTCACTAGAATTACACTGTAAGAAATACATAAAGCTGTTTAATAACTAGAGATTATGTTTAACGTTTTTGCTGGAATGTAAAATTGTTTTCATTTGCTGAGGTACTGAGTGAATAAATGTTTGGGCACTATTTTTCCACTTGGCAGTTGCTTAATCTGTTTTCTGACAGTTTCTGTTCTCCCTCACTGCTGTGTGTGAGGGGGAGGGGCCGTTTTTTGGCGCTTTTTCTATGCATCAAATATTTCAGTCAGCAACTCATTGTATTCCCTGCATGATCCGGTTCATCTCTACAGAGCTCAGGGGTCTTCAAAACTTATTTTGAGGGAGGTAATTTCTCTCAGCAGAGCTGTGAGAATTATAGTTTGACTGAGATAAAAAACGTTTATTCTGTAATTTGTTTCCTGCTTTCAGAATTTGTTATCTTTGCTAATGGGATTAAACCTTTGCTAAAGTTGTGTTGTTTACAAGGATTGAGGCTATAACTGTTTCAATTTATTAATTTTCAACTGTCATAGATCTTCTGTGCTTCTTAAAGGCACAGTACGTTTTAATATTATTCTAATTGAATTGTATTTCCAAGTTGCAAGTTTATTTGCTAGTGTGTTAAACATGTCTGATTCAGAGGATGATACCTGTGTCATTTGTTGCAATGCCAAAGTGGAGCCCAATAGAAATTTATGTACTAACTGTATTGATGCTACTTTAAATAAAAATCAATCTGTACAAATTGAACAAATTTCACCAAACAACGAGGGGAGAGTTATGCCGACTAACTCGCCTCACGTGTCAGTACCCACATCTCCCGCTCAGAGGGAGGTGCGTGATATTGTAGCGCCGAGTACATCTGGGCGGCCATTACAAATCACATTACAGGATATGGCTACTGTTATGACTGAGGTTTTGGCTAAATTACCAGAACTAAGAGGTAAGCGTGATCACTCTGGGGTGAGAACAGAGTGTGCTGACAATATTAGGGCCATGTCAGACACTGCGTCACAGGTGGCAGAACATGAGGACAGAGAACTTCATTCTGTGGGTGACGGTTCTGATCCAAACAGACTGGATTCAGATATTTCAAATTTTAAATTTAAACTGGAAAACCTCTGTGTATTACTAGGGGAGGTGTTAGCGGCTCTGAATGATTGTAACACAGTTGCAATACCAGAGAAAATGTGTAGGTTGGATAAATATTTTGCGGTACCGTCGAGTACTGAGGTTTTTCCTATACCTAAGAGACTTACTGAAATTGTTACTAAGGAGTGGGATAGACCCGGTGTGCCGTTCTCACCCCCTCCGATATTTAGAAAAATGTTTCCAATAGACGCCACCACAAGGGACTTATGGCAAACGGTCCCTAAGGTGGAGGGAGCAGTTTCTACCTTAGCTAAGCGTACCACTATCCCGGTGGAGGATAGCTGTGCTTTTTTAGATCCAATGGATAAAAAGTTAGAGGGTTACCTTAAGAAAATGTTTGTTCAACAAGGTTTTATATTGCAACCCCTTGCATGCATTGCGCCGATCACGGCTGCAGCGGCATTCTGGATTGAGTCTCTGGAAGAGAACATTGGTTCAGCTACTCTGGACGACATTACGGACAGGCTTAGAGTCCTTAAACTAGCTAATTCATTCATTTCGGAGGCCGTAGTACATCTTACTAAACTTACGGCGAAGAATTCAGGATTCGCCATTCAGGCACGCAGGGCGCTGTGGCTAAAATCCTGGTCAGCTGATGTTACTTCTAAGTCTAAATTGCTTAATATACCTTTCAAAGGGCAGACCTTATTCGGGCCCGGGTTGAAAGAGATTATCGCTGACATTACAGGAGGTAAAGGCCATGCCCTGCCTCAGGACAAAGCCAAAGCCAAGACTAGACAGTCTAATTTTCGTTCCTTTCGTAATTTCAAAGCAGGAGCAGCATCAACTTCCTCTGCACCAAAACAGGAAGGAGCTGTTGCTCGCTACAGACAAGGCTGGAAACCTAACCAGTCCTGGAACAAGGGCAAGCAGACTAGGAAACCTGCTGCTGCCCCTAAAACAGCATGAATTGAGGGCCCCCGATCCGGGATCGGATCTAGTGGGGGGCAGACTTTCTCTCTTCGCCCAGGCTTGGGCAAGAGATGTTCAGGATCCCTGGGCGCTAGAGATAATATCTCAGGGATACCTTCTGGACTTCAAATACTCTCCTCCAAGAGAGAGATTTCATCTGTCAAGATTGTCAACAATCCAGACAAAGAAAGAGGCGTTTCTACGCTGCGTACAAGAGCTCTTGTTAATGGGAGTAATCCATCCAGTTCCACGATCGGAACAGGGACAGGGGTTTTACTCAAATCTGTTTGTGGTTCCCAAAAAAGAGGGAACTTTCAGACCAATCCTGGACTTAAAGATCCTAAACAAATTCCTAAGAGTTCCATCGTTCAAGATGGAGACTATTCGGACAATTTTACCTATGATCCAAGAAGGTCAGTACATGACCACTGTAGATTTAAAAGATGCTTACCTTCACATACCGATTCACAAAGATCATTATCGGTACCTAAGGTTTGCCTTCCTAGACAGGCATTACCAGTTTGTGGCTCTTCCATTCGGATTGGCTACAGCTCCAAGAATCTTCACAAAGGTTCTGGGTGCTCTTCTGGCGGTACTAAGACCGCGGAGAATCTCGGTAGCTCCATACCTAGACGACATTCTGATACAAGCTTCAAGCTTTCAAACTGCCAAGTCTCATACAGAGTTAGTGCTGGCATTTCTAAGGTCACATGGATGGAAGGTGAACGAAAAGAAGAGTTCACTCGTTCCACTCACAAGAGTTCCCTTCCTGGGGACTCTTATAGATTCTGTAGAAATGAAGATTTACCTGACAGAGGACAGGCTAACAAGACTTCAAAGTGCTTGCCGCACCCTTCATTCCATTCAACACCCGTCAGTGGCTCAATGCATGGAGGTAATCGGCTTAATGGTAGCGGCAATGGACATAGTACCCTTTGCACGCTTACACCTCAGACCACTGCAACTGTGCATGCTAAGTCAGTGGAATGGGGATTACTCAGACTTATCCCCTTCTCTGAATCTGGATCAAGAGACCAGAAATTCTCTTCTATGGTGGCTTTCTCGGCCACATCTGTCCAGGGGGATGCCATTCAGCAGACCAGACTGGACAATTGTAACAACAGACGCCAGCCTTCTAGGTTGGGGTGCCGTCTGGAATTCTCTGAAGGCTCAGGGACAATGGAGTCAGGAGGAGAGTCTCCTGCCAATAAACATTCTGGAATTGAGAGCAGTTCTCAATGCCCTCCTGGCTTGGCCCCAGTTGACAACTCGGGGGTTCATCAGGTTTCAGTCAGACAACATCACGACTGTAGCTTACATCAACCATCAGGGAGGGACAAGAAGCTCCCTAGCTATGATGGAAGTATCAAAGATAATTCGCTGGGCAGAGTCTCACTCTTGCCACCTGTCAGCAATCCACATCCCGGGAGTGGAGAACTGGGAGGCGGATTTCTTAAGTCGTCAGACTTTTCACCCGGGGGAGTGGGAACTTCATCCGGAGGTCTTTGCCCAAATACTTCGACGTTGGGGCAAACCAGAGATAGATCTCATGGCGTCTCGACAGAACGCCAAGCTTCCTCGTTACGGGTCCAGATCCAGGGATCCAGGAGCAGTCCTGATAAATGCTCTGACAGCACCTTGGGACTTCAGGATGGCTTACGTGTTTCCACCCTTCCCGTTGCTTCCTCGATTGATTGCCAGAATCAAACAAGAGAGAGCATCAGTGATTCTAATAGCACCTGCGTGGCCACGCAGGACTTGGTATGCAGACCTGGTGGACATGTCATCCTGTCCACCTTGGTCTCTACCTCTGAAACAGGACCTTCTGATACAGGGTCCCTTCAAACATCAAAATCTAAATTCTCTGAAGCTGACTGCTTGGAAATTGAACGCTTGATTTTATCAAGACGTGGGTTTTCTGAGTCAGTTATTGATACCTTAATACAGGCTAGGAAACCTGTTACCAGAAAGATTTACCATAAGATATGGCGTAAATACCTATATTGGTGTGAATCCAAAGGTTACTCTTGGAGTAAGGTTAGGATTCCTAGGATATTGTCTTTTCTACAAGAAGGTTTAGAAAAGGGTTTATCTGCTAGTTCTTTAAAGGGACAGATCTCAGCTCTGTCCATTCTGTTACACAAACGTCTGTCAGAAGTTCCTGACGTCCAGGCTTTTTGTCAGGCTTTGGCCAGGATTAAGCCTGTGTTTAAAACTGTTGCTCCACCATGGAGTTTAAACCTTGTTCTTAATGTTTTACAGGGCGTTCCGTTTGAACCCCTTCATTCCATTGATATAAAGTTGTTATCTTGGAAAGTTCTATTTTTAATGGCTATTTCCTCGGCTCGAAGAGTCTCTGAATTATCAGCCTTACATTGTGATTCTCCTTATTTGATTTTTCATTCGGATAAGGTAGTCCTGCGTACTAAACCTGGGTTCTTACCTAAGGTAGTTACTAACAGGAATATCAATCAAGAGATTGTTGTTCCTTCTTTATGCCCAAATCCTTCTTCAAAGAAGGAACGTCTACTGCACAACCTGGATGTAGTCCGTGCTCTAAAATTTTACTTACAGGCAACTAAGGAATTTAGACAAACGTCTTCTCTGTTTGTCATTTACTCTGGGCAGAGGAGAGGTCAAAAAGCTTCCGCTACCTCTCTTTCTTTTTGGCTTCGTAGCATAATTCGTTTAGCTTATGAGACTGCTGGACAGCAGCCTCCTGAAAGAATTACAGCTCATTCTACTAGAGCTGTGGCTTCCACTTGGGCCTTCAAGAATGAGGCCTCTGTTGAACAGATTTGCAAGGCTGCAACTTGGTCTTCGCTTCATACTTTTTCCAAATTTTACAAATTTGACACTTTTGCTTCATCGGAGGCTATTTTTGGGAGAAAGGTTCTTCAGGCAGTGGTTCCTTCTGTATAAAGAGCCTGCCTATCCCTCCCGTCATCCGTGTACTTTTGCTTTGGTATTGGTATCCCAGAAGTAATGATGACCCGTGGACTGATCACACTTAACAGAAGAAAACATAATTTATGCTTACCTGATAAATTCCTTTCTTCTGTAGTGTGATCAGTCCACGGCCCGCCCTGTTTTTAAGGCAGGTAAATATTTTTTAATTTATACTCCAGTCACCACTTCACCCTTGGCTTTTCCTTTCTCGTTGGTCCTTGGTCGAATGACTGGGAGTGACGTAGAGGGGAGGAGCTATATGCAGCTCTGCTGGGTGAATCCTCTTGCACTTCCTGTTGGGGAGGAGTAATATCCCAGAAGTAATGATGACCCGTGGACTGATCACACTACAGAAGAAAGGAATTTATCAGGTAAGCATAAATTATGTTTTTTAATTAGTAAATCGCTTCTAGGTGCTGAGATTAGGACAGACATTGCTAATATCGTGATCTCGGATCACGCTATTATTTCTCTAGTACTAAGTCAGTACAAGGTCAAACAGAGTAAAAAGCTGGGGTTCTTCTTTCCCTCTTTTCTAGTATCCAATATTAAATTTAGGAATTGGATGCAAGCTAAATGGAGAGAGTTTTTCTATTTTAATAAAAATTATCTATCGAAGATAGAAACTTTCTGGGAGACCTTAAAAGCCTTTTTCAGAGGACAGATCAAGTCCTATATGATAGCAAGAAAGAAAGCTATAGGTAAGAGGGAGATTCAACTAGCTAATCAGCTCAAAAACAAGTACGCGAGATATCTAGAAAATCCCATTAAGCTAAATTGGTCCAATTATCAGAATGCGAAGCTAGAAAGAGAAACCTTTATAAATCAACAGGTATCAAAATCTGATGTTAATAATTATTTAAGATTTAAGAGGTTCTCACCTAAATTAGCTAAATCTATGGCCAACCTAGTAAAAAGCAAGAAAAGAAATAATTTTATTGGAGCCATTAAGGTTAAAGATCAGAGATATATCTCTCCGAAAGAAATTCTATCACAGTTTCATAAGTATTTTCAAACAATATATTCGGCTGATAAAAGTGACTTAGAAGCAAAAAATAATTTTTGGAAAAAGATTATTACCCCAAGGATTAATGCAGAACAGCTTGAAGTACTGAATAAAGAGATAACGGAGGAGGAAATTGCCTCGGCAATAAAGAAAGCTGCCAATGGCAAAGCTCCAGGTCCAGATCTAATTCCAGTAGAATTTTATAAAATATTGGAGGAGGATGTCGTTTGCATTGTGGGGAGATTATATAATAGCTATTTTGTGGAAAATGTTAAACCCTCTAGGTATTTCTCAGCGGCAAATGTAACATTAATATATAAAAAGGACAAGGACGCAGAATGTATGGACTCTTACCATCCAATTTCCCTATTGAATTCCGACTACAAACTTATGGCTAGTATTCTGGCAAACAGACTTAAAAGTATCATAGGGGATATTATACACACAGACCAAACTGGATTTATGCCAGGTAGGACCTCACAGAAAAATATTAGAACTGCTATGTTCTTAATAGAGCAGGCATTAACTGGAAAGAGTAAAAAGGAAAAACAAGACTCAGACTTTGCTCTACTGACAGTCGATGCCCATAAGGCTTTCGATAGTATTACCTGGGATCATCTATTTTCAGCATTGAACAGTTTGGGGATAATGGGAAATTTTTCAAACTTTATCAAATTAATCTATCAGGACCCTATTTCCTACATATTAGTTAACGGCCTGAGTTCCCCAGGGGTTACACTCCAGAAAGGAACAAGACAAGGGTGTCCATTGTCACCATTACTTTTTAATATTTCATTAGAAGCCCTGGCAATTAGATGTAGGAACAGACTAGAAGGAGTCTTATCAGGTGATAAAAGATATGTACTGTCCCTATATGCGGACGACATCCTCTTCTATATTTGTAATTCCAGAGTAAACATACCACACATAACCAGCATAATTGATGAATTTAGTAAATTCTCATGATACAAAATTAATTTAAAGAAATCCGAGATTATGTGGATTATTAAAAAAAGAAATAGCTTGGTCGATAACCCGTTCAAACTTGCAGAAGGGAAGATTAAATATCTAGGGATTATTCTATCAAAGAATTTAGACGACTGGTACAGCTTAAATTATGCACCTATCTGGCTGAAATGTACTGATTCTTTAAAAACCTGGGCTAAACGTCCACTGTCTCTATCAGCAAAAGTATTACTTATTAAAATGATGCTTTTTCCAAAAATTCTATTCCTCATGCAAAATATACCAGTGTTTATCCGAGCTAAAGATATCCAAAAATGTAATTCTGAATGTTCACAGTTTTTTTGGGGTAAGGGGAAACCACGGATAGGACTTAAAAATTTGGCTCATTTGACAATTGATGCCGGATTCGCCTTCCCTAATCTAAAGGTATATAACTTGGTCTGTCTTGCAAAAATAGCGCTAGACTGGATATCGGGGGTAGAATATGTAACTAATTACCAAAATGAGGAAAAGGCGATAGCCCCCCTATCCTTGAAAGCTTTACTACACTATCCAGTTTCGAGATCAATTAAAAAAGCTAAGTATAATTACACAATTCAAAACATAACTGTGGCATGGAAAAAAATATGCCAAATGCTGCAAGTAAACTTTAAAATATCACAGTATTTACCTATAAGGGGGAATCCCGACTTTATAAGCGGGATGGAATCAAGTGTATTTAGTGATTGGACTAGGAAAGGACTAGTCTGGATCAGCCAGCTAATTGATTACCAAACAATGACTGTTAAACCTTTTGAACTTCTGGCCAAAGAATTTAAGTTGGAAAAAAGGCAATTCTATGCGTATTTACAGGTACGACATTTTATTGATAGTAATAATCTAACAGCGGAGAGTCCAAATAATTTGAAAGACATAGACACAATTATTAGAATTTATTGTTCAGGGAATCATTCCATTTCCTACATGTACAGAACTATTATGTCCTTACAGGCTAAAAGCCAAAATTAGAATACTCCATGCGAAGCGGTGTGAAGATGTCAGGGAGATTAATTTAGATCTTTTTAGAAAAAGTTTAGTTCGGATTACAGACTACTCCCGAGAGATTCCATTCAGAGAATCCCACATTAAATTATTAAACAGAGCATATCTTACTCCCCGATCGATGTCGAAGTGGAAGAATGTGCAAGCTATTAAATGCACAAGATGTAGTGCCCTGGACACCGATTTGATTCATGCCTTTTTTTCTTGTCCTAAAATATACAATTTTTGGTGTAAGGTAGAATATTGGCTGAACAAATTTATACCGAATAAAATAAAGTTAAGCCTAGAACTAATAATATTTCTTGCACAACAGACAGAGATCCGCAATAAACAACTAATTAACACAGCTATCTTGGTGGCGAGACAACTAATTCTTAGAAATTGGAAAGCAAAGAACGCACCTAGTATAGCTACATTCGCAAAGGAAATGTTACTTCAAATGACACTAGATTTTAAAGACCACTTGATCTTTCTGGAGAGTAAAATAAATTCATTGTTGATAAAATGGGAGAAGTTTCTATTATCCCATTCGTGTGATATACAAAGACAAATAATCTCACCACTGCAGGATTCGCAGACATTTCAACAGTTAACCTTGTTAAATAAATACCAACATTTGGCAACATGACTATGTATAAAGAGAACCATGAATAATTAGGGAGGAGGGAAGTAGGGGAGAGGAGTTGGTTTTAATTATAAATGTTTCTTTTTTTTTTTTTCTTTTTTTATTATTTATATATATGTATCTGTATTGATTGTAGATAGAGTCCTATCATAAAGGAAAAAAGACCAAAAGTAAGACATACGATCTGCGGAAGATTATAGACAATTCAGCTACCCCTGTAATATTACATTTTCTATAAGAAGGGTTTCCTCTGTAGTTGCAGAGTATCAACTGGCTACTTGAATGATTGAGGAGGTAGAGTCTAAGTAGAAAGGCAAAAACACACCTGAATATAGGATGTTGATTTATAAGTTAAGACTTAATCTATAAGAATTAGTACCCTGCTACTTCAAAATCAGTGTAAGCACCCTGTGAGGTGAAATGTGAGCCTAAGATGTTGGACTAAATTTTTGTTTTGGTATACCCTGCGAGGTGAAAGGTAAGCCGAATTGTAAGGCATTTATTTTTGCTTTTGGTAAATAAATAAATGTTATTAAAAAAAAAAAAGTAAAGTGTGCTGAAACTGTTAGGGTCATATCTTTATTTCTAATACTTGATTTATGAGCACTCATTCTGTCTTTTGGGGGGGTGTATAGTCTCCCCTACACAGCCCAGAGGGCATTTAAGTAAATAAACAACGTACTCTGTATCATATGTATAATAACCATTGATTTCCCTTTTCTTGTTGTCATTAATCTGGGCTATGTGTCTACCCTTAATCATAGAATTGCATTGTTTACTTTATTACTACCCACATCTGATCTCACTAGTGTATCTTTAAGATTCTTAACTCTTTTGTATGATTGAATAGGGGGTTTCTGAAACTCGCAAATGTTAGAATATGACTTGCTAAGTAAATACCAATATTTTCTAAGAACAGATGTTATCTTATCACTATGGTTTAGAGCTGCAACAACTAATCGATATAATCAATGATAATCGATTATGAAAATAGTTGTCAACGAATGTCATTATCGATTAGTTGGTCTGCACACAGCACCAGCTGCTTTACTCCGATGAGCTCATGCACATGGTATTGTGTTTTATGGTTATGTCCTTAGCCTAAAGGACGTTTACAGACCTTTACTTTTCACTTTTTCAAGACCGTATAAGTTTATTTTTAAGCATACAACTACTCCTGAAATAATAGGAGTTATCATTTGGATTCTGTATGGTAAATAAGGGGATTTGGGACTGTGCTTTGCATGATATGGTGCCAAGCTTGTTTTTTACACCTAACCCTAGATTGATGGGAGTTGTTATATGGATTGATGTGCACTATTATCTGTTTGCACAATTATTAACCGGATCGCTTGCTATAGCTGATTATATGTACTGTATAGATAAATGTGTAAGGCTTTGTCCTGTCATTGATATATAGTCCTTAGCACTTTTGACTTTTTAAATTGATTTTTCTTTTCTTTTTTTTTATAAATTGCGATATTTACCAGATTTAACCTCTATATTTGTTATTTTAAGAGCAGACTAGATATTTTTCCCTAAACTTATAGCTGGTTATTTACTATTGCACATAGATATTAAATGTATTTTTTATGTTAGAATGAAGTCCAAGCTTACTTTATGAGAGGCCCCTTGCCAAGAAGGAAAATGCTTTGCATTGGTAGAGCAAACAAAGATTAATATCCCACCTTGACAAAATCGTCAAAACCCTACTTAACCTCAACACCATCTGAGTGCCTCTTCTCTGCTGCAGGCAAAATAGCTAGCAAAAAGAGAGCCAGTGTCAACCAGGAGCATGTGGTCATGTTGACATGTTTGCATTTCAATGTAAAGTTTCTTAAAGAGTGAATTACAGAATGTTGTAAACAGTGATAGTCTACCTTTTTATAGTTCTACCTTTCAGTTTTTGATTTTGTTTTGCTTAATTAGCCTTCTGCTGCTTAAAAATTGAACCAACAGTTGTGTTAATGTAAAGTTTATATCTGCAACCATCAGCATGTGGATTTTATTTTAAATACATAAAAAAATATAGATTTTTTTTATCCGATTAGTCGATTAATCGAAAAAATAATCGTCCGATTAATCGATTATGAAAATAATTGTTAGTTGCTGCCCTTTATTATAGTCTGTTGCAAATATAAGTCTATTTTCCTCTTTTTGATTTTCATTTGTAGAGTGGAATTTATGTACAGTATAGCCTCTTCCTCACACTTATCTACAAATTCAGTTGGAAAACCCCTAGCTTTAAATTTCTCAGCCATTTGACTCAGTCTGACCTTTTGGAGTTCCTTATGCTTAAAGGGACATTAAACACTTTAAGATGGTAATATAAAATGATAAATTGTATATAATAAAACAACTCTGCAATATACTTTCATTATTTATTTTGTCCTCTTTGCCTGTAATTCCATTCTGAAATTGTGATCTTTTCAGTTCCTGTTAGAACTGGAAGTGCAGAACACTGTTAAATCCAGCACAACCATTGGCTGCACACTCGAGTGACCTATTTATAACTGACCCTAATTGGCCACAGCAGAGAAGGTAACACAAGTTACAACATGGCAGCTCCCAGTGTTTTATAGACACTAAGGCCTAGATTTGGAGTTTGGCGATAGCCGTGAAAACCAGCGTTAGAGGCTCCTAACGCTGGTTTTAGGCTACCGCCGGTATTTGGAGTCAGTCAAAAAAGGGTCTAACGCTCACTTTTCAGCCGCGACTTTTCCATACCGCAGATCCCCTTACGTCAATTGCGTATCCTATCTTTTCAATGGGATCTTTCTAACTCCGGTATTTAGAGTCGTGGCTGAAGTGAGCGTTAGAATTCTAACAACAAAACTCCAGCCGCAGAAAAGTCAGTAGTTAAGAGCTTTCTGGGCTAACGCCGGTTCATAAAGCTCTTAACTACTGTGCTCTAAAGTACACTAACACCCATAAACTACCTGTGTACCCCTAAACCGAGGCCCCCCCCACATCGCCGACACTCAATTACATTTTTTTAACCCCTAATCTGCCGACCGCCACCTACGTTATCCTTATGTACCCCTAATCTGCTGCCCCTAACACCGCCGACCCCTATATTATATTTATTAACCCCTAATCTGCCCCCCACAACGTCGCCACCAGCTACCTACACTTATTAACCCCTAATCTGCCGTCCGCACGCCGCCGCCAGCTACATTATAGCTATGTACCCCTAATTTGCTGCCCTAACATCGCCGACCCCTATATTATATTTATTAACCCCTAACCTGCCCCCCACAACGTCGCCGCCACCTACCTACAATAATTAACCCCTAATCTGCCGACCGCAAAGAGCCGCCACCTACATTATAGCTATGTACCCCTAATCTGCTGCCCCTAACACCGCCGACCCCTATATTATATTTATTAACCCCTAATCTGCCCTCCCTAACATCGCCGACACCTAACTTCAATTATTAACCCCTAATCTGCCGACCGAATCTCGCCGCTATTCTAATAAATGTATTAACCCCTAAAGCTAAGTCTAACCCTAACACTAACAACCCCCTAAGTTAAATATAATTTAAATCTAACGAAATAAATTAACTCTTATTAAATAAATTATTCCTATTTAAAACTAAATACTTACCTGTAAAATAAACCCTAATATAGCTACAATATAAATCATAATGATATTATAGCTATTTTAGGATTTATATTTATTTTACAAGTAACTTTGTATTTATTTTAACCAGGTACAATAGCTATTAAATAGTTAAGAACTATTTAATAGCTAAAATAGTTAAAATAATTACAAAATTACCTGTAAAATAAATCCTAACCTAAGTTACAATTAAACCTAACACTACACGATCAATTAAATAAATTAAATAAAATATCTACAATTACCTACAATTAAACCTAACACTACACTATCAATAAATTAATTAAATACAATACCTACAAATAACTACAATGAAATAAACTAACTAAAGTACAAAAAATAAAAAAATATTTACAAACATAAGAAAAATATTACAACAATTTTAAAATAATTACACCTACTCTAAGCCCCCTAATAAAATAACAAAGCCCCCCAAAATAAAAAATGCCCTACCCTATTCTAAATTACAAAAGTTCAAAGCTCTTTTACCTTACCAGCCCTGAACAGGGCCCTTTGCGGGGCATGCCCCAAGAAATTCAGCTCTTTTTCCTGTAAAAAACACATACAATACCCCCCCCCAACATTACAACCCACCACCCACATACCCCTAATCTAACCCAAACCCCCCTTAAATAAACCTAACACTAAGCCCCTGAAGATCTTCCTACCTTGTCTTCCCCTCACCGGGTATCACACCAATCCGTCCTGGCTCCGATATCTTCATCTAAGCCCAAGTGGGGGCTAGACATCCATCATCCGACGGCTGAAGAAGTCCAGAAGAGGCTCCAAAGTCTTCATCCTATCCGGGAAGAAGAGTAGATCCGGACCGGCAACCATCTTCTTCCAAGCGGCATCTTCTATCTTCATCCATCTTGAAGACCTCCACCGCGGACCCATCTTCTTCCGACGACGACTTCCCGACGAATGACGGTTCCTTTAAGGGACGTCATCCAAGATGGCGTCCCTTGAATTCCGATTGGCTGATAGGATTCTATCAGCCAATCGGAATTAAGGTAGGAAAATTCTGATTGGCTGATGGAATCAGCCAATCAGAATCAAGTTCAATCCGATTGGCTGATCCGATCAGCCAATCAGATTGAGCTCGCATTCTATTGGCTGATCGGAACAGCCAATAGAATGCAAGCTCAATCTGATTGGCTGATTGAATCAGCCAATCGTATTGAACTTGATTCTGATTGGCTGATTCCATCAGCCAATCAGAATTTTCCTACCTTAATTCCGATTGGCCGATAGAATTCTATGTGCAGAATTATATAACATTATTTTTTAGGTTTACTGGCCCTTTAAGTTTACTTTGGATTATTCTTTTGATAGGGTTAATTTCTTAGATACTACTGTATATAAGAAAAATTCTAAACTAACTACTGACATCTACAGTAAACCTACCGATCACAATACATTATTACACTTTCAAAGTTTTCATCCCCAAAGAGTTTTTAACTCTATCCCCAAGAGCCAGTTTATTTGCACATTACGTAATGTTAAAGGGACATTAAACACTAAATACATGCTAGATAGAATGATGCATTCAAAGAAAAGATTAGTCCATGACTAACATGTAGATGTATTTTTTAAAGTTTCATTAGTTGTTAAAAAAGTGACAAAATAAGTGTAAAGTTTTAAGGCTAGATTTAGAGTTTTGTCGGTAAAGACCCGCGTAGCTAGCGCTGGCTTTTTTCTGGCCGCACCTTTAAAATAACTCTGGTATTGAGAGTCCACAGAATGGCTGCGTTAGGCTCCAAAAAAAGGAGCGTAGAGCATATTTAACGCCACTGCAACTCTCGATACCAGAGTTGCTTACGGAAGCGGCCAGCTTCAAAAACGTGCTCGTGCACGATTCCCCCATAGAAAACAATGGGGCTGTTTGAGCTGAAAAAAACCTAACACCTGCAAAAAAGCCGCGTTCAGCTCCTAACGCAGCCCCATTGTTTGCTATGGGGAAACACTTCCTACGTCTGCACCTAACACTCTAACATGTACCCCGAGTCTAAACACCCCTAACCTTACACTTATTAACCCCTAATCTGCCGCCCCCGCTATCGCTGACCCCTGCATATTATTATTAACCCCTAATCTGCCGCTCCGTAAACCGCCGCTACTTACATTATCCCTATGTACCCCTAATCTGCTGCCCTAACATCGCCGACCCCTATATTATATTTATTAACCCCTAATCTGCCGAGCGGACCGCACCGCTATTATAATAAAGTTATTAACCCCTAATCCGCCTCACTAACCCTATAATAAATAGTATTAACCCCTAATCTGCCCTCCCTAACATCGCCGACACCTAACTTCAAACATTAACCCCTAATCTGCCGACTGGAGCTCACCGCTATTCTAATAAATGTATTAACCCCTAAAGCTAAGTCTAACACTAACACCCCCCTAAGTTAAATATAATTTAAATTTAACTAAATTAATTAACTCTTATTAAATAAATTATTCCTATTTAAAGCTAAATACTTACCTGTAAAATAAATCCTAATATAGCTACAATATAAATCATAATTATATTATAGCTATTTTAGGATTTATATTTATTTTACAGGTAACTTTGTATTTATTTTAACCAGGTACAATAGCTATTAAATAGTTAAGAACTATTTAATAGCTAAAATAGTTAAAATAATTACAAAATTACCTGTAAAATAAATCCTAACCTAAGTTACAATTAAACCTAACACTACACGATCAATAAATAAATTAAATAAAATACCTACAATTACCTACAATTAAACCTAACACTACACTATCAATAAATTAATTAAATACAATACCTACAAATAACTACAATGAAATAAACTAACTAAATTACAAAAAATAAAAAAGAACTAAGTTACAAAAAATAAAAAAATATTTACAAACATAAGAAAAATATTACAACAATTTTAAACTAATTACACCTACTCTAAGCCCCCTAATAAAATAACAAAGCCCCCCAAAATAAAAAATGCCCTACCCTATTCTAAATTACAAAAGTTCAAAGCTCTTTTACCTTACCAGCCCTGAACAGTGCCCTCTGCGGGGCATGCCCCAAGAAATTCAGCTCTTTTTCCTGTAAAAAAAACACATACAATACCCCCCCCCAACATTACAACCCACCACCCACATACCCCTAATCTAACCCAAACCCCCCTTAAATAAACCTAGCACTAAGCCCCTGAAGATCTTCCTACCTTGTCTTCCCCTCACCGGGTATCACACCGATCCGTCCTGGCTCCGATATCTTCATCTAAGCCCAAGCGGGGGCTAGACATCCATCATCCGACGGCTGAAGAAGTCCAGAAGAGGCTCCAAAGTCTTCATCCTATCCGGGAAGAAGAGTAGATCCGGACCGGCAACCATCTTCTTCCAAGCGGCATCTTCTATCTTCATCCGATGAGGACCGGCTCCATCTTGAAGACTTCCACCGTGGACCCATCTTCTTCCGACGACGACTTCCCGACGAATGACGGTTCCTTTAAGGGACGTCATCCAAGATGGCGTCCCTCGAATTCCGATTAGCTGATAGGATTC
Source organism: Bombina bombina (assembly GCF_027579735.1). Classification (NCBI taxonomy): domain Eukaryota; kingdom Metazoa; phylum Chordata; class Amphibia; order Anura; family Bombinatoridae; genus Bombina; species Bombina bombina. The sequence continues at coordinate 984,343,546 of NC_069499.1, read as the reverse complement.
TATCAGCCAATCGGAATTAAGGTAGGAAAATTCTGATTGGCTGATGGAATCAGCCAATCAGAATCAAGTTCAATCCGATTGGCTGATCCGATCAGCCAATCAGATTGAGCTTGCATTCTATTGGCTGATCGGAACAGTTTTCCTACCTTAATTCCGATTGGCTGATAGAATCCTATCAGCCAATCGGAATTCGAGGGACACCATCTTGGATGACGTCCCTTAAAGGAACCGTCATTCGTCGGGAAGTCGTCGGAAGAAGAAGATGGGTCCACGGTGGAGGTCTTCAAGATGGAGCCGGTCCTCATCGGATGAAGATAGAAGATGCCGCTTGGAAGAAGATGGTTGCCGGTCCGGATCTACTCTTCTTCCCGGATAGGATGAAGACTTTGGAGCCTCTTCTGGACTTCTTCAGCCGTCGGATGATGGATGTCTAGCCCCCGCTTGGGCTTAGATGAAGATATCGGAGCCAGGACGGATCGGTGTGATACCCGGTGAGGGGAAGACAAGGTAGGAAGATCTCCAGGGGCTTAGTGTTAGGTTTATTTAAGGGGGGTTTGGGTTAGATTAGGGGTATGTGGGTGGTGGGTTGTAATGTTGGGGGGGTATTGTATGTGTTTTTTTACAGGAAAAAGAGCTGAATTTCTTGGGGCATGCCCCGCAAAGGGCCCTGTTCAGGGCTGGTAAGGTAAAAGAGCTTTGAACTTTTGTAATTTAGAATAGGGTAGGGCATTTTTTATTTTGGGGGGCTTTGTTATTTTTTTAGGGGGCTTAGAGTAGGTGTAATTAGTTTAAAATTGTTGTAATATTTTTCTTATGTTTGTAAATATTTTTTTATTTTTTGTAACTTAGTTCTTTTTTATTTTTTGTACTTTAGTTAGTTTATTTCATTGTAGTTATTTGTAGGTATTGTATTTAATTAATTTATTGATAGTGTAGTGTTAGGTTTAATTGTAGGTATTTTATTTAATTTATTTATTGATTGTGTAGTGTTAAGTTTAATTGTAACTTAGGTTAGGATTTATTTTACAGGTAATTTTGTAATTATTTTAACTATTTTAGCTATTAAATAGTTCTTAACTATTTAATAGCTATTGTACCTGGTTAAAATAAATACAAAGTTACCTGTAAAATAAATATAAATCCTAAAATAGCTATAATATAATTATGATTTATATTGTAGCTATATTAGGATTTATTTTACAGGTAAGTATTTATCTTTAAATAGGAATAATTTATTTAATAAGAGTTAATTAATTTCGTTAAATTTAAATTATATTTAACTTAGGGGGGTGTTAGTGTTAGGGTTAGACTTAGCTTTAGGGGTTAATACATTTACTAGAATAGCGGTGAGCTCCAGTCAGCAGATTAGGGGTTAATGTTTGAAGTTAGGTGTCGGCGATGTTAGGGAGGGCAGATTAGGGGTTAATACTATTTATTATAGGGTTAGTGAGGCGGATTAGGGGTTAATAACTTTATTATAATAGCGGTGCGGTCCGCTCGGCAGATTAGGGGTTAATAAGTGTAGGCAGGTGGAGGCGACGTTGTGGGGGGCAGATTAGGGGTTAATAAATATAATATAGGGGTCGGCGATGTTAGGGCAGCAGATTAGGGGTACATAGGGATAATGTAAGTAGCGGCGGTTTACGGAGCGGCAGATTAGGGGTTAATAATAATATGCAGGGGTCAGCGATAGTGGGGGCGGCAGATTAGGGGTTAATAAGTGTAAGGTTAAGGGTGTTTAGACTCGGGGTACATGTTAGAGTGTTAGGTGCAGACGTAGGAAGTGTTTCCCCATAGCAAACAATGGGGCTGCGTTAGGAGCTGAACGCGGCTTTTTTGCAGGTGTTAGGTTGTTTTTCAGCTCAAACAGCCCCATTGTTTTCTATGGGGGAATCGTGCACGAGCACGTTTTTGAAGCTGGCCGCTTCCGTAAGCAACTCTGGTATCAAGAGTTGCAGTGGCGTTAAATATGCTCTACGCTCCTTTTTTTGGAGCCTAACGCAGCCATTCTGTGGACTCTCAATACCAGAGTTATTTTAAAGGTGCGGCCAGAAAAAAGCCAGCGTTAGCTACGCTGGTCGTTACCGACAAAACTCTAAATCTAGCCGTAAAACTTTACACTTATTTTGTCACTTTTTTAACAACTAATGAAACTTTAAAAAATACATCTACATGTTAGTCATGGACTAATCTTTTCTTTGAATGCATCATTCTATCTAGCATGTATTTAGTGTTTAATGTCCCTTTAACATTACGTAATGTGCAAATAAACTGGCTCTTGGGGATAGAGTTAAAAACTCTTTGGGGATGAAAACTTTGAAAGTGTAATAATGTATTGTGATCGGTAGGTTTACTGTAGATGTCAGTAGTTAGTTTAGAATTTTTCTTATATAAATTAGTATCTAAGAAATTAACCCTATCAAAAGAATAATCCCAAGTAAACTTAAAGGGCCAGTAAACCTAAAAATTTTTTATAACAAAATAATGTTTCTTTTACAAGATATGAGGAGTCCACGGATTTCATCCTTACTTATGGGATATCGCCTCCTGGTCAGCAGGAGGAGGCAAAGAGCACCACAGCAGAGCTGCACAAATAGCTCCTCCCTTGCCTCCCACTCCAGTCATTCTCTTTGCCTGCGTTAGTGATAGGAAGAGATAAAGTGAGGTGTTAGTTTAGATTCTTCAATCAAGAGTTTTTTATTTTTAAATGGTGCCAAAGTGTGCTATTTTATTACAGAGCAGCTTCTGAATAGTCTTTTAGACTATGGGAACTGGTGGATTTTTGTCTCCACTGCGCCTCCCATGTTGTGCTGCGTTCTCTGTGTATGGTCTTAGGGGATTGTAACTAAGACTTTTCTACTTTCACAGGACCTCAGGAGGAAGAGTGGACCTCTTGACACTGTGAAGTTGTCATGCTGTTCCTCAGCATGGAGGTAAGTGCAGTTTTTTGTTCTGGGGCTGTTAGCATATCTCAGACTAACTGTACTTGCGTCATTATTTTGATCCCCTCTAACAGTATATCCAGACATCTGGCATAATAGCCTATAAGTGCTGGGGTAGATGTAGAAGGTCAATAGTAGATGGCAAACCAGACACTTGCATTTTAATATGGGCCTAGAAGCGCTGGGATCGACTATGGTTGATACACTATACGGACATCTAGCATTGTTTGTTGGACCTAGAAGTGTTGGGATACATGGTGTGTGTGCGTACCCTATACTGTTTTGGCTGACGCTGGGGACAGGTTCCGGAGGGTATATGTTTATTGAAAGGTTTCGGTACATGGCGGCATTCTGTGGTGATTGACTGGGGTTTACGCCCACGAAGGGCGGGGTCTATGTTGCGAGTGCTTTGACAGCGCAGTTTCTATTCTGTCCCGGTATGGCAGCTTGTGGCGATACTGACAAGCGACTTTAGGAGTGCCGTGTTTGCGGAGTTAGGTGGTCACTTGGGGACAGGTAGGAACTGCAGCGGAGCTGCGGTGAGGTGACTAAGTTAATTTTCAAACGTATTTTTTATAAAAAAATCATTGCGCAGAGAATCGTGTTCTTATATTATACAAAACACTTTGCAATTTTTTGTGAGCCAGCTATGTAAAGCGGGCTGGTAATCCTCTGCCTCACATATTAAGTTAATTCAGATTGTTTACTTAAAGAGACAGTACGATATTTATATTGTCAGTGTTTTTTGACCAAAACTACTTTTTTGTTCAGGTTGTAAAAAATGGATGACCTTGATTGAGTACATGCCCTATGTGTTTGAATGCCATTGTGGAACCTCCTGTTACACTTTGTCCCCCATGTATTGAGAGGGCTTTACAGTGTAAAGAGCAAATTTTCTAATGAATGTCCTCAGACTGATGAGATTGAGGGTATGCCGCATGTTTCTCCCCAAGCATCACAGCCTTTAACGCCCGTGCAAGAGCCGCCATGTTCTTCAACGGCGTCTGCTTCATTTACTCTGCAGGATATGGCTGCAGTCATGTCATCCACTCTTACAGAAATTTTATCTAAGTTGCCAGAGCTACAAGGCAAATGCAGCAGGACAGAGGCCCATGGGGTCCCTGCAACTTCTGATGCTTTAATAGCTATCTCCGATTTACCTTCCCAGGGCTCTGATTTGGGGGGTAGGAAGGTCTTGTCTGAGGGGGAACTGTCTGATTCAGGAAGTGCATTACCCCAGACAGATTCGGACGTCATGTCCTTCAGATTTAAACTTGAACACCTTCGCCTTTTGTTACAAGAGGTTTTGGTGACTCTGGATGACTGTGACTCTATTGTGGTTCCGCTAGAGAAATTGAGTAAGATGGACAAATACTTAGAGGTTCCTGCTTATTCCGATGTGTTTCCGGTGCCTAAGAGAATTTCAGAAATTATTACAAGGGAATGGGAGAGACCGGGTATCCCGTTCTCCCCTTCCCCTATTTTTAAGAAAATGTACCCTATAGCTGACACTGTTCGGGACTCTTGGCAGACGGTTCCTAAGGTGGAGGGAGCTATTTCTACACTGACTAAGCGTACGACTATTCCTATCGAGGACAGTTGTGCTTTCAAAGACCCTATGGATAAAAAGTTGGAGGGTCTTCTAAAAAAGCTATATATTCATCAAGGTTTTCTATTACAACCGATGGCCTGCATTGTAACAGTCACAACTGCATCAGCCTTTTGGTTTGACGCTCTAGAAGAGTCCCTTAAGGTAGAGACTCCCTTAGAAGACATAATTGATAGAATTAAGGCCCTTAATCTGGCTAATTCTTTTATTATGGATGCAGCCTTCCAGATCGCCAAATTAGTGGCTAAGAATTCAGGATTTTCCATTTTAGCGCGCAGAGCCTTATGGTTAAAATCTTGGTCTGCGGATGTGTCCTCTAAAGCTCTTGGCAATTCCTTTCAAGGGTAAGACCCTGTTTGGGCCTGACTTGAAATAGATAATTTCTGATATTACGGGAGTTAAGGGTCACCGCCTTCCTCAGGACAAATCAGCTAATCAAAGGAGACGACAAAATAATTTTCGTTCCTTTCGAAACTTCAAGGGAATCCCTTCTTCCTCTTCGGTTAAACAGGAAGGGAATTATTCTCAAGCCAAACCCACTTGGAAACCTAATATCACACCTTTTGAACAGTATCAGAATATTTTGTAAAATAAAAACTTTATATGAGAAGTTTACTTCCTGGTAATTGAATGTCTCAGTATCCTTGCCTACAAACAGCTGAAAGTACTGCAGGCAGAGAATCTGAGTTTAATATGTGCCAAATGCGGAAGTGGAAGACAGACACTGGAGTCTGTATCACTATGCAGAGGCGTGGAGATAATGGTAGAAAACACAAGAAGTAATATGGACAGTAATACTGTAGACAATAATATGAATATAGGAGTTACAGCGTTCATGAGCAAGATAAAATATCAGCAGAATGGTAGTATACGACCTGAGGTTGCTGTTAGAGGAATCCGTCACAAGCCAGAAGATATTACAGCTTGATTTACCCCTGCTCTGAGGAACTGTGAGAGCGGTAACGGTTGCGGCTGCAGCTGATGACGTAACAGCGTGTGCTGACAGGCTGTGAGTGCTGAGAGGTTGTGAGAGCTGATAGGCTCTGGAAGCAGAGAGATGCGAGGAGCGCTAAAGGCTAGAGAGAAGCAGAGTCCACAGGTGAAACTGACTTCCTGTAAGGTGAGAACCGGATTGGTTCACTGAAACTCTGAGACGTCAGAGACAGGAAAAATAATCCAGCAAAGAGTTAGAGAAGCTGTGGGGTTTTATAGCCTGATAGGAGAAATTTAAAGGAACAGTAAGAGGAGGCAGATAGGATCTGACACCTAACCAGGGTTGGAACAAGGGTAAACAACCCAAGAAGCCTTCCACTGCAACCAAGACAGCATGAAGGGGAGGCCCCCGATCCGGGACCGGAATCTGGTAGGGGGCAGACTTTCTCTCTTTGTCCAGGCTTGGATAAGAGATGTTCAGGATCCCTGGACGCTAGAAATCGTGTCTCAAGGGTATCAGTTGGAGTTCAAAAATTCCTCCCCAAGGGGACGGTTTCTTCTTTCACGATTGTCTGTAGACCAGATAAAAAGAGAGGCGTTCTTACATTGTGTAGAAGACCTCTTCACCATGGGAGTAATTTGTCCCGTTCCAATCCAGGAACAGGGGCAGGGGTTTTACTCAAATCTTTTTGTGGTTCCCAAGAAAGAGGGAACGTTTCAACCCATTTTAGATCTCAAGAGTCTAAACAAGTTTCTCAGAGTTCCATCCTTCAAGATGGAAACTATTCAGACAATTCTTCCATTGATCCAGGAGGGTCAATATATGACTACTGTGGACTTAAAGGATGCATATCTTTATATTCCTATCCACAAAGATCATCACCAGTTCCTAAGGTTCGACTTCTTGGACAAATATTTTCAGTTCATGGCTCTTCCCTTCGGGTTGGCCACGGCACCCAGGATCTTCACGAAGGTTCTAGGGTCCTTGCTAGCGGTTCTCAGACCGCGGGGCATTGCAGTGGTGCCTTATCTGGACGATATTCTGATCCAGGCGTCGTCTTATCAACTGACAAAGTCTCATACCGACATGGTTCTGTCCTTTCTAAGGATTCACGGGTGGAAGGTGAATCTAGAAAAGAGTTCTCTTATTCCACAGACAAGGGTTCCTTTCCTGGGAACTCTAATAGACTCTATATCCATGAAAATGTTCTTTACTAAGTCAGAAAGTTAAAGATTCTGAATACATGCTGAGCCCTTCAGTCCAATCCTCGACCATCGGTGGCTCAGTGCATGGAAGTAATTGGATTGATGGTGGCGGCAATGGACATCATTCCGTTTGCTCGTTTTCATCTCAGACCTCTGCAACTGCGCATGCTCAATCCGTGGAATGGAGATTATGCAGATTTGTCTCCTCAGACAGATCAGGATCAGGAGACAAGAGACTCTCTTCTTTGGTGGTTGTCGCTGGATCATCTGTACCAAGGGACATGCTTCCGCAGACCTTCATGGGTGATAGTGACAACGGACGCCAGTCTACTAGGATGGGGTGCAGTCTGTAATTCCCTGAAGGCTCAGGGTGTGTGGACTCAGTCGGAGTCTCTACTTCCAATCAATATTCTGTAGTTGAGAGCAATATTCAATGCACTTCAGGCTTGGCCTCAGTTGGCTTCAGCCAAATTCATCCGATTTCAGTCGGACAACATCACGACTATGGCTTACATCAATCATCAGGGAGGAACAAGAAGTTCCTTAGCGATGACAGAAGTATCCAAGAGGGCAGAGGCTCACTCTTGTAACTTATCTGTCAGCAATCTACATCCTAGGAGTGGACAACTGGGGGGCAGATTTTTTGAGCAGACAGACTTTTCATCCGGGGGAATGGGAACTCCATCCGGAGATCTTTGCCACCCTGATTCTCAGGTGGGGCAGACCAGAATTAGATCTGATGGCGTCTCGTCAGAATGCCAAACTCCTGAGATACGGATCCAGGTCCAGGGATCCTCAGGCCGAACTGATAGATGCCTTGGCAGTGCCTTGGTCGTTCAGCCTAGCTTATGTGTTTCCACCGTTTGCTCTCCTTCCCCGGGTGATTGCACGGATCAAACAGGAAAGGACTTCAGTGATTCTAATTGCTCCTACGTGGCCTCGCAGGACTTGGTATGCCGATCTGGTGGACATGTCCTCTCTGCCGCCGTGGAAGCTTCCATTGAGACAGGACCTTCTAATTCAGGGACCCTTCCTTCATCCGAATCTAATTTCTCTGCAGTTGACTGCTTGGAGATTGAACGCTTGATTTTATCTAAGTGGGGGTTCTCTGATGCGGTCATTGATACCTTGATTCAGGCACGTAAGCCTGAAGCCTGTTACTAGAAGAATTTACCATAAGATATGGCGTAAATATCTTTTTTGGTGCGAATCCAAGGGCTACTCATGGAGTAGGGTTAGAATTCCCAGGATTTTATCTTTTCTCCAAGAAGGTTTGGAGAAAGGATTGTCAGCTAGTTCCTTAAAGGGACAGATTTCTGCTTTGTCTATTTTGCTACACAAGCGTCTGGCAGATGTTCCAGACGTTCAATATTTTTGTCAGGCTCTGACTAGAATTCGGCCTGTGTTTAGACCGATTGCTCCTCCTTGGAGTTTGAATTTAGTTATTAATGTTCTTCAAGGGGGTCCTTTTGAACCCATGCATTCCATAGATATTAAGTTATTATCTTGGAAAGTTTTATTTTTGGTTGCTATTTCTTCTGCTCGCAGAGTTTCTGAGCTTTCGGCTTTACAATGTGATTCTCCTTATCTTATTTTCCATTCTGATAAGGTGGTGTTACGTACCAAACCTGATTTTCTTCCTAAGGTTGTTTCTAACAAAAATATTAATCAGGAAATTGTTGTTCCTTCCTTGTGTCCTAACCCTTCTTCTAAGAAAGAGCGTCTGTTACATAATTTGGACGTAGTCCGTGCCTTGAAGTTCTACTTGCAGGTGACTAAGGATTTTCGTCAAACATCTTCATTATTTGTTGTTTTTGCTGGGAAGCGTAGGGGTCAGAAAGCTACGGCTACCTCTCTTTCTCTTTGGCTGAAGAGTATCATCCGTTTTGCATATGAGACTGCTGGACAGCAGCCTCCTGAACGGATTACGGCTCATTCCACTAGGGCTGTGGCTTCCTCATGGGCATTTAAATACGATGCTTCTGTTGAACAGATTTGCAAGGCTGCAACTTGGTCGTCTCTTCACACTTTTTCCAAATTTTCCAAATTTTATACTTTTTCCTCGTCTGGGGCTGTTTTTGGGAGAAAGGTTCTTCAAGCAGTGGTGCCTTCTGTTTAGGTTCCTTTCTTGTCCCTCCCTTTCATCCGTGTCCTATAGCTTTGGTATTGTATCCCATAAGTAAGGATGAAATCCGTGGACTCGTCATATCTTGTAAAAGAAAAGAAAATTTATGCTTACCTGATAAATTTATTTCTTTTACGATATGACGAGTCCATGGCCCTCCCTGTCGTTTCTTTTAGAGACAGGTTTTTATTTTGGTTAAACTTCAGTCACCTCTGCTCCTTGGCTTTTCCTTTCTCTTCCTAACTTCAGTCGAATGACTGGAGTGGGAGGGAAGGGAGGAGCTATTTGTGCAGCTCTGCTGTGGAGCTCTTTGCCTCCTCCTGCTGACCAGGAGGTGATATCCCATAATTAAGGATGAAATCCGTGGACTCGTCATATCGTAAAAGAAATAAATTTATCAGGTAACCATAAATTTCCTTTTTCCAGACCCGCTCTCTGTGCTCTTCTGAGCGGGTCTGTTTTTTACACAGAGCGCATCTGGCCAGCTGCCTAGTCACAGCCCGGCCCGACCGCGCCATTACACTCAGTGCAGCCTGCTCCCGCTGTCAGACAGGTCATCCACAAAATCTTGTAAGGACTCCAATGTGCCCCCCCACGCCCAAAATATCATTGATGTAGCAAAGCCATATTTTTCAGTTTTCTTGATATTTCAAATGAGTATAGACAAATTTACTTTCAAATTGGCTAACAAAGATGTTGGCATATGCGGGGGCAACATTGGAGCCCATAGCCGTTCCCTTTCGCTGTAGATAATAAGTATCTTGAAATAAAAAATAATTTAGAATTTTAGATACAATACAATACTAAGTACGTTTTCAACAAATTGTGATTGAAAGAGATAAAAAGAGGTTTCTTGTTTAACAAGATCAAGTACAGACTCAATCCCTGCTTCATGAGGAATAGCAGTATACTGTCATACTCTGCAAGGGAGCAGGTTCGGGAGTTGGGAGCTGTTGTGCAGAGGTGTCAGGTTCTGGGTTTAAAGTTGTGTTTTGTCTGCGTGAGTCTTTCCTTTTTGGCATAATTAAACAGGTACAAGGTTTTAGGAAATAAAAGGTGATGGTTTTATTTATAGGATAATTAGCAATGCAGAGATATGCAATTAGATAAGACAATGTCTATAGGCTGTAGTATTAGGCAGGAATACAGATCTTTGTAATAACAGGCAGGATACTTGCATATGCTGTAGATTGTAACTGTGTAATAACAGGATGGAATGCAGAGCTTTGTAATAACAGACAGGATACTTGCATATGTTGTAGACTGGAAGTGTGTAATAACAGGCAGGAATGCAGGGCTTTGTATAACAGGCAGGATACTTGCATATGCTGTCGACTGGAACTGTGTAATAACAGGCAGGAATGCAGTGCTTTGTATAACAGGCAGGATACTTGCATGTGCTGTAGACTGGAACTGTAATAACAGGCAGGAATGCAGTGCTTTGTATATCAGGCAGGATATTTACATATGCTGTAGACTGGAACTGTGTAAAAACAAACAGGAAACTTGCATAGACTGCAAACAGGAACTCTATAGTATCAGGTAACAAGCAAGCAGAAGTACCTGAGTCAGTCTTTAGGAAATAGAGAATTAGGCAAGATCAATTGCCAGGAAATCAGTCCAAAAACGAAACACAGTCCCAAGGGAATATCCAGAAGAGTAGTCAGGAAATGAAGCAGAAATCAGGAACCAGGAAATCCAACAAATCGGTATTTCACTCAGGAAACAGGACCAGAGGGTCTTTCAGAGTATAACACTCAATGTCAAGGCCCAGAACTGAAAACAAACCTCCCAGATATAGCAGGCTGCTGATTATATGATTTGTTTCAGCTGGAAAGCAGGTGAAGCCAGAGAGCCAAAGTTGCAGCAAACAGAAAAATCCAATATTCTTAGCCTGTGATCAAGCCATCTGGTGGCAGAGAGGCAAGACAACAGGCTGGGAAAGAACAGCAGCAGAAATAGAAACAGGTCCCAGGTTCAATTCCAGGCTGGGTGATGACATATGCAGACTAACAATATCCAAACTAAAGAGTATTTCAGAATTATCACATGGTAGTTCACAGATGTTTGTTAGAAAATCACCACTGTCTTTCAAAAAGGAAGATTGTTTGCAGGCTAGAGGATTCAAAATTCTATCTAAAAAAATCGCTATTTTGGAAAAAACGGAATCTGTGCCAGTGACTATGGGCCTACCAGGGGGCTGCCTGAGATTTTTATGAACTTTGGGGAGGGTATAGAACACAGGTGTAATGGGATCGTTCTTTATTAAAGGGACATAATACTCCTATGCTAAATCACTTGAAACTGATGCAGAATAACTGTAAAAAGCTGACAGGAAAATATCACCTGAGCATCTCTATGTAAAAAAGGAAGATATTTTACCTCACAATCTCCTCAGCTCAGCAGAGTAAGTTCTGTGTAAAAAGTTATACTCAACTGCTCCCAACTGCAGGTAAAAAAAAAAAAAATGAAGAAATGAACAGCAGCCAATCAGCATCTGCAGAGCTGAGGTCATGAACTTTTACTGTGATCTCATGAGATTTGACTTGACTCTCATGAGATTTCATTGTAAACTTCCTTTACCTGTTTGGTGAAATAAGATGAGAGTGCACGAGGCTCATCCCTTCAGCTGTCCTAGGACAGACATACTAATATGCTGCTTAGAAATCCTTTACAATGGGAGGTGGCTACTGAGGAACTTTTGAGGTAAAATATCTTTCTTTTTTACATAGAGATGTTCAGGAGATATTTTCTAGTCAGCTTTTTACAGCTATGCTGCATCACTTTCAAGTGTTTAAACATTTGGGTATTATGGCCCTTTAAGTAAATAGCCAGATTCTTGGTAATTACCTCCTTTTTAAAAGCTTCATCAACAACTTGTTTAATTTCATTCTTATTTCTGCCAGGGGGTCACTATCAAGGATCTGATATTTATTATTTACCTCCATCAAAAAGTTGTGCCGATATTTCTTGTATATAATACTCTTTATCAAGCACAACAACAGCTCCGCCCTTATCGTCATTTTTAATCACAATAGATTGGTTTATATTTAAAAATAAAACAACATTTTTTTCTATGTGAAGAACATTTAAATGTAAAATATACATAACTACCTTCGGGTTTAACGCTGTAGGTCTAACACAGTGTCAAGTTAGCACGCAAGTGATAAGTGTTAGGGTTTATTTGAAAGCTCATTTCTTTAAAGTCCTGATGATAGTGTGTGTCGAATTTTTCTCACGCGCAAACAGTTTACTTTCAATTTGTAGTATGCGAGCTAACCTGCATGCTTTAAAAGTTTACTTCCAGCGTGCCACTTGTAATCTGGCCCATAGTCTTTAAATAGTCTTTTTTTAGACATACCTGTAAGTAATTTATATAGATAAACAAGTGTTTACTGGATATTCCGTTCAAAAACACTTTATTAGCAGGACATACCTTGAGGAATATGAAACTTGATAATTCCAAAATACCAGAGAGAATGCATTATTAAAGAGATACCAGATATTTCTACGGAGAGTTAGTAGGCGTCACGGAAGAATTGTATGTATAGCATGATCAAAAAATCTAATTATAATAATTTTTTTATAAGCCGTGGCTCAATCTCCTGCAATATGTCAAATCCTAAACTACAGTACGTATGATATAAATATGTTTTATTGTTGTGTGGATATATGAGATAAATATGTATTGCTTCAATACAGAAATAGACATAAGATAGAGTGAAGCATGATCTCTACTATCCATAGCAATACATACTGACATACATTTCTATGTTTTCATAACAAGTATATTTCCAGAGTAAAAAATAAAAAAATATTTTTTAAGATCTTGTCACCCAGCTAGCTCACTAGAGGGCGTTTAAGACTGAGACTTTTTGGCCCAGATCCCCATTCCAGATCTATTTAAATCATTCAATCCATTGTCTCCCTTGGTGAGCAAATTAAGTTAACCGGACAATGTAGATGGAATGCGCCAATGAATTATAAAGTTGCAGCTTTACAACTAAGCCTTCTCTGTGGTACAATATAGAGCAATTTCAGCATTGTTTGGTCTGTTCTCAATGCTAAAATTCAGTTTTACACAGTTCAAAGCATCCGCAGATATGGCCGTTTTTGTATTTCAGAATTTAGCACTTATCTGTGTACCAAAGCTCAAATGTTATCCCCATACCTTCTTTTCTAAAAATATCTGTTAGTTTTGATAGCTCAGTGTGTATAATAGGTCAGTATCGCTCTTTCCCACAGTGCCTTTTTGTTCTTTCCAATATAACACCAGCAGGCTTTGATCTCTTACCTTAATAAACTTCTTTTTACATTTTTTTAAATTTTGATATCATTCTTTGCCGACTAATTTGTCAGTGTTGACCTGGTTTTGACTCTTCTGTCAATTTAGCAAATTGAGTATACTTTAACCCCTTAATGACCAGACCATTTTTCAATTTTCTTACCCTTAAGGACAAGGGCTATTTTTACATTTCTGTAGTATATGTGTTTAGCTGTACTTTTCCTCTTACTCATTTACTGTACCCACACATATTATATACCATTTTTCTCGCTATTAAATGGACTTTCTAAAGATACCATTATTTCTCTTGTAAGGTGTATCCAGTCCACAGGTTCATCCATTACTTGTGGGATATTCTCCTTCCCAACAGGAAGTTGCAAGAGGACACCCACAGCAGAGCTGTCTATATAGCTCCTCCCCTAACTGCCACCCCCAGTCATTCTCTTGCAACTCTCGACAAGAAAGGAAGTATCAAGAGATATGTGGTATGAGACTGCTGGCCAGCAGCCTCCTGAAAGAATTACAGCTCATTCCACTAGAGCGGTAGCTTCCACATGGGCTTTTAAAAATGAGGCTTCTGTTGAACAGATTTGTAAGGCGGCGACTTGGTCTTCGCTTCATACTTTTTCTAAATTCTACAAATTTGATACTTTTGCTTCCTTGGAGGCTATTTTTGGGAGAAAGGTCTTGCAGGCAGTGGTGCCTTCCGTTTAAGTCCCTGCTTTGTCCCTCCCTTCATCCGTGTCCTAAAGCTTTGGTATTGGTATCCCACAAGTAATGGATGAACCCATGGACTGGATACACCTTACAAGAGAAAACAAAATTTATGCTTACCTGATAAATTTATTTCTCTTGTGGTATATCCAGTCCACGGCCCGCCCTGTCACTTTAAGGCAGGTGTTTTTTATTTTTAAACTACAGTCACCACTGCACCCTATAGTTTCTCCTTTTTCTTGCTTGTCTTCGGTCGAATGACTGGGGTGGCAGTTAGGGGAGGAGCTATATAGACAGCTCTGCTGTGGGTGTCCTCTTGAAACTTCCTGTTGGGAAGGAGAATATCCCACAAGTAATGGATGAACCCGTGGACTGGATACACCACAAGAGAAAGAAATTTATCAGGTAAGCATAATTTTTTTTTTCATCATATCTTATAATTTACTATAAAAAAAAATGATAAAATATGAGGAAAAATGGAAAAAACACACTTTTTCTAACTTTGACCCCCAAAATCTGTTACACATCTACAACCACCAAAAAACACCCATGCTAAATAGTTTCTAAATTTTGTCCTGAGTTTAGAAATACCCAATGTTTACATGTTCTTTGCTTTTTTTGCAAGTTATAGGGCAATAAATACAAGTAGCACTTTGTAATTTCCAAACCATTTTTAAAAAAAATATATCGATAGTTACATTGTAGCACTGATATCTGTCAGGAATCTCTGAATAACCCTTCACATGTATATATTTTTTTAGTAGACAACCCAAAGTATTGATCTATTCTAGGCCCATTTTGGTATATTTCATGCTACCATTTCACCGCTAAATGCGATCAAATAAAAATAAATCGTAAACATTTTCACTAACTTTAGGTTTCTCACTGAAATTATTTACAAACAGCTTGTGCAATTATGGCACAAATGGTTGTAAATGCTTCTCTGGGATCCCCTTTGTTGAGAAATAGCAGACATATATGGTTTTGGCATTGCTTTTTGCTAAATGCCGTTGTGCACCACACTTGTATTATGCCCAGCAGTTAAGGGGTTAGTTAGGTAGCTTCTAGGGTTAATTTTAGCTTTAGTGTAGAGATCAGCCTCCCACCTGGATCAGCCAATAGAATGTGAGGTCAATTCTATTGGCTGATACAATTAGCCAATCGGATTGAACATCAGATTTTTCCTACCTTAATTCGGATTAGCTGATAGAATCCTATCAGCCAATCGAAATTCGAGGGATGCCATCTTGGATGACATCATTTAAAGGAACCTTCATTCTTCGTTAGGACTTCGATTGAAGAGGATGGCTCCGCGTCGGCTGGATAGAAGATGGCTCTGCTCCGTTCCGGAAGGATGAAGATAGAAGATGCCGTCTGGATGAAGATGTCTGCTGGTCCGGATGTCCTCTTCTGCCCCATCGGTGCCCGGCTGGGTGAACACGGCTCAAGGTAGGGTGATCTTCAATGGGGTAGTGTTAGGTTTTTTTTAAGGGGGGATGTGGGTGGTGGGTTGTAATGTTGGGGGGTTATTGTATTTCTTTTTTTACAGGTAAAAGAGCTGATTACTTTGGGGCAATGCCCCGCAAAAAGCCCTT
Organism: Bombina bombina; assembly: GCF_027579735.1. NCBI lineage: Eukaryota > Metazoa > Chordata > Amphibia > Anura > Bombinatoridae > Bombina > Bombina bombina. The sequence continues at coordinate 984,328,137 of NC_069499.1, read as the reverse complement.
TTAAGGGCTGGTAAAAGAGCTGATTACTTTGGGGCAATGCCCCGCAAAAGGCCCTTTTAAGGGCTATTTGTAATTTAGTTTAGGATAGGGAATTTTATAATTTTGGGGGGCTTTTTTATTTTATTAGGGGGATTAGATTAGGTGTAATTAGATTAAACTTCTCGTAATATTTTTTTATTTTTTGTAATTTAGTGTTTGTTTTTTGTAATATAGTTTAGTTTATTTAATTGTATTTTATTTTAGATAATGTAATTGTTATTTAATTAATTTATTGATAGTGTAGTGTTAGGTGTATTTGTAACTTAGGTTAGGATTTATTTTACAGGTAATTTTGTAATTATTTTAACTAGGTAGCTATTAAATAGTTATTAACTATTTAATAACTATTGTACCTAGTTAAAATAAATATAAAGTTGCCTGTAAAATAAATATAAATCCTAAAATAGCTACAATGTAACTATTAGTTATATTGTAGCTATCTTATGGTTTATTTTATAGGTAAGTATTTAGTTTTAAATAGGAATAATTTATTTAATTATAGTAATTTTTTTCTGATTTATTCAAAATAGATTTAAGTTAGGGGGGTGTTAGGGTTAGGGTTAGACTTAGGTTTAGGGGTTAATACATTTAATATAGTAGCGGCGAAGTTGGGGTGGCAGATTAGGGGTTAATAATTGTAAGTAGGTGGCAGCGACGTTGGGGGCGGCAGATTAGGGGTTAATAAATATAATGTAGGTGTCGGCGATGTTAGGGGCAGCAGATTAGGGGTTCATAGGGATAATTTAGGTGGCAGCGGTGTTCGGAGCGGCAGATTAGGGGTTAATAGTATAATGGAGGTGGCGACGATGTTGGGGGTGGCAGATTAGAGGTTAATAAGTGTAAGATTAGGGGTGTTTAGACTCGGGGTTCATGTTAGGGTGTTAGGTGTAGACATTAAAAGTATTTCCCATAGGAAACAATGGGGCTGCGTTAAGAGCTGAACGCTGCTTTTTTGCAGGTGTTAGGTTTTTATTCAGCCGTTTCAGCCCCATTGTTTCCTATGGGGAGATCGTGCACAAGCACGTTTTAGCCAGCTTACCGCTACTGTAAGCAACGCTGGTATTACAGTGAGAAGTGGCGCTAAATTTGCTCAACGGTCAATTTTCTGAGGCTAACGCAGCCATTCAGAAAACTTGTAATACCAGCGTTGTTTAAAGTGAGCGCTGGGAAAAAAAGGAGCGTTAGCAACGCTAGTCTTTACCGACAAAACTCGTAATCTAGCCGAAAGTTTTTTTTAGTTTTTTTATGATGATAGCTTTTTCTGTAGTGTAGCTGCCCCCCCTCAATACCCCCATCCCCCTACCAGATCCTTTTATATTTGATCATTTTTTTAGGGGTTTTTTTTCCCCCTCCCTCTCAATTCAGGGATCATTGGTGGCAGTGGTTGCTGCGCGCGCGTCCCCGCAGGCCCTACCCCGCAAACTCCCGGCACCCGGCGTGCACATTGCACTAACAGGAACCGGATGCCGGGTAGCGATGGGCTGCCCACCCGCCTTCCTGCTAAACTCCCACCACCAACGAACGGCACCATCGCTATCGGTGCAGAGAGGGCCACAGAGTGACTCTCTCTGCATCGGATGCTTGTAAAAGGGTATTGCAGGATGCCTCAATATTGAGGCATCACTGCAATACCCTGAACGCTGCTGGAAGTGATCGCAATTGCTTCCAGCACTCAGTTAGACAAATGACGTGCCAGGTACGTTCATTGTCACTAACTGACAGTTTTTGCAGGACGTACCTGGTACGTCAGTTCTCATTAAGGGGTTAAAGAACCCTTCAATAAAAAAAGCTCTTCAATTCATATTTATCATACCGAGCTAGTTCACTTACATTTGGATAGCTATATCAAGCTTTAGTGAATCAGTTCCATATGGAAATCAAGAAATGTGTAAGGTTTCCAATACTGAGCTTTATTATCGGGTCCTTATAGAGCCAACAGTTATCTGTGGCTCCAAAATGGCACTTTAACTATATGTTTGACCCCTTTGCAGGGTTTAAACGCATAGCATTGCTCAAAATAACAAATTAGAGCAATTTCCACTATAATGACCCTTTAAATTCTTTGTAAATCAAGACCAGTCTGAAAATCTGTGGGAGATGATACAGCTTGGTATGGTTGTAGAGATAATAGTTATAGAGAAAAGACATAGAAGGGTATACAGAAGGAATATGGTTATTGCAGGAGAATTAAGGAATTTGTGAAACCCTCTATTAAAAGGACCTAAAAATCAAAATTAGTGTTATAATTCAGGTGGAGCTTGCAATTTTCAGCAACTTTCCTCTGTACTTCTATTATCATATTTATGTTGTTCTGTTTGTGTCCTTAATTGAAGAGCATATCTAGGTAGGGTCTATACATAGTTGAGCACTATAGGGCAGCAGTGTTCACAGCAATGTATAACATTGTTACAAATATTATTGCAAACACTGCTGCCATATAATGGTCAAGACAAATGCATATGCTTTAGCATATGTAGATACAAAGGATATGTAACAGAATGAAGTTTAATTTTGACTTTCAAGTTTAAATTAATTTCATGTGACACAATATAGCCTGGCTATCACACAGTTTAATTTACAAACCAAGGGGTCTGACACATAAAATCACCATTAAAGTATATCTTAAAGGGCCATTATAGTAACAAAATGACATGCTCAAATCTGTTTGACCCTAACCTACTGTGTGTTTAACCCCCACAAAGTATAAGTGTTGCTCAGGACTGGCAGAGCACTGCAGGTCCCGAGGGGAAACCACTGCTGATCCAGTCAGCAACACTAGTCACATGTCTCAGATGTGCAACTAGCGGTTTTGGCTCTCGACCAGCAGTGCTTTGCAAGTCACAAGCGGTATTTCTACAGTTTGTGTAACCCCAGCAAATGGTCGATAACAAATTAGAACATGACATTTTTTTATTATAATGGCCCTTGAAGTCTTTGTATATAAATCATTAGATATGTTTTTGTAAAGGATTGTGACCGAATATTAAAAGTTTACTAACACTTCAAAGAACAACAAATCTACAGTATAGATTCTTCAATTACGGTGAATAATGTTTAGTCTGAGTATCTGTCCCCTCCTTAGAGATATGACGAATTCTCCAGACTATAATTAAAATATGTATCTGTGCCATCACGTCTGTTACAATTGCCTGTGAAGTGGCAGTGTGAAGATTGCATGGCAACTATAAGCTAGTGTTTCTTTTGAAACCCATTGTTTCACTTTCATGTGATTAGGGGCTTCACACAAATGCAGCGTTAAAAGGTTCTTTTTAAAATCCATTTACAAAAGCAGCCATTGCTCTTGTACAATCATTTTTTAAGTAGTTTTAGTGATGCACCCCCCTAAAACTCTCCCACTCTTAAGTATTCAGTCAAGGCCCACCCAGAGGTCTTCTTAAGTTACTCACTGACACACCCATGACTATCCTACCCTTACGCACACATACTCTTATGAACGGTTAAGCGGTGTCCTGTTGCCTGGTGGCACGCCTTTTGCTGATGCTTCGGTTTGCTATGCCTATTGCACTATTTTTATGTTTTATTTGACAAAAGCAAGAATCCGACAGGGGGGGCATGCCTAGCAACATAGGCAGTACCGCTTGATCCAATCCCTTCATTGACATCACATAATCGCATCAACAAGTGCATGATTTCATTTTAACTGCAAGTGTTTACCCTTTGATTCCAACATAAAGGGGTTAAATTACATTTTATTGTGTTTTGCAAATCTTTAGAGAAGGAAGTTTTAACCAGCCAATGGGAACCACTACATCATCAAATTGATCTCAGACGGCTGATAATAAGAATAGGATTGAGAAAGTTACAACTAGGTTAGACTCAGAGACAGATGAGGAACCAGTGCCCATATAGCTCCAAAGAAATGTTAAGTAGTCACAACAGGTCTCGGACAAACATAGATTCAACCATGATGGAAAAATATTCCTAATGTAGGGTTTGATGAAATACTCAGAAGGCGTATTTGCAGTGCCTGAAAGTCAGTAGTGAAAAGTATAATGCATTTTGGGGTCAAATAAGGAGTCATATATGTTGTGTTAGCTCAAAGAAAAGGTCCATCAAATCTGTTAAACGTAGATGTTATTATTGTAAAACTGTTCAGCATAATATGGGTCTTATAGTCCAGTTAGTGAAGACTATAACTCCTGTTAGCATTGTGTTTAATCAGAGGGTAGAAATAATGAGAAACTCTGTATCAAAGGTGGTAATCATCAGACCTTTGTGGAGTGTGGATATGGAAGATACATTGGCCATTAAGCAAACTAGTGAGTAAAACATAAACGAAAACAAAGTATGTAAGATTGCAAACAACAAATTATTATTATTATACTTTATTTAAGTGCCAACAAATTCCATAGAGCTGTCCATGTGTACAAATCATCAAAGTACAGCAATGATACAATAGTTGTAAGACAAAATTTATCAAACAGATACAGGAGGAATTGAGGGCCATATTTCTGTGGGAACTATTACTTTTTTTGCTTACCAAGGGCCAGATTACGAGTGGAGCACTATCTTAGCGCGAGGAGCGTAAACGTGATTGCGAGAGCCTGGTGTTCTTTACGCTCAAATCCATGTTACAAGTGGTGCGCTGTTTAAATTACTGTGAATTTGTTTGTGCGAACTAATGGTAATTTAAGCGCCCCATATTTTCTATGGGCGGTGTTGATCGGCAGTGTCCGCTTGTAGTTAAAAGTACATGCGATAACTTGAGCGAAATCGCATTTAATGCTCAAACTTTTTATGCGACCTGAAAAGTATAAAGAGTTTGCCTGGAGTAAACAGTTGCACTAAACTACTCTATTAACCTATAAACCCTCACTCCCCCACATACTACCCCACTACTCTGTTAACCCCTAAACTGCCACAACTCCCATTGCAAACTACCCCACTACACTATTAACCCATAAACTGCCACACCCCCTTTTTGCAAACTACCCCACTACTCTATTAACCCCTAATTCACCACAACCCCATCGCAAACTACCCCACTACACTATTAATCCCTAAACCGCCACAACCCCCACCGCTTAATACCCACTAATATCTATACGAGCTAACTCCCCTAACCAAACACTCCCTAAGTTGCCCCTCAAACAAATAACCTTACCTGAAAAAAAAGCTACCATTACAGAATTTATTTTTTTACCAAAAATAAAAAAACAGTTATGCTTATTCTAAAACTAAAGCCCCACTTAACCAAAATGAACATAAATATATTGTGCGGTACTTTGGCTATTGTTCCGCATGACGTATATATACATGTTTGATAAATATACACAAATAAGCCAGGGGACTCACTTTTACTCACCTCAGAATGTGGTCTTTCTGTATATTAGCTCAAGACAGTGAAATAAATAGAAGAGCCACCTGCGAGGAGGACAGTGCACAGCAAAGGATACAAACTGTATCCAATTATAAAACATTTTTGCTGCTAGTCAAACAGTACATACATGGCCCCCAGCATTTGAGCATATAAATATCATTATAATAATAAATTAGTAGGTTTCAATAGCAAAATACAGGTGGCCCTCGGTTTACAATTTACACCGTTTCAGAATAACAACCTTTTTTTCAGTCATGTGACTGCTATTGAAAAGCATTGAGAAGCAGTGCATTGATTAAAATAGCCAGTAGGTGGAGCTTTCCGCTTGTGTTGCAGCAAAGATATGCAAACCAAGCAAGCTGAAATTAATCAGGTTGACCAGACCTGAGCTATCGAGCAGCTTGCAAAGGAACAAGATCTTCCTGTCTATAAATCAGTCCAGATTGGAATGCATAGAAAGAACTGTTTGCAGAAAAAATGCAAGTAAAGTCTGTGTTGTGTGATTATTTTATTAGGTTTATAATGCTGTTTAGCAATTGTTTTTGTTCATTTAACTTAGTTTAATTATATATTCTGTGTTGTGTGATTATTTTATTAGGTTTATAATGCTGTTTAGCATTTAAAGTCTTCATTTCAAAGCTTTAAAAATAATGTATTAGGTGTTACTTATGCCAATTTTGAGAGGGGCCTGGAACCTAACTCCCTCACTTCCCACTGACTTACATTATAAACTGGGTTTCAATTTACAACGGTTTCGATTTACAACCATTCCTCCTGGAACCTAACCCCGGCGTAAACTGAGGGCTACCTGTAATTGGAAACTTTAGAAACTGTTTCATAATCCATAAGAGCATTGCTTATACATACAGAAAAAAAAATACATTACTCCAATAGGGCATCCAAGACATGATCTTGAGTAGGGCTGTGTGATATGGTAAAAACTAAATATCATGATTGTTTGATGAAATATTGTGATTGCAATTTTATTTAAATATTTTTAAACATACATTTTTGCATTCAAAATTGCATTTAATTGTTCAAAACAGTGGCTTGTTCCCTTTGCCACCTGTTATGTCTGTGCACACCTTCTGGCTGTGTTACGTGCTGTAACACAGATGTGTCGCTTCTTGTTCTGACCCCCTGGAAAAGTGATCAGTGCTGGAGCGTTTGTGTGACATGACATGTTAAGGAAGCCATTTCAGACTTTTTCTGTTGTTTGTTTTGATCAAAAAAATTGCAGCCTCGTGCGATTTAGATATTGCTTAGTCTCATATTGCGATTAATTGCATCATGTGATTTATTGCACAGCCCCTAATCTTGAGCATGATTTTGCAAATAAACATTCACAATTTATGTCAAGACTAGATACAGTAATGTACAGTATTTTCTCTTCATCTAAAAGTATACCTGTATAATAGTTTTCCAATGATCATAACTATTACCAGCTTCACTCAAGTCAAATGAAATTCAGAAAGCAAGAACCTGTCAGGGAAAAAAAAGGATAGGGCAATAAATCATTGAATCATGACTTATAGGCCAACATATCCACAGAAAAGGATTAGTGACAGACCTCAGGACTCCTTAACAAACCGTGTTTTCATAGATACTTAACATTCCAATACATTAGGTAACTGGTACAAATGAGCGGTTGATGATATCATATGCTTTGCTCATTAGGCATTTATAAAATGTGACCTGTTTGGTATTCTGTGGGCCCTGCCCTAGAAGATCCATCTAGCTTCATGTGTTATGCTATGTGCTTACACAATGTATATTGGATGGACATAGATGTTTAAAGTAGTGAGTTTAGGTATTTATCAGTTAAACTATAAAGTATCTCCTACTACAACATTCTCTGTAATTATACTATGTAGTCTAGTTGTTATTAAAAATCTATTTATTTACATAAAGAGACATCATTTTGCATCTAAAATGTAAGTAATATGGAGTTAAACCCCTTTTTTCAATATACCTTATGAGGTTATAATTTTTTTATTTTATTTTTTCAATGTAACTTCTTATGTTAAGGTTATAACTTTCTTTTTTCAATATACTTTGAGGGAATATTATGATAATCTGTATTGATAGCACATAGTTATGTATGTTAATATGACAAATGGAGATTGTGATATACAGGTATGATAGTCCAAAAACTTTAAAAAAAAAGTTGGGTTCGGCTATTTTTCTTAAAAGCCCGTTGGTTGACCAAACCCTGCTAGAAACCAGAAACTGTCCACAGATCCAACATGCAAGCTTAGGTACAGCCTTGTTAGTCTGAAATATTGACTCCAAGTCACCCTTCAGCAGGACACAAAGAAGGAAACATGGGAAGAATAACTGGCACCTTTTGTATTTTTCCACATCCCACAGTCCCTTAAACAAACCATTTGACAAAGTATTCATGGTGCTCTGGGCATTAGGGGCTACCATCAATCACACTGTTCTGCTTCAACCTCAGAATGTATCTTACTTTCATAGCCTTCCACCCCTCTCTCACCCCCGCAATACACCAGCTCATCCACTTTTCATCTCTCTCTTTGTAGCTGACCCACGTTCTCGCTCAGTATTTAAGGCTCAACCCCTCTCACTTCTGAGTCAGCCAGCAAAGTGAACAGTGTCTGCTGCCCTAGGTCATTGCATCTGACCCAGCCTCACTTACATGCTGGTTTTTATGTTCTCAAAAACAACACAAGTTAGTTAAAGCATGAACTGTTTTGAAATAAATGAATTAACTTATCTTTGAATGTTATTTAAGATCAGTTTTATTGTGTCCTAACTAGAATTGTTGAAATATGCAATTAACCCATTCAGTATGATAACATGAATACACTTTTTACATGTTGATAAATATAAAAAGTTTATTTTCTCTAATAATTTATTTGCAACTTATTGATTGCTTGTTTGAGCGTGTTTGAATTCTTATAATGGTAGATGACAAAATCTGACATTTTAAAAGACGTTGAAATTGAAAAGTCAAAAAAGCCTGTTAAAATCTGTTGTGTTTTCTGGTGGATTAGAATACAGTTATCACATTGTTCCTGTGCAAAGTATAGTGGAACATTGTGGTACAAATTATATTGAACAGCATTCAATATGTGAAAAGCCATGGAAAGCAATTTGCATTAAATTTCTGATTGGTTGGAAGGAATAGTATGTAATATCTGCAAGACTGCACATACATGCTAGACATCAGAAATTCATTGCACATACATTACAGGGACAGTCTAGTCAAAATTAAACTTTCATGATTCAGATAGAGCATGCAATTTTAAACAACTTTCCAATTTACTTTTATCATCAAATTTTCTTTGTTCTCTTGGTATTCTTTGTTGAAAGCTAAACCTAGGTAGGCTCATATGCTAATTTCTTTCTAATGACACGGTGAGTCCACGGGATCATCAATTACTGTTGGGAATACCACTCTTGGCCAGCAGGAGGAGGCAAAGAGCACCACAGCAAGGCTGTTAAGTATCACGTCCCTTCCCACAAACCCCAGCCATTATCTTTGCCTCTAGTGCAAGGAGGTGGTGAAGTAATAGGTGTCTGAAAAAAGATTCTTCTATCAAGATTTTTTTGTTTTGAAGCCAGGGCAGGATTGCTCTGATCTTCCATCACAATTTTGGTATAGCTGTACTCCACGTTAGTCTCTTCAGGAGAGCTGTGGTAGCTTTTAAGCAGTTGGGAACTTTTGAGGTGGGCCTCACTACGTTTTCCTAACAGATTGCTGCCCTATGTCAGACAACCAGAGTAGGCTTACTCTGTTCATTCTTTTTTCCCCCACAGGTCTCTGTGAGGAGTAGCTTCATCTCATACCAAGTGAGATGTCTCCCTGTCGGACATACATGGGTGCAGGTAAGTGCCATTTTATTTCTTGGGAAAGAAAGAACTCTGGCACTTTATAAGACATGGTCTGCACTTTTATTTGGGATCTTTCCTGTGAGTACAGGTTTCTTAGACAGGGTAGCAGGGCACTGTGACGATCCAGGACATCAGAGTCCTGGGGAGAGAGGCACTTTACTGTGTAGGTCCTATCAGTAATTAGGTGTTTTACAATTTATTGGTGGCTTAGTCGGTCGTTCTGCTTATAGCAGTGACTTATATTATTTGGACCGTTTTTTCTTCTTCTACTAAACGGGGAAATTGGGGTCCATTGGAGGCTGTGACATCACGGGGGTGGGGCCTTTTCGTCTGTCACAGCACGCGCTTTGGTTTGGCGCCTTTCCTCCCGTAGTTCACGGCTTCAGTAATCCTCTCTCATGAGACTGTTGTGCTGTTCGATATCGCTGCAGTGCGGTTCAGGTAGGCACTGCAGCTTAGTGCTGTGGTGTAGAGGGTGCAGAGGTTTAGTTTAAGTTAAAAAATGTAAAGTTAATTAATTTTTTCTCTTATCTTGGCCTGTGAAGTTTTTCTGACAAGGCTTGTCGGGGTTCAGTTATTGCTGTTACCGCATACTAGCGAAAGCCTTAAAGGGACAGTAATGTTTTGAAAATTTTGAAAAAAAAATTTTTTTGTGTTCTTGAAAAGTTTGCTGAATCTTTTGTTGCAAGATGGATTTAGAGTCTATGCTAATTACAGAGTGTAAAATTTGCTAGAAGGCCCTAGTTGAACCCCCTTTGCCTTTTTGTGGTTCCTGGATTGAAAGAACCTTAATGTACAAAGACAGACTGTTTGATTCTGAGCCACCACTCTTCTCATGTGGCTGCTGTCCAGGCACAGCCTTTTCCACAAGGGTCCCAATCTGTTTTATCGTCTCATGCAGTGCCCTGTGGGTCCTCTCAATCTCTGGATGGAGTGTACTTGAAGGATGAAATTGCAGCACAGGTATCCTCGGCGGTATCCGAGTTGCTAGAGGCCATCCTCATGCTGCAGGGGAAATGTAAGAGGAAGATAATAGACTCAGATAGCAAGGTATCAGATCCTGTTCAGGCTAACCAGGCTGCTCTTTCCCATAAGTCGGAAGAAGAGGATACTTTGGTAGCCTCTGAGGGTAAAATCTCAGATTCGGATAGTGTAATTCCTGCTTCTGATGCTGAAGTGGTTTCCTTCAGATTCAAGCTTGAACACCTTCGTGTTTTGTTAAAGGAGATTCTAGCTACTCTGAGCGACTACAATACGCCTATCGATGTCAATCCTAAAAAGTCTAGTAAGTTGAATAGATACTTTGATGTCCCCTCTCCTGGAGACGTGTTTCCAGTTCTGGAACATGCCACAGAGATTATTACCCGGGAATGGGAGAGACCAAGAATTTCTTTTACCCCCTCCCCTGTCTTCAGGAAGATGTTTCTGGTAGCCGACTCTTTCAAGGAGTTGTGACAGATGGTTCCAAAAGTGGAAGGGGCAATTTCTACCTTGGCTAAGAGAACTATTATCCCTATTGAGGATAGTTGCTCTTTCAAAGATCCTATGGACAAAAAACTGGAGGATCTTTTAAAAAAAGATGTATACTCATCAGGGGTTACAGTGGCAACCGGCGGTGTGTATTGCTACAGTAACCAGTGCTGCAGCCTATTGGTTTGATGCGTTGTCTGAATCTCTTCAAGCTTAAACTCCTTTAGAGGAAATTCAGGATAGGATAAAGGCTCTGAAATTAGCCAATTCCTTTATAACTGACGCGTCTTTGCAAGTTATTAAGTTAGGGGCCAACATATCTGACTTCACAATCTTAGAGCGTAGAGTGCTATGGCTTAAATCCTGGTCTGCAGATATTTCTTCTAAATCTAAGCTTTTGGCAATCCCTTACAAGGGAAAGACCTTGTTTGGGCCGGCTTTTGCAGAAATTATTTCCAATATCACGGATGTTAAAGGATCTTTTCTGCCTCAAAACAAGAAAACAAATTGAAGGGACGTCAGACTAATTTTCGTTCCTTTCGCAACTTAAGAGGTAAGCCTTACCCCGCCTCTACCAAACAGGAACAATCCAAGTCCTCTTGGAAGCCTAGTCAGTCTTGGAACAAGGGGAAGCAATCCAAGAAACCCACAGATGAATCCAAGTCAGCATGAAGGGTTTGCCCCCGATCCAGGATCGGATCAAGTGGGGGGCAGACTCTTTCAGTTCACACAAACTTGGGAAAGAGATGTCCCAGATCTGTGGGCAGTGGGCATAGTTTCCCAGGGGTACAAGTTAGAGTTCAAAACTTTTCCTCCCAGGAGCAGGTTCCACCTTTCAAGATTATCTGTAGACCAGATAAAAAGAAAGGCGTTCTTGAAATGTGTACAGGACCTTTCCCTCTTGGGAGTGTTAGTGCCTGTTCCAAGTCAGGAACAGGGTCTCGAGTTTTACTCAAACCTGTTTGTGGTTCCCAACGAACAACATAACCTCAGTGGCCTACATCAACCACCAAGCGGGAACTCAGAGTTCCTTAGTCATGAAGGAGGTGGCACGGATCATCCAGTGGGTGGAGGCTCACAATTGCTGTCTATCTGACATCCACATTCCAAGAGTGGACAACTGGGAAGCGGTTTTTTGAGCAGACAGACTTTCTATCCCGGGGAGTGGGAACTCCATCCGGAAGTGTTCTCCAGGTTAACGACCAAATGGGGGTTTCCAGAATTGGATCTGATGGCGTCTAATCAGAACACCAAGCTCCCAAATTACGGTTTGAGTTCGAGAGACCCTCAAGCCTTTCTAATAGATGCTCTGGCAGTTCCTTGGAACTTCAGGTTGGTATATTTGTTTCCTCCGTTTGCATATGAGACTGCTGGACATCAGCCTCCTGAGAGGAATACAGCTCATTCCACCAGGGCAGTGTCTTCTTCTTGGGCCTTCAAGAATAAGGCCTCTGTAGAACAGATCTGTAAGGCTGCAACTTGGTCTTCTTTGCACACTTTTTCTAAATTCTATAAATTTTATACTTTTGCCTCAGCTTAGGCTTCTTTTTGCAGAAAGGTTCTGCAAGCAGTGGTGCCCTCTGTTTAGGTTACCTGTCTTGTCCCTTCCTTATCATCTGTGTCCTCTAGCTTGGGTATTGATTCCCAAAAGTAATTGATGATTCCGTGGACTCACCCTGTCATTAGAAAGAAAACAAAATTTATGCTTACCTGATAAATTTATTTATTTCTTGACACGGTGAGTCCACTGCTCTCCCTGTTTTTCAGACAGTTTTTGTTATATAAACCTCAGGCACCTCTGCACCTTTTGTTATTTCCTTGCTGTGGTGCTCTTTGCCTCCTCCTGCTGGCCAGGAGTGGTATTCCTAACAGTAATTGATGATCCTGTGGACTCACCGTGTCAAGAAAGAAAGAAATTTATCAGGTAAGCATAAATTTTGTTTTTCCAAGCCCTTGAAGGCTGCCTCTTAGCTCGGGGCATTTTGACAGTTTTTCACAGCTAGAGGGTGTTAGTTCATGTGTGCTATATAGATAACATTGTGCTCACACATGTGGGGTTATCTAGGAGTTAGCACTGATTTGCTCAAATGCAAGTCTGTCTAAAGAACTAAAATAAGGGGGCAGTCTGCAGAGGCTTAGATAAAAGGTAATCACAGTGGTAAAAAGTGTATTGATATAACAATGTTAGTTATGCAAAGCTGGGGAATGGGTAATAAAGGGATTATCTACCTTTTTAAACAATAACAATTCCAAGGTAGACTATCCCTTTGAATCATTACAGCACATCCTGGCCTACTGCCACATTAACAAACCACTGTTTTATCCATTAATACTAATAGTGTAGTAGTGAATGTTGATTCTCCTTAAATACAATGTGAAAAAATATATATATAATAGAGGTAGAAATCCCCTATCATATTTATATAATAATAACTAGTATTTATATAGAGACTTTCTCCCAGTGGGACTCAAAGCGCTTGCTCTTGGAATTAACCAAATCGGCAGCTGAATAGTAATAATTGTTATTATTACCCAATTTAATGGTACTCATTTTATCGACCTTGGAAGGATGAAGGGCTGAGTCAGCCCTGCCGGGATTTGAACCTGTGACCTTGGATCTTTTAAACAGGTTTTTTTTTGTAGTCAGGGCATTTACCAACTGAGCTAACCTAAGTTACAACATGGCAGCTCCCATTGTTTTATAGACATTTGGGGCGCGATCCGATATACGGCACAGTTTCTGCGCAAGCGTGGAAACCTGCGCCGCCCGTAGTTTCAGCTCGCACATCGAGCTATCTCATATACCACGCCGGCAGTTGCTAAAGTGCCGTAAGTCTGACAAACTAGCGATGTCCAGAAATCTGCGTAAGTACAAATTTCTGGAGTCGCCAGTGACTTACAGCACTTTAGAAACTGCCGCCGCATAAAAAAACTGACTAAACTACTAAATCTCCCGTCACTGTCTAACACGCCTCCCAAACATAGCCCGACACGTATACCCCTCTATCCGCAACCCCCCTCTCAACAATAAATATATTAACCCCTAAACCGCCGCTCCCGGACCCCGCCGCCAGCTACATTAACTATATTACCCCCTAATATGATCCCCCTGCACCGCCGCCACCTATTTTAACTATATTAACCCCTAATGTGAGCCCCCTACCCCGCCGCCACCTACATTTTATGTACTACCCCTAATCTGACCCCCTTACACCGCCGCCACCTATATTAAAATTATTAACCCCTAATCTTATCCCCCTACACCGCCGTCACCTATATTATATATCTAACCCCCTAATGTGAGCCCCCTACACCGCCGCCACCTACATTATATATCTAACCCCCTAATGTGAGCCCTCTACACCGCCGCCACCACCTACATTATATATCTAACCCCCTAATGTGAGCCCTCTACACCGCCGCCACCTATATTATATATCTAACCCCCTAATGTGAGCCCCCTACACGGCCGCCACCTCTATTAAAATTATTAACCCCTAATCTAATCCCCCTACACCGCAGAAACCTATATTAAATGTATTACCCCTAAAATACTAAAGTGTCCCTACACTGCATTGCCCCAAAGTAATCAGCTCTATTACCAGCCCTTAAAAGGGCCTTTTGCGGGGCATTGCCCTAAAGTAATCAGCTCTTTTACCTGTAATCTGACCCCCCCTACACCGCCGCCACCTATATTAAATATATTAACCCCTAATCTAATCCCCCTACACCGCCGCCACCTATATTAAATATATTAACCCCTAATCTGACCCCCCTACACCGCAGCCACCTATATTAACTATATTAACCCTAATTATATTAGGGTTAATATAGTTAATATAGTTATTATATTATATATATTAACTATATTAACCCTATCTAACCCTAACACCCCTAACTTAATTATTATTGCAATAAATCTAAATAATATTAATAACTAAAATATTCCTATTTAAAACTAAATACTTACCTATAAAATAAACCCTAAGATAGCTAAGATGGAAGAAGACTTCCTGGAAGAAGAAGAGGTCGCCGCCTGGAACAGGACCTTCTCCTCCGGTCTTCAGGACAGGTAAGGACCACTTGGGGGTTAGACTTAGGTTTTTTTAAGGGGGGATAGGGTGGGTTTTAGAGTAGGGGTGTGTGGGTGGTGGGTTGTAATGGGGGGGTTGTTCTTTTTTTCCACAGGTAAAAGAGCTGATTACTTTGGGGCAATGCCCCACAAAAGGCCCTTTTAAGGGCTGGTAATAGAGCTGATTACTTTTTGTAATTTAGTTTAGGGTAGGGACATTTTTTTTATTTTGGGGGGCTTTGTTATTTTATTAGGGGGCTTAGATTAGGTGTAATTAGTTTAAAATTCTTGTAATCTTTTTTTATTTTTTGTAATTTAGTGTTTGTTTGTTTTTGTAATTTAGTTTAGTGTATTTAATTATATTTTAGTTTAGATAATTGTAGTTTATTTAATTAATTTATTGATAGTGTAGGTGTATTTGTAACTTAGGTTAGGATTTATTTTACAGGTAAATTGGTAATTATTTTAACTAGGTAGCTATTCAATAGTTATTAACTATTTAATAGCTATTGTCCCTAGTTAAAATAAATACCAAGTTACCTGTAAAATAAATATAAACCCTAAAATAGCTACAATGTAATTATTAATTATATCTTAGCTATCTTAGGGTTTATTTTATAGGTAAGTATTTAGTTTTAAATAGGAATATTTTAGTTAATAATATTAATTTTATTTAGATGTATTGCAATAATAATTAATTTAGGGGTGTTAGGGTTAGCTAGGGTTAATATAGTTAATATATATAATATAATAACTATATTAACCCTAATATAATTAGGGTTAATATAGTTAATGTAGGGGGGGTCAGATTAGGGGTTAATATATTTAATATAGGTGGCGGCGGTGTATGGGGATTAGATTAGGGGTTAATATATTTAATATAGGTGGCGGCGGTGTAGGGGGATTAGATTAGGGGTTAATATATTTAATATAGGTGGTGGCGGTGTAGGGGGGTCAGATTACAGGTAAAAGAGCTGATTACCTTGGGGCAATGCCCCGCAAAAGGCCCTTTTAAGGGCTGGTAATAGAGCTGATTACTTTGGGGCAATGCAGTGTAGGGACACTTTAGTATTTTAGGGGGTAATACATTTATTATAGGTGGCGGTGGTGTAGGGGGATTAGATTAGGGGTTAATAATTTTAATAGAGGTGGCAGCGGTGTAGGGGGATTAGATTAGGGGTTAATAATTTTAATAGAGGTGGCGGCGGTGTAGGGGGATTACATTAGGGGTTAATAATTTTAATAGAGGTGGCGGCGGTGTAGAGGGCTCACATTAGGGGGTTAGATATATAATATAGGTGGCGGCGGTGTAGAGGGCTCACATTAGGGGGTTAGATATATAATATAGGTGGCGGCGGTGTAGGGGGATCACATTAGAGGGTTAGACATTTAATGTAGGTGGCGGCGGGGTCCGGGAGTGGTGGTTTAGGGGTTAAGCACTTTATTAGGGATTGCGGTTGACAGGTAGATAGACATTGCGCATGCGTTAGGTGTTAGGTTTTATTTTGCAGGTAGTTTATGGAGTTACGGGGCTCCAATACTCAGCATAAGGCTTACTACGCCTGCATTTTGTGGCGAGGTGAAAATGGAGTAAGATTTCTCCATTTTCGCCACGTAAGTCCTTACGCTGTATATTGGATACCAAACTGCGCGGGTTTGGTATACCTGTCTATGGGCCAAAAAACTACGGCCGAAGGCAGAAATATACGAGCGTAACTTCTAGGTTACGCCGTATATAGGATACCTAACCCGCGCAAAATTTGGCGTGGCCGGCTTTTGCGGGCGACGCTGCATATCGGATTGGGCCCTAAAACTTTA
This sequence comes from Bombina bombina, assembly GCF_027579735.1. Taxonomy (NCBI): domain Eukaryota; kingdom Metazoa; phylum Chordata; class Amphibia; order Anura; family Bombinatoridae; genus Bombina; species Bombina bombina. Next base: position 984,311,539 of record NC_069499.1, on the reverse strand, counting down.
CACTTATTTTGTCAATATTTAAACAACCAATGAAACTTTAAAAAATACATCTACATGTTATTCTCAGACTAATCTTTTCTTTGAATGCATCATTCTATCTAGCATTTAGTTAGTGTTTAATGTCCCTTTAATACTTCATTCCTTTGCAATTTAGATATTAAACTCTCTAATATTTATGTTTTTCAATAATGTTGATATATCTGTTTTACAGAAGCTTTATAGCAGTGTTATTTTCTTCTACATTAAAGGAACAGTATACACCAATTTCCATATAGCTGCATGTAATAGACACTGCTATGAAGAAAAATATGCACAGATACTGATCTAAAAATCCAGTATAAAACCTTACTTAGAAGCTCCCAGTTTAGCACTGTTGATGAGGTTAAGCTGGGACACCCAGTGAAAGGGGCTGGGAAAAAGAGCAGACAATCCCCCCTTCCCTGCATATGAAAATACAGATAACACAAACATTAGCCAGCAGGAGTCTGTAAACATGGGTATACATCAAACACGTTTGGGCTTGGTTAGGAGTCTGAAAATCATCACAATGTTATTAAAAAATAAGCAAAACTATACATTGTTACAAAAACACCCCCAGATGGGCTATATAAACAGATCATCTGCACAACATTTATGCAAATCCAGTATACAATGGACATTTAACAAGCTTTTCAGTCAAGGAGCTGTATCACAGACCTGTGCAGTGGATGAGAAGCTTTTGTTTGTGATGGTTGAGATACTGGCCCTTTAAGAGATGCACTGCCTCCTCCTTTAATGGTGAGAAAGAGAGATTAGAGAGGGAGTGAGGGAGGGGGCTCTTCTCAGCATCAGTAGCACACACTGTGGGAAGCATCTGTTCGTCTGTATCCTAGTGAAGAAGGCAGGAGTCTGTATTGCTCTGTCCCCAGTGTACGCTAGACATGGTCCACAATAGAGCCACATAGCCGCAGTCAGCTTGTACTTCAGATTGGGGGAGTCTGCAGGACAGAATTGTGTTCCCCCTAGCAGGAGGATGGGATGCTGTACTGGCAGATGCACTTTAATATTCCTCTGCACATTCCAACTGGTAAGTCATCCTTTATTAAAGTTTTATATTTTTTCCTTCTTGTTTAAGGTATTTAAAAATGAGGTTTGCAGTATTTAGCAGAAAGAAAAAAATGCATTTAATGAGATGGCTTGCTATAGATTAAAGTTGCACTGAGCTACTTTCACCTTCGGAGCTTACAATCTATAAATGTGACAAGATTGCTGGGGCAAATCTACTAGCAATGTATACTACTTATTGGTTATTTTAAATTCTTGCAAATAGCATAGACATGGCTCCAAACAGAAATAACAGACCACAACTTTTAAAGAAGGGCCCCTGCCTCCCATATACATGTGCTTGTATTGTGTTAAGTAAATTATAGGAAATGTAAACACTGTCCACATATTAACACCTTGGCTGCCATAGAAGTATGTAATATGTTTTGCAATACATTACAGTTCTTCCTGGTATCCAAGGGGTTAATGCACAGACAGTCATAACAAATATACTATATAGTAAACTGGCTTGGCATAGGATGTCTTTCTTCTCATAGTACCGTGAGAATTCCATGCATTTCAGTTTAAAGGGACAAAGCGGAGGGGGGATGCAAATAAAAAGCATTTTTAATTTAGATTACATTTTGTTTTTATCCTTGTCGTGTGATCATCAGCTGATGATCATTTTCAAATTACCCAGCACAAATTTGTTTCATTAAATACAGCAGATTTGTGGAAAAGAGATCAAAGTAACTTATATTTTTTCATTTTCCTGGATTGGGTCAGTCGACCTGTGTGTGTACTGCTCATACATTACTTAGCAAAGGGAAAATGTCATATAATAGGACAATAGCCCAGAACAAGGGGGTGAAGTGTAGGAATCATTTCTCTTCATACTAATGATTAGGATGCACACAACTAGCTTTACCAGGCTGTAATGGCTACATAAATGGTAGTATGAAACATTGCTACTCTGTAAGTGATGTTTGATCCAAAAATATGGTGTTTTGCTACTTTCTAGCTATGTAGATCAAAGTATAATATAGATAGGCAGTAAAAATTGTTGAATTCTGAAAATAAGTTGTCCCATATTTGGCTGTCCTCTCTATGCTCTTAGTGCTTGACTTTCATTGGCTGATGGGGGATAACAAAGAGAGCTCCCCTCGCCCTTGTTGTGTCGTCAGGGTGCCAGCAAACAATGGTTTCATAAGGTTTTCCCATTGCTATATAGGCTGCAGGGCATGTGACCCTTTGGTTGGTGTTGTGATGATCAGTGTCATGAGTGGGTAGCATATTCCACCCAGACCAAAAATAAATTATCCTCTGAAATCTTAGCTTGGATTTGTAATTCTGTAGTGACAAGGGGTGTTGGCTCCACAGACACAGGACCTTAATGTCAAAGCAATGGGATAAAAAAAATCTATAGATAGAACCAAACCATTAAAAATGTTGAGGTTTGAATGTTGTGGCAGAAGTTACGACATAATAGATACTAAACTCAAACTGACTTGTTTTATGTGGTAAATTTGTATACTTTGCCCTTAAATAGATATTAAAGTCACTTTTTTTTATATATGTATCAGAAATAAATTACTGCATTGCAATATATCTGCACACAAAATAATAAAAAAAAAATTAAAACTGGCATTTTGTAAGCAAGATTTGCACTGTTTTGTAGTCCAGAGATATACACCTTAAACACCTTTTGAATCTTCCTAATCTTATTTTATTTGCTTTGGTCAGTGGCCAGTTAGGAGTAGATATAAATGAGCTCCTGCGCTGATCAAACAATCAGTGTGCAGTATGTCAGGGGGTCAGGGTTCTGAATTGTATAAAATGTACTCCAGTCCCTCTGGGGGCAGTGAAAAAAACAAGATTTAAAATACTGGAGTACGAAAAATATAAACAACACATAGTTTTCACTATGTGTAATTAAACCTATTTGGCACTGTCACAATCCTTTGTTCATCTAACGATTTTTCCACAAAATTCATAACTTAAAGGGACATTAAATACAAACTTTAAACTACATGGTTATGAACCTCCATATAAGAATAGTTTTGCAATCAAAACTGCAGCTTTAATTTGTCAAAGGAGTATATTATTTTATGTTTATTCTTTTAACTGATTTCTCTGTCCCTCAGAGCAAAAGAACCCCTGATAACCAATCACAAACTAATATTCAGATATAGCACAACTCTGTATGCACATGTGCAGACAGGGGTAGCCTGCCCTCTTGTATTCCCTTACGGAGGTTTAGCACTGATTCAACTTAGTTCCTATGGCAAAAAAAAAATATTTTCCTATTATGATTGTTGATGCAAGACTGATAATCCACCTTTTAAAAGCATGTGACAAAATAGAAGTTTAGGGAAGGAGGTAAAAGTAAACAAAGTTCACACAAATTGCCTAAAAGTATTAACCAAGCCTCCCTGGGAAAAAGTCAAACAAGCACCATTGTTAGAAGTATTTTACAACTAAAGACTGAAAAATAAATGTGTATTGCAATGTTTCACTTGTAATAATGAAACATTTTATGCGTTGTCGAAATGTCACGTTTAATGGGTCCTTTAATTATATGAGGTTATTTGTAGATAAATAATTTGATAAGCTTTTCTAAAGTAGTGGTTCTCAACCAAAGTGACCTCAAGATACGGTAAATTTTCGCTGGATATGTCCAGGGCCCGGTAATCATCTGGAGGTGGGTGTTAGGCTGAAAGAATTTAAAGATATGTATATGAAAATGTATATTTCTATATACTTTAATTGATGTTAGAGGGAGGTAGGTAGCACTAAAGGTATGTACCTCCGGTGTCCAGGGATGGCCCTGTCTGCTCATTATTTTGCGCTGTCCTCCCACAGAACAGTTGCTACACATGCGTGGCGCACACACACGCATGCAAAATGGCACTCTGACAGGCCCAGCACTCCATGCAGCAGGGTGTATTTTAGAATAAGCAATTGCTACATTTTCAGAGCTAAATTACATGAAAAGGAAACAAAATAAATAATTAAATATTTTGGAAAGTTGGTTCATTATGCATAACTAAACATTTTATTTATATATATATATATATATATATATATATATATATATATATATATATATATATATATATATATATATATATATCTCAAGGTGTTTGTTGCCCCTTTAAGTTTCATTAAAAGTAGAGTGTATTGCTTTGTATAAAGGAACAAACTATACTGCACACTGGTGCCACATGTGACAAGTTCCAACCTAATCCAAAATAACTTTGCTCTCATAAGGAGGTTACATTTTTTTCATGTTTTTACTAAGTAGAAAAGCTGTTCCAGTTATTAGCTGTGTAATCTGAAAGACAAGCTTATATTAATTAAAGTTCTCTTTATAATTTAATCTATCACACTGTATTGCTTATATTACAGCAAGACATGCATAATAATTTTGTAGCTTAGTGACTATAGTCAGATGTGTAACACAGTTGTGTCCATGATCTATCAACTTAAAAACAGATCTATAATTCAGTCACGTGTAGATACGCAGTCAGAACCTGGGTTTTCTTTGTATTCCATGGAAACAAACATTGGATACAGTTATAGCATATTTTTAGGAATTTCAAACCTTTCCAAATAAGGGGTTAGCAAACGTTTTCTTCTTCCTTTTGCAGTGCTGGTGAACAAGTTTTAGAAAAACTGGGAATCTCAGTAAAAATATATTCTTACGTATAAACAGACTTTAAGAGACATACAAGTGCAAAAAGAGAATGCTCTAATATGTTAGAGCATTTTATTATTGCACTATTAACCTGTAAAGGGATTAAACACATAGTTAAAGTCAGCTCCTTTGTAGCAATACACTACTGGTTAGCTGAACAAATCTGTTGAGCAAATATGAGACCATATGTATGTAGCCACCAATTCCCAGTAGGGCATTGCTGCTGCTAAGGATATGTACATATCCATTTCAGCAACCAAAAGATTTGTTAACAGAAATAAAAAAAGTTAAAAAAGTCTTAAAATGACATGCTTTTTCGGAATCATTGAAGCTTAATTTTGACTTTACCGCCCCTTTAAGATGAGAAGTGGGCAATTTATATGTAACTAGATCCAACCTATCTAATCAATCCAAAAAAATAATAAATTGGATGCAGATAAGAGAACCACTCCTGTGTATTTCTGACTCAGAGTCAAAGGGACAGATTTAATAAGCAGCGGATGCTGCTTAATCCGCCTGAAGTTTCCCGGAAACTGAAGTTAAGAAGCAGCGGTCATAAGACCGCTGCTTCTTAACTTGTCTGCCACCTTTTAGGACTGGATACGATCGGGATGATTGACACCCCCTGCTAGTGTGCAGGGGCGGCATTGCACAAGCGTTTCTTGTGAAATGCTTGTGCAATGTTAAAGGTATTTAGCCATGTTGGGCGGACTTGGTTCGCTATAGCGAATCATGTCCGACAGACATTTGTTAAATTGACCCCATAGTGTGGGTCAAGATAAAAAGCACTGGGGAACCACATTGTGCCTTCTTTCTCTTAACGTAATATTCTAACTACTACAGTACTGTGCATACATAGGGGCCGATTTATCATGTTCGGGCTGTAGCGGATCATGTCCACCCTACATCAATAAATTCCAACAGCATACGCTGTCAGCATTTATCATTGCACAAGCAGTTCTTGTGAAATGCTTGTGCAATACCACCCCCTGCACATTCGCAGCCAATCGGCCACTAGCAGGAGGTGTCAATCAACCCGATCGTATCCGATCGGCTGATTGCTGTCCTCCGCCTCAGAGGTGGCGGACGAGTTAAGGAGCAGCCGTCTTAAGACCTCTGCTTCTTAATTTCCGCTTCAGGCTCACCCGGAAACAGCTGCATCCGCAGCTTAGTAATTCGGCCCCAAGCAACATAATGAACAATAATATTGTTGGCTTTTTGCAAAAAAAATTATGGGCCAACTTTCATATGCCTAACCCCTTAGTGACCAGACCATTTTTAAATTTTCTTACTGTTCATTTTTAAGGACCAGGGCTATTTTTGCATTTCTGCGGTGTTTGTGTTTAGCAGTAATTTTCCTCTTACTCATTATTATTATTATTATCATTTATTTGTATAGCTCCAAATTCCGTAGCGCTGGGTACAATGATAGGGGGATACAATGACAAAGATTTGTGATAAAATACAAAACATAACAAAACTAAACAAATCTAGCACAGGAGGAAGAGGGCCCTGCTCCGGAGAGCTCACAGTCTATAGGTTTAGGGTGCAGAGACATAAGGTTGGGGTAGCTTGTTACATCGGTTGTATTTGCAGCAGTGAGTCAGGCAGTTCATGTACATGTATTAGCTTGGTTCGGATGCAGGATGGAGGAGAGATGGTAAGCCTCTCTGAATAGGTGGGTTTTCATGGATCGTCTGAAGCTATACAAGTTTGGGGACAGTCTTATGGAGCAGGGTAGAGAGTTCCAGAGGACAGGAGCAGCACGTGCGAAGTCTTGGAGGCGGGAGTGGGATGTAGAGATAACAGGAGTGTAGAGACGTAGGTCAGAGGTTGATTGAAGAGGACGGGATGGGGAGTATTTCATGATGAGAGAGGAAATATAGTTGGGAGTTAGACTGTTGAGTGCTTTGTAGGTTAGGGCTAATACTTTAAATTGTATTATGGAGTGTATGGGGAGCCAGTGTAGAGACTGGCAGAGCGGAGCAGCTGATGTAGATCGTCGACTTAGGTGGATGAGTCTAGCAGAAGCATTCATAATAGATTGGAGGGAGGAGAGGCGGTGTTTTGGAAGGCCATTTAAGAGTAGATTGCAATAATCAATGCGTGACAGGATGAGGGAATGAATAAGTATTTTTGTAGTTTTTTGAGTAAGGAAGGGACGAATTCTGGAAATGTTGCGTAGGTGTGAACGGCAGGATTTGGTAAGCGTTTGTATATGTGGGCTTAATGTGAGTACTCATTTATTGTTCCCACACATATTATATACAGTTTTTTTGCCATTAAATTGACTTTCTAAAGATACCATTATTTTCATCATATCTTATAATTTACTGTAATTTTTTTTTATAAACTATGATGAAAAAGTTGAAAAAACACACTTTTTCTAACTTTGACCCCCAAAATTTGTTACACATCTACAACAACCCATGCTAAATAGTTTCTAAATTTTGTTCTGAGTTTAGAAATACCCAATGTTTACATGTTCTTTGCTTTTTTGCAAGCTATAGGGCAATAAATACAAGTAGCACGTTGCAATTTCCAAACCATTTTTTAAAAAAATGTATTGATAGTTACATTGTAGCACTGATATCTATCAGGAATCTCTGAATAACCCTTCACATGTATATATTTTTTTAGTAGACAACCCAAAGTATTGATCTAGGCCCATTTTGGTATATTTCATGCTACCATTTCACCGCTAAATGCGATCAAATAAAATAAAATCGTTCACTTTTTCACTAACTTTAGGTTTCTCACTGAAATTATTTACAAACAGCTTGTGCAATTATGGCACAAATGGTTGTAAATGCTTCTCTGGGATCCCCTTTGCTGAGAAATAGCAGACATATATGGTTTTGGAATTGCTTTTTGCTAAATGCCGCTTATGCCCAGCAGTTAAGGGGTTAATTAGGTAGCTTCTAGGGTTAATTTTAGCTTTAGTGTAGAGATCAGCCCCCCACCTGACACATCCCACCCAGCACCCCCTGATCCCTCCCTGACTCCCCTCAAACAGCTCTCTTCCCTCCCCCACCTCACAGTTGTTACCGCCATCTTAAGTACTGGCAGAAAGTCTGCCAATACTAAAATAAAAGGTGTTTTATATATATATATGTATATATATATATATATATATATATATATTTATTCTGCAATGTTGGATCCCCCTTAGCCCCCAACTTCCCTGATTCCCCCCCCAAACAGCTCTCTAACCCTCCCCCCTCTACCTATTTGCCGCCATCTTGGGTACTGCCAGCTGTCTGCCAGTACCCAGTTTGCTAAAAAAAATTGAGGTTTTATATTTTTTTAATACAAAAAACAATTTTTCCTGTAGTGTAGCTGCCCCCCCCCCCTCAATATCCTACCCCCATCCCAGATCTATTTCCCAACATTTCTTCCCCCTTTCCTCTCACACGCGCTCGTCCCCGCCCACTCGCGCGCACTGCAGGAAAAGGATCCAGAACTGATCCAGCGATGGGCCCCCCACCCACTTCCCTCGTATCGCTCCCACACCAACAACAATCGGCACCATAGCTGGCCAATACAGAAAGTGCCACAGAGTGGCTCTCTCTGCATCAGTGGCTAAAAAAAGGATATTGCAGGATACTTCAATATCGAGGCATCACTGCAGTACCCTGAAAGCGGCTGGAAGTGATCATGATCGCTTCCAAATCTTGAATACCCTGAGGATGTGCAGGGTACGTACCCTGCATGTCCTTGGTCGTTAAAGGGACACTAAACCCAATTTTTTTCTTTCATGAATCAGATAGAGCATGCAATTTTAAGTAACTTTCTAATTTACTCTGATTATCAGTTTTCCTTTGTTCTCTTGGTACCTTTATTTTAAAAAGCAGGAATGTAAGCTTAGCAGCCGGCCCATTTTTGTTTCAGCACCTGGGTAGCGCTTGCTGGCTAAATGCAGTGACCAATCAGCAAGCGCTAGCCAGGGTGCTGAACAAAAATGGGCCGGCTGCTAAGTTTACATTCCTGTTTTTTCAAATAAAGATACCAAGAAAACAAAGAAAAATTGATATTTGGAGTAAATTAGAAAGTTGCTTAAAATTGTATGCTCTATCTGATTCATGAAAGAAAAAATTGGGTTTAGTTTCCTTTTAAGTACTTAATAGTTATAGTTATTTTTACTATTAGATGTTGTAAAGTGTGTGAAACCCAAAATTGTTCTTTCATAATTCAGATAGAGTATGCAATTTTAAAAAAAATTCTGATTTACTTCTATGATAAAAATGTCTTCATTCTCTTGATATCTTTTGTTGAAAGGCAAGAACGTAAGCTCAGGAGCGTTCACATGTCTAGAGAACTATATGGCAGCAGTTTTGCAAGAATGCTATCCATTAGGCTTGTGCATTCAGATCCTTCGTTGGGATCTGAATACAGAAGTAAGAGCTATTCGGCTCTTTTTGGAGTCGGATTGATTCTGGTGCAAGATCACCATCATATTAAGAGCTTTGCACATCCAGACCTTAACCTGGTGATCTTGCCAGAATTAATCCTACTCTGAAAAGAGCCAAATAGCGCTTACTTCCACATTCAGATCCTAACAAAGGATCCAAAAGCACAAGCCTATTATCCATTTGCAAGAGCACTAGATGGCAGCACTATTTCCTGCCATATAGTGCTCCAGACACATACCTAGGTATCTCTTCAGCAAAGAATACTATGGCCTAGATTTAGAGTTCGGCGGTAGCCGTGAAAACCAGCGTTAGAGGCTCCTAACGCTGGTTTTAGGCTACCGCCGGTATTTGGAGTCACTCAAAAAAGGGTCTAACGCTCACTTTTCAGCCGCGACTTTTCCATACCGCAGATCCCCTTTCGTCAATTGCGTATCCTATCTTTTCAATGGGATCTTTCTAACTCCGGTATTTAGAGTCGTGTCTGAAGTGAGCGTTAGACATCTAACGACAAAACTCCAGCCGCAGGAAAAAAGCAGGAGTTAAGAGCTTTCTGGGCTAACGCCGGTTCATAAAGCTCTTAACTACTGTACTCTAAAGTACACTAACACCCATAAACTACCTATGTACCCCTAAACCGAGGTCCCCCCACATCGCAGACACTCGATTAAATTTTTTTAACCCCTAATCTGCCGACCGCCACCTACGTTATACTTATGTACCCCTAATCTGCTGCCCCTAACACCGCCGACCCCTGTATTATATTTATTAACCCCTAACCTGCCCCCCACAACGTCGCCGCCAGCTACTTACAATAATTAACCCCTAATCTGCCGACCGCAAAGCGCCGCCACCTACGTTATCCTTATGTACCCCTAATCTGCTGCCCCTAACACCGCCGACCCCTATATTATATTTATTAACCCCTAATCTGCCCCCCTCAACGTCGCCTCCACCTGCCTACACTTATTAACCCCTAATCTGCTGAGCGGACCTGAGCGCTACTATAATAAAGTTATTAACCCCTAATCCGCCTCACTAACCCTATCATAAATAGTATTAACCCCTAATCTGCCCTCCCTAACATCGCCGACACATAACTTCAATTATTAACCCCTAATCTGACGACCGGAGCTCATCGCTACTATAATAAATGGATTAACCCCTAAAGCTAAGTCTAACCCTAACACTAACACCCCCCTAAGTTAAATATAATTTTTATCTAACGAAATTAATTAACTCTTATTAAATAAATTATTCCTATTTAAAGCTAAATACTTACCTGTAAAATAAACCCTAATATAGCTACAATATAAATTATAATTATATTGTAGCTATTTTAGGATTAATATTTATTTTACAGGCAACTTTGTAATTATTTTAACCAGGTACAATAGCTATTAAATAGTTAAGAACTATTTAATAGTTACCTAGTTAAAATAATAACAAAATTACCTGTAAAATAAATCCTAACCTAAGTTATAATTAAACCTAACACTACCCTATCAATAAATTAATTAAATAAAATACCTACAATTACCTACAATTAACCTAACACTACACTATCAATAAATAAATTAAATACAATTGCTACAAATAACTACAATTACATAAACTAACTAAAGTACAAAAAATAAAAAAGAACTAAGTTACAAAAAATAAAAAAATATTTACAAACATAAGAAAAATATTACAACAATTTTAAACTAATTACACCTACTCTAAGCCCCCTAATAAAATAACAAAGACCCCCAAAATAAAAAAATGCCCTACCCTATTCTAAATTAATAGAGTTAAAAGCTCTTTTACCTTACCAGCCCTGAACAGGGCCCTTTGCGGGGCATGCCCCAAGAAAATCAGCTCTTTTGCCTGTAAAAAAAAACATACAATACCCCCCCCCAACATTACAACCCACCACCCACATACCCCTAATCTAACCCAAACCCCCCTTAAATAAACCTAACACTAAGCCCCTGAAGATCTTCCTACCTTGTCTTCACCATCCAGGTATCACCGATCCGTCCTGGCATCCGGTGCTGAAGAGGTCCAGAAGAGGCTCCAAAGTCTTCCTCCTATCCGGCAAGAAGAGGACATCCGGACCGGCAAACATCTTCTCCAAGCGGCATCTTCGATCTTCTTCCATCCGGTGCGGAGCGGGTCCATCTTGAAGCAGCCGACGCGGATCCATCCTCTTCTTCCGGCGTCTCCCGACGAATGACGGTTCCTTTAAGGGACGTCATCCAAGATGGCGTCCCTTGAATTCCGATTGGCTGATAGGATTCTATCAGCCAATCGGAATTAAGGTAGGAAAATTCTGATTGGCTGATGGAATCAGCCAATCAGAATCAAGTTCAATCCGATTGGCTGATCCAATCAGCCAATCAGATTGAGCTCGCATTCTATTGGCTGTTCCGATCAGAATTTTTAGCCAATCAGTATGTAAATTTTAGCCAATCAGTATGTAAAAGCTTAAAGGAGCGCCTCCCTCAGAGAGGGGGTGGCTAAAGTGCGATATAAAGATATGAAAGTGTAGTATCTTACTTAAAATAGTGTGAAGTGTGTTCTGTCGATTTCTAGAGGACACTTTGGCCTCTAGTTATGAAAGTCTGGCGGACCTGATCCGCCAGTGCGGATCAGGTCTGCCAGACTTCGCTGAATACGGAAAGCAATACGCTCGCTGTATTCATCATTGCATCAGCAGCTCACAAGAGCTGCTGGTGCAACGCCGCCCCCTGCAGACTCGGTTAGGGGAGTGTCAATCAACCCGATCGTACTCGATCAGGTTTAATTGTTGCAGTCTTTGTGACCGCTGCTTCATAACTGCTGTTTCTGGCGTGTCTGATGACTCGCCAGAAACACGGGACATCAAGCTCCATACAGAGCTTGATACATATGCCCCAAAGAATACAATTTTGAAGAACAGTGAAAAAGATAAGGGGAACTGTATCTGCTACGGGAAATGTTCCAAGGGCGCGATCCGATATACGGTGCAGGTTTCGGCACAAGCGTGGAAACCTGCGCCGCCCGTAGTTTCAGCTCGCAACTCGAGATATCACATATACGGCGCCGTCAGATGCTAAAGTGCCGTAAGTCTGACAAACTAGCGATGTCCAGAAATCTGCGTAAGTACAAATTTCTGGAGTCGCCAGTGACTTACGGCACTTTAGAAACTGCCGCCGCCTACAAAAACTGACTAAATTATAAAATCACCCGTAACTGTCTAACACGCCTCCCAAACATAGCCCGACACGTATACCCCTCTATCCGCAATCCCCCCTCTCACTCCTAACAATAAATGTATTAACCCCTAAACCGCCGCTCCCGGACCCCGCCCCCAGCTACATTAACTATATTACCCCCTAATATGATCCCCCTACACCGCCGCCACCTACATTATATGTACTACCCCCTAATCTGACCCCCTTACACCGCCGCCACCTATATTAAAATTATTAACCCCTAATCTAATCCCCCTACACCGCCGCCACCTATATTAAATGTCTAACCCCCTAATGTGAGCCCCCTACACCGCCGCCACCTACATTAAAATTATTAACCCCTAATGTAATCCCCCTACACCGCCGCCATCTATATTAAAATTATTACCCCCTAATGTGAGCCCCCTACCCCGCCGCCACCTATTTTAACTACATTACCCCCTAATCTAATCCCCCTACACCGCCGCCACCTATAATAAATGTATTACCCCCTAAAATACTAAAATGTCCCTACCCTAAACTAAATTACAAATAGCCCTGAAAAGGGCCTTTTGCTTGGCATTGCCCCAAAGTAACCAGCTCTATTACCAGCCCTTAAAAGGGCCTTTTGCGGGCCATTGCCCCAAAGTAACCTAACCAGCTCTATTACCAGCCCTTAAAAGGGCCTTTTGCGGGGCATTGACCCAAAGTAACCAGCTCTATTACCAGCCCTTAAAAGGGCCTTTTGAGGGGGCATTGTCACAAAGTAATCAGCTCTCTTACCTGTAATCTAATCCCCCTACACCGCCGCCACCTATATTAAATATATTAACCCCTAATCTAATCCCCCTACACCGCTGCCACCTATATTAACTATATTAACCCTAATTATATTAGGGTTAATATAGTTAATATAGTTATTATATTATATATATTAACTATATTAACCCTATCTAGCCATAACACCCCTAACTTAATTATTATTGCAATAAATCTAAATAATATTAATATTATTAACTAAAATATTCCTATTTAAAACTAAATACTTACCTATAAAATAAACCTTAAGATAACTACAATATAATTAATAATTACATTGTAGCTATTTTAGGGTTTATATTTATTTTACAGGTAACTTGGTATTTATTTTAACTAGGTACAATAGCTATTAAATAGTTAATAACTATTTAATAGCTACCTAGTTAAAATAATTACCAATTTACCTGTAAAATAAATCCTAACCTAAGTTACAAATACACCTACACTATCAATAAATTAATTAAATAAACTACACTTATCTAAACTAAAATATAATTAAATACACTAAACTAAATTACAAAAAAAAAAACACTAAATTACAAAAAATAAAAAAAGATTACAAGAATTTTAAGCTAATTGCACCTAATCTAAGCCCCCTAATAAAATAACAAGCCCCCCAAAATAAAAAAAATGTCCCTACCCTAAACTAAATTACAAAAAGTAATCAGCTCTATTACCGGCCCTTAAAAGGGCCTTTTGTGGGGCATTGCCCCAAAGTAATCAGCTCTTTTACCTGTGAAAAAAAGAACAACCCCCCCCATTACAACCCACCACCCACACACCCCTACTCTAAAACCCACCCTATCCCCCCTTAAAAAAAAACTAAGTCTAACCCCCAAGTGCTCCTTACCTGTCCTGAAGACCGGAGGAGAAGGTCCTGTTTCAGGTGGAGAAGTCTTCTTCCAGGCAGCAACCTCTTCTTCTTCCAGGAACCAGCCGGCGCGGAGTGGAGGAGTTGAAGACCGCTGAAGACCGTCCTCCCTGGAACTGAAGACCGGCGATGCAGGAACTGAAGATCGGCGATGCTGGAACTGAAGACCGGAGCCATGGAGCATGGAGGATCCTCTTCATACGATCGCCGCCGTACACTGAATCGGAATTCAAGGTAGGCGATTAAAAATGGCGTCCCTTGAATTCCTATTGGCTGATTTGAGCCTTCAAATTCAAATCAGCCAATCGGATGAAAGCTACTTTAATTCTATTGGCTGATTTGATTAGCCAATAGAATAAGAGCTACTGTAATTCTATTGGCTATTCAAATCAGCCAATAGAATTACAGTAGCTCTTATTCTATTGGCTATTCAAATCAGCCAATAGGAATTCAAGGGACGCCATTTTTAATTGTGTACCTTGAATTCCGATTCAGTGTACGGCGGTGATCGTATGAAGAGGATCCTCCACGCTCCATGGCTCCGGTCTTCAGTTCCAGCGTCGCCGATCTTCAGTTCCTGCATCGCCGGTCTTCAGTTCCAGGGAGGACGGTCTTCAGCTCCGCGGTCATCGGTCTTCAACTCCTCCGCTTCGCGCCGGCTGGTTCCTGGAAGAAGAAGAGGTCGCCTCCTGGAAGAAGACTTTTCCACCTGGAACAGGACCTTCTCCGCCAGTCTTCAGGACAGGTAAGGATCACTTGGGGGTTAGACTTAGGTTTTTTTAAGGGGGGATAGGGTGGGTTTTAGAGTAGGGGTGTGTAGGTGGTGGGTTGTAATGGGGGGGTTGTTCTTTTTTTTTCACAGGTAAAAGAGCTGATTACTTTGGGGCAATGCCCCACAAAAGGCCCTTTTAAGGGCTGGTAATAGAGCTGATTACTTCTTTTTGTAATTTAGTTTAGGGTAGGGACATTTTTTTTATTTTGGGGGGCTTTGTTATTTTATTAGGGGGCTTAGATTAGGTGTAATTAGCTTAAAATTCTTGTAATCTTTCTTTATTTTTTGGAATTTAGTGTTTGCTTTTTTTTGTAATTTAGTTTAGTGTATTTAATTATATTTTAGTTTAGATAATTGTAGTTTATTTAATTAATTTATTGATAGTGTAGGTGTATTTGTAACTTAGGTTAGGATTTATTTTACAGGTAAATTGGTAATTATTTTAACTAGGTAGCTATTAAATAGTTATTAACTATTTAATAGCTATTGTACCTAGTTAAAATAAATACCAAGTTACCTGTAAAATAAATATAAACCTTAAAATAGCTACAATGTAATTATTAATTATATTGTAGCTATCTTAAGGTTTATTTTATAGGAATTTAGTTTTAAATAGGAATATTTTAGTTAATAAGATTAATATTATTTAGATTTATTGCAATAATAATTGTTAGGGATGTTAGGGTTAGATAGGGTTAATATAGGTAATATATATAATATAATAACTATATTAACTATATTAACCCTAATATAATTAGGGTTAATATAGTTAATATAGGTGGCGGTGGTGTAGGGGGGTCAAATTAGGGGTTAATATAGTTAATATAGGTGGCGGCGGTGTAGGGGGGTCAGATTAGGGGTTAATATATTTAATATAGGTGGCGGCGGTGTAGGGGGGTGAGATTAGGGGTTAATATATTTAATATAGGTGGCGGCGGTGTTGAGGGGTCAGATTACAGGTAAAAGAGCTGATTACTTTGTGACAATGCCCCGCAAAAGCCCTTTTAAGGGCTGGTAATAGAGCTGGTTACTTTGGGGCAATGCCCCGCAAAAGGCCCTTTTAAGGGATGGTAATAGAGCTGGTTACTTTAGGGCAATGCCCCGCAAAAGGCACTTTTAAGGGCTGGTAATAGAGCTGGTTACTTTGGGGGCAATGCCACACAAAAGGCCCTTTTCAGGGCTATTTGTAATTTAGTTTAGAGTAGGGACATTTTAGTATTTTAGGGGGTAATACATTTATTATAGGTGGCGGCGGTGTAGGGGGATTAGATTACAGGTAAAAGAGCTGATTACTTTGTGACAATGCCCCGCAAAAGGCCTTTTAAGGGCTGGTAATAGAGCTGGTTACTTTGGGGAAATGCCCCGCAAAAGGCCCTTTTAAGGGCTGGTAATAGAGCTGGTTACTTTGGGGCAATGCCACGCAAAAGGCCCTTTTCAGGGCTATTTGTAATTTAGTTTAGGGTAGGGACATTTTAGTATTTTAGGGGGTAATACATTTATTATAGGTGGCGGCGGTGTAGGGGGATTAGATTAGGGGTTAATCATTTTAAAATAGGTGGCGGCGGGGTAGGGGGATTACATTAGGGGTTAATCATTTTAATATAGGTGGCGGCGGTGTAGGGGGATTAGATTAGGGGGTAATGTAGTTAAAATAGGTGTCGGCGGGGTAGGGGGCTCACATTAGGGGGTAATAATTTTAATATAGATGGTGGTGGTGTAGGTAGGATTACATTAGGGGGTAATAATTTTAATGTAGGTGGCGGCGGTGTAGGGGGATCACATTAGGGGGTTAGACATTTAATGTAGGTGTCGGCGGGGTCCGGGAGCGGCGGTTTAGGGGTTAAGCACTTTATTAGGGATTGCGGCGGGGGATTGCGGTTGACAGGTAGATAGACATTGCGCATGCATTAGGTTTTATTTTGCAGCCAGTTTAGGGAGCTACGGGGCTCCAATACTCAGCGTAAGGCTTACTACGCCTGCATTTTGTGGCGAGGCGAAAATGGAGTAAGATTTCTCAATTTTCGCCACGTAAGTCCTTACGCTGTATATTGGATACCAAACTGCGCTGGTTTGGTATACCTGTCTATGGGCCAAAAAACTACGGCCGAAGGCAGAAATATACGAGCGTAACTTCTATGTTACGCCGTATATAGGATACCAAACCAGCGCAATATTTGGCGACGCCGGCTTTTGCGGGCGACGCTGCATATCAGATCGGGCCCCAAGTGTGTTATAATGCTAGTAATGTTACCACCACGTATATTTGTTATTAGATACTCGTATAGGTAAAACTATAGCATTCCATATGATAATATAGGGAAGTACTAAGACATCAATCCATTAAGTATAACACTATATCCCTTTATCAAATTAGTTCCAAATACTTGCTTTTAAATATTTCAAGCTGCCCTAATTAACACACAGCATCTTCTTCTTGTTCTTTCGTTTTGAAAACTGTAACACATGTAGTATTTTTTCTTCACTTTGCTACAATCCTTTTTACCGTGTTGTCATTATATATACAGGTGGTCCTCGGTTTACAACGGTTCAATTTGCACCATTTCAGAATAACAACCTTTTTTTCAGTCATGTGACTGCTATTGAGAAGCATTGAGAAGCAGTGCATTGATTAAAATAGCCAGTAGGTGGAGCTGTCCGCTTGTGTTGCAGCAAAGATATGCAAGCCAAGCAAGTTCAAATTAATCAGTTTAACCAGACCTGAGCTATCGAGCAGCTTGCAAAGGAACAAGATCTTCCTGTCTATAAATCAGTCCAGATTGGAATGCATAGAAAGAACTGTTTGCAGAAAAGTAAAGTCTGTGTTGTGTGATTATTTTATTAGGTTTATAATGCTGTTTAGCAAATGTTTTTGTTCATTTAACTTAGTTTAATTATATATTCTGTGTTGTGTGATTATTTTATTAGGTTTATAATGCTGTTTAGCATTTAAAGTCTTAATTTCAAAGCTTTAAAATAATGTATTAGGTGTTACTTATGCCAATTTTGAGAGGTGCCTGGAACCTAACTCCCTCACTTCCTATTGACTTACATTATAAACTGGGTTTCAATTTACAATGGTTTCGATTTACAACCATTCCTTTTGGAACCTAACCCCGGCGTAAACTGAGGGCTACCTGTACTATATTTTATTGTATCAGTATAAGTTACTTTTTATAACACATTATTTCACTGCAATAGTATATGTAGCACATTTCTCTAGATTTATTGTAGCAACGCTTTTGACTACTAGCACTATAAAACACTTGGAACTTTTCCTGTAGCAGATACAGTTCCCCTTATCTTTTTCACTGTTCTTCACAGTTGTATTCTTTGTGTCCTCTAGAAATCGACAGAACACACTTCACACTATTTTAAGTAAGATACACTTTCATATCTTTATATCGCACTTTTGCCACCCCCTCTCTGAGGGAGGCGCTCCTTTAAGCTTTTACATATTGTTTATCTGGAACGATTGTGTTAGGTTATCGTTCAAACCTAGTGTGCGGTTGTACACGTGGCGCAGATCACTGCATATTATTCATTTTTAGCCAATCAGTGCTCACTCCTCGGTAAATTCACGTGCATGAGCTCAATGTTATCTATATAAAACACATGAACTAACACCCTCTAGTGGTGAAAACTGTCAAAATGCATTTAGATTAGAGACGGCCTTCAAGGTCTAAGAAATTAGCACATGAACCTCCTAGATTTAGCTTTCAACTAAGAATACCAAGAGAACAAAGCAAAAGTGGTGATAAAAGTACATTGGAATGTTGTTTAAAATTACATGCCCTATTGGAATCATGAAAGATTTTTTTTTTACTTGACTGCCCCTTTAAGCAAATTTGAAGTAAATTGGAAACTTTTTTTCAAAATTGTAAGCTCTGTCTGAATCACAAAAGAAAATGTTTGGGTTTCATATCCCTTTAAACTTTATTTTATTTGGGTATTTTTCAGAAAGCACTGATTAGATTAAACAAGAGTCCTAAACACAAGCTTCTACATCCAAGAATAGTAACCAGTAGTTTTCATTAATAATAAATCCAGGAAATTGGCATACAATAGTCAAAAAAAGTGTGAGAATGAAGTGAGGAACATTCAGCAACCTAATCTCTTGTATCCTCAAATGTAATTAGTTAAAGGGACATAAAACACTAAATAACTGCTAGATAGAATAAAGCATTTAAAGAAAAGATTAGTCTGAGAGTAACATGTAGATGTATTTTTTTAAAGTTTAATTAGCTGTTTAAATGTTGACAAAATAAGTGCAAAGTTATACTGTCTATAAAACTATGGGAGCTGCCATATTGTAACTTAGGTTACCTTCTCTGCTGTGGCCAATTAGGGACAGTTCTAAATAGGTCATTAGAGTGTTTTATATACACAGTTTATAATTATATATTACTATCTCAAAGTATGTAATGTACCTTTACGATCTAAGACAACCATAGCACTCATTTAAACTTCTCATTAGAAGTGAATACATTTAAATGTTAATTTTTAGATACTGTTTTAGCTTCTAGTTATGTGTTTAGATTTTAAACACATATTTATATTGGCATCTAGATAAAGACAAGGCTGAAAGTACCAATTTGTTGAACCCGTACTTCTTATCTTACACTGGTTCTTTCCCAAATATACCTTTTTTGTAAATTGTACCATGATAGTACAAATTACTACATTTACTGCCACTCTACAAATAAATGGTAACAATAAAATAATGTGAATAAAGGGCTAAAGGAAATAAAGAATGTGAATAAAGGGCTAAACGAATTTATTGAAACATACTGTCATTGGCCTGCCCTATCTGGTTATTACTTGTTGCATCTGTTATGATTTTTTAGCTAAATGCAGTTTAATTACATACAAAACCTGGTAATGGACTACACTTCAGACTGGGCTGTATGCACATTCCATGTCCTGGGAAGCAATCTAAAAAATAAATAGTGCATCCTCCGGCAAAGACACTCTCCCCAGAGCAGACTCCATTAGGGATTAAAAAAAATGGTTAGTGAGCGGCAAAAGCTAAAAATATAAGGAGGACTTACATTATTGGTTATGTGAGGAGAAGTCCACACACCCTTTCAATACATTTCCAGCATTTGGGTTGTAGCATTATACTGTCTAGATTTCCTCTCTATTAGATTGCACCTATAATGGTGCTCTAGGTCAGTGATTTTTAACCTTTTTTTTGCAGTGGCACACTTTTTTACATTAAAAAATCCTGTGGCACACCACCATCCCAAAATTTTTAAAAAAAATCACACATTGTAGCCTAATACAGCATATATATATACACATACACACAAACACACACATACTGTATGTATTGTGCTGTTATGCCATGCCTCCTACAAACTACCCCTGCACTGGGAGTAAAAAACAAGCAAAGTTTAAAAAATATGTCACACTGTTGTCAGTCTGCCGTGGCACACCTGAGGATCTCTCACGGCACACTAGTGTGCCACTGCACACTGGTTGAAAAACACTGCTCTAGGTAAATGTGGTTTCCCTAGGTTTTTTTTGTTTTTCTCTGGAGTAGCTGCCTGTGCCAGGAATGTCACCTAGTTTACTTTCTTCTGGGAGTACTGCGTGGGTGACGGGGAGTGCATCCATTTTTTTTTAAACTTTTAGAATGTTGTTCAGTCCATGTGTATATAATCTGTGAGTGTATGTATACATAATTAGATATAAGTATATTAGTGTTTAATTAATGATAGATTCCTGTACTCAAAAACATCACCAATCCAAAAAATCTATAGAAACATACTTTATTAAACTCCATAGCAAGCATCCAATTATAAAAACTGGTCATGTAGAAGGGTGAAGCCCGTAACACACGTTGCCTGATAAAGGCTGGAAGCGTGGATTTGGCAAATAACCGTAGCGGTTTACCGGTCCCAGCATTGGGGCAATTTTTATATGACCATGGAGAGAGTTTGGAGCAAAGACATTGCATTTGACATGAGTATCAAAGACATTTCGATGCTTCCATACAAGATGACTAAGAACAACAGCTTCAACCCACGTATGTATATACCTGTATTGTCCGGAATAAGGAGAGCAGAATATAAAGTTTTTTTACCCGATGGTGGAAGCTGTAAGGTAACACGTGTGTTATTCAGCGTGCTGTGGAGCTGGAAAGCTGGAGGATTACCTGTATCTATTCAATTTACACACTCTGTAATAGAGTAAACAGATATGTTCGTATCAGATTTATTTTATTGCCCAGTGACTGTTTATTTACAACAGTAGATGAATGTTTGTGTGCGGCGAATGTGAATCCTTGAGTGCCGCTATTTAATGCACTACAGTATATGGTGGACTCCTGCTGAAATATTGCAATTTACATGAAAATGAATAGGAGGTTTGACTATACACCACTTGGATTGCTCAGGGGCAGTAACAATGTATTTACCAATTGTTTTATATATGTTGTTTGAAGAAATGTATGCACTTAATATATGAGGATTTAGATGTAACCTATAAAACAAATGCTATGCCTCTGGTGGTTTTAGATTTAAACCGGGGGCGTCTGGTTTTTAGTTTTTATAATTGGATGCTTCTTTAAGGAGTTTAATAAAGTATTTATTTTTCTATATATTTTTTGGATTGGTGATCTTTTTGTGTGTGGGAATCTATGATTAATTAACATACTGCTAGATTACGAGTTTTGTGTTAAGCTGAAAAAGCAGCGTTAACAGGTCCTAACGCTGCTTTTTCACTACCGCTGCTATTACGAGTCTTGCAGGTTTAGGGGCACCGCACACTTCTTTGGCCTTACCGCAAAACGACTTACATAAACTTCGTAAACCCTTTTTTCTATGGGACTTCCATAGCGCTGGTATTACGAGTCTGTCCTGGGAGGCCAAAAAGTGAGCGGTACAGCCTCTACCGACAAGATCCGTAACGCATTCTAAAGTCAGTAGTTATGAGTTTCATGGTACAACGCCGTAACATAAAACACATAACTAAAGTGTTAAAAAGTACACTAACACCTATAAACTTCCTATTAACCCCTAAACTGAGGTCCTCCCGCATCGCAAATACTATAATACATTTTTTAACCCCTAATCTGCCACTCCGGACATCGCTGCCACTAGAATAAACATATTAACCCCTAAACCGCCACACTCATGCCTCACAAACACTAGTTAAATATTATTCTGCCACCCCTAACATCGCCGCCACCTACATTATATTATTAACCCCTAATCTGCCATCCCCAACGTCGCTGCCACTATATTAAATGTATTAACCCCTAAATTTAAGTCTAACCCTAACACCCCCTAACTTAAATATAATTTAAATAAATCTAAAGAAAATTACTATAATTAACTAAATTATTCCAATTAAAAACTAAATACTTACCTATAAAATAAACCCTAAGCTAGCTACAATATAACTAATAGTTACATTGTAGCTAGCTTAGGTTTTATTTTTATTTTACAGGCAAGTTTGTATTTATTTTAACTAGGTAGAAAAGTTATTAAGTAGTTATTAACTATTTAATAACTACCTAGCTAAAATAAATACAAATTGACCTGTAAAATAAAACCTAACCTAAGTTACACTAACACCTAATACTACAATACAATTAAATAAATTAACTAAATTAAATACAATTAAATAAATTAAATTAGCTAAATCACAACAAAAAATACACTAAAATACAGAAAATAAAAAACAAATTACAGATCTTTAAACTAATTACTAGCCCTATCAAAATAAAAAAAGCCCCCCCAAAATGAAAAAAAAAACCTAAACTAAACTATCAATAGCCCTTAAAAGGGCCTTTTGCGGGGCATTGCCCCAAAGTAATAAGCTCTTTTACCTGTAAAGAAAATACAAACAACCCCCCCAACAGTAAAAACCCACCACCCACACAACCAACCCCCCAAATAAAATACTAACTAAAAAAACCTAAGCTCCCCATTCTCCTGAAAAGGGCATTTGGATGGGCATTGCCCTTAAAAGGGCATTTAGCTCTTTTGTAGGCCCAAACCCATATCTAAAAATAAACCCACCCAGTAGACCCTTAAAAAATCCTAACACTAACCCCCAAAGATTCACTTACCGGGAGAAGTCTTCATCCAAGCGGCAAGATGTCCTCAATGAAGCCGGCAGAAGTGGTCCTCCAGATGGGCTGAAGTGGTCCTCCAGACGGGCAGAAGTCTTCATCCAGATGGCATCTTCTATCTTCATCCTTCTGATGCAGATCGGCTCCATCTTCAAGACACCCGGCTCGGAGCATCCTCTTCAAACGACATCTTCTTCCGAATGAATATCTCTTTAAGTGACGTCATCCAAGATAGCGTCCCTTAGATTCCGATTGGCTGATAGAATTCTATCAGCCAATCGGAATTAAGGTAGAATTAAGGTAGAAAAAAATCCTATTGGCCGATGCAATCAGCCAATAGGATTGAAGTTCAATCCTATTGGCTGATCCAATTAGCCAATAGGATTTTTTCTACCTTAATTCCGATTGGCTGATAGAATGCCGAATGTCTTGAAGATGGAGCCACTCCACGTCGGAAGGATGAAGATAGAAGATGCTGTCTGGATGAAGACTTCTGCCCGTCTGGAGGACCACTTCTGCCCGTCTGGAGGACCAGTTCTGCCGACTTCGTTGAGGACATCTTGCCGCTTGGATGAAGACTTCTCCCGGTAAGTGAATCTTCGGGGGTTAGTGTTAGGAATTTTTTTTAAGGGTGTATTGGGTGGGTTTATTTTTAGATTAGGGTTTTAAGGGCAATGTCCATCTAAATGCCCTTTTCAGGGCAATGGGGAGCTTAGGTTTTTTTAGTTAGTATTTTATTTGGGGGGTTGGGTGTGTGGGTGGTGGGTTTTACTGTTGGGGGGGTTGTTTACAGGTAAAAGAGCTGATTACTTTGGGGCAATGCCCCGCAAAAGGCCCTTTTCAGGGCTATTGGTAGTTTAGTTTAGGCTAGGTTTTTTTTTTATTTTGATAGGGCTATTAGATTAGGTGTAATTAGTTTAAATATCTTGTAATTTGTTTTTTATTTTCTGTGATTTAGCTAATTTAATTTATTTTATTGTATTTAATTTAGTTAATTTATTTAATTGTATTTAATTTAGTTAATTTATTTAATTGTAATGTAGTGTTAGGTGTTATTGTAACTTAGGTTAGGTTTTATTTTACAGGTCAATTTGTATTTATTTTAGCTAGGTAGTTATTAAATAGTTAATAACTATTTAGTAACTATTATACCTAGTTAAAATAAATACAAACTTGCCTTTAAAATAAAAATAAACCCTAAGCTAGCTACAATGTAACTATTAGTTATATTGTAGCTAGCTTAGGGTTTATTTTATAGGTAAGTATTTAGTTTTAAATAGGAATCATTTAGTTAATGATAGAAATTTTATTTAGATTTATTTTAAATATATTTCAATTAGGGGGTGTTAGGGTTAGGTTTAGGGGTTAATACATTTAATATAGTGGCTAAGACGTTGGGGGCGGCAGATTAGGGGTTAATAAGTGTAGGTAGGTTGCGGCGACATTGGGGGTGGCAGATTAGGGGTTAATAAGTATAATTTAGGTGTCAGCGATGTTGGGAGCAGCAGATTAGGGGTAAATAAATATAATTTAGGTGGCGGCGATGTTGGGGGCAGCAGATTAGGGGTTAATAAGTATAATGTATGTGGCGGCGATGTCCGGAGCGGCAGATTAGGGGTTAATAAGTATAATGTAGGTGTTGGGGGCGGCAGATTGGGGGTTAATAAATGTAAGATTAGGGGTGTTTAGACTCGGGGTTCATGTTAGGGTGTTAGGTTTAAACATAACTTTAGTTTCCCCATATCAATGGAGCTGCGTTACTGAGATTTACGCTGCTTTTTTGCAGGTGTTAGACTTATTCTCAGCCGGCTCTCCCCATTGATGTCTATGGGGAAATCATGCATGAGCACGTACGGCCAACTCACCGCTCACTTAAGTAGCGCTGGTATTGGAGTGCGGTATGGAGCAAAATTTTGCTCTACGCTCACTTCTTGCCTTTTAACACCGGGTTTATAAAAACCGTAATACCAGCGCTGCAGGTAAGTGAGCGGTGATAAAAACTGCTCCTTAGCACCGAATAGCCCCTAACACAAAACTCGTAATCTGGCTGTATGTATTTAATATAGATATGTGGAGTTATCTATTTTTCTTAGCACCATAAATTTATTTACCTCTTTACTTTATTTCACTTTTTGATATTGAGGTGCCACTCTTTAACAAATAAATATGTATATTTGTGTGTTGCAGCACAATGCTTAGATAAAGTGTCATGAAAAAAAACCAACAAATGTGGGTGATTATGTTGGCTTTTCTGAAACATTCCAATGTATCAGAAGATTCACAGATTTAATTAGTGAAACTACTCACTATACCCATGTAATATAACAGGAAAATCTAAACTAAGAAAAACTGTAAAGAAACAAGTGTTTCACAAGTTTTTTAAGGTGGTATTCAGTTTCACAGACTTTAATGGAAATGAAAAATACCCCCAAAAAGTTAAACATGATAGCTGACTAATTCAGTATTTATGATGATAATTGTCTGATGTGTCAGAATGCATTTTTTCCACTGAACCATTAAATGTACATGGTACTTAAAATGTTTCTGCATACAGAAAGAGAAGATCTCTACCAGGAATGAACTGCTAAGTGTTCTATGGCGAGTTACCACCTAGGAGCAGACTATTTTAGCCCAATTGTGCTAGGCGGGATCAGACTGATTTAATTCAGGAAAGTTCTCCTCTGTAAAGCACAATTGAGCTAAAAGAGACTGCTCCTATGTGTTAACTCACCATAGAACAAGCTACTTCATTCCTGGTAGAAAAAAATGCATTTTGACACATTAGACAATTATCATCATAAATATTGAATTAGTCCTAAAAATGTTTCTATCATGTATATGAAACAGCAGCAGAAAAATATAAGCTTTTTAAATTTAAAGGGAAACTAACAGGAAGCACTGCTGTAGAAAAGTAGGTTTATTGAGCACAGAAACATCCTTTTTATTTCAAAGGGGGGGGGGGGACAAAGAATTTTAATACATTTTAAATCATTGTCTTTTAGATGAAACAGAGAACATTTCCTTCTTAATATGAGGAGAGTCCATGGCATCATTCCTTACTGTTGGGGAATACTGAACCTGGCCACCAGGAGGAGGCAAAGACACCCCAGCCAAAGGCTTAAATACTCCCCCTACTTCCCTCATATCCCAGTCATTCTTTGCCTTTTGTCACAGGAGGTTGGCAGAGAAGTGTCAAAAGATAAGTAGTAGTTCCTTATGGAGGGTATCTACCCTTCGAAATGGGACTTGAGAGGCTGTGTTTCTGTTCCACAGCATAGATTCTAGTAAGATTGTTTCATTTTTTATACACATATGATAACGCAAGAAGACAGGGTCACAGTGTGGCTCCTTTTATCTATATGGAATCAAGGGTTAATATCTCCGGAGGGGGGATTATTGAGCAGGGGGGATTAATCACATAATTTTATTTTATTATGATTATGCTGCGACATGTGTGAGATGAGGCTCAGGCAGATGTTGGAATGTACAGGTTTTACTTTTGTTTTTGGAAGCTGTGCAGCCTGAAAGACTTGGCATGCTTTTTTCCTATAGCTATAGATTTCCTCTTTCCTGACTGTGCGGTTTACCGGAGAAGAAGCGGTTTCTCTGCTTGGCCTGGGTCATAGGAGGTGGTGAGTGCCCCAGCCATTGGGGGTATAAAGGTGCCGTTTTATCTTATTATTCAATAGTTTGCTTTATAAGCGCAAGCTATGGAGGATTCTGATGCGTTAGAGTGTACTCCCTCTTTACCTATGTCTAATACCTGTCTATATTGCGAGGAGGCCTCGGTATACCCGCCTGCTCAATTATGTTCTACATGCCTTGATAAAGTAATAATGTCAAAGAAAGTTAATATGTTTGATACCACTGAGCCGTCCACCTCTGAGGAGTCTCCGTCCCGTGAGGTGCGCATCCTACAGTCATCTCCCAATACACATGCAGCTTCCCGTAGCACTCCTAATCCTCCATCTGGAGGGGCCCTTTTACCGCCAGACTTTACTGAGCAGTTACAAACGGCAGTGTCTGTGGCCTTTAATGCTTTACTTCGCCCTGCTAAGAGCAAGCGAAAGGTCAAATATTGCTATCCTTCCCAGGGGTCATCTAATAGCTTATTGGATTTATCTGATAGATAAATACACCTCTGATACTTCAGAGGGTGCTCTTTCTGGGTCGGAATCTGCTGCCTCTAAGCCTCCAGCTGCGGAGGAACCAGACTTTAGATTTAGGATTGAACATTTACGCTTTCTGCTAAAGGAAGTTTTGGCTACTTTAGAGGTTCCAGAGACTAAATTGCCTGAGGAACCTTTGATTCCTAAATTAGATAAGGTCTACGAGGACAGGGTTGTTACCACAGACTTTCCCGGTTCCCGTAAAGATGGCAAACATTATTAAGAATGAATGGGATGGGAAGAATTGGTTCTTCATTTTCCCCTTCTTCTTCCTTTCAAAAATTGTTCCCGGTTCCGGACTCTCAATTGGAGTTGTGGGGTTCCATCCCCAAGGTGGATGGCGCTATCTCCACGCTTGCTAAACGCACTACTATCCTGCTTGAGGATAGTTTGTCGTTTAAAGAGCCCATGGCTAAGAAAATAGAAACTCTGTTAAGAAAGATGTTTCAACATACGGGATATTTGTTTTCAACCGGCAGTGGCTGTTGCTGCAGTTGCTAGAGCGGCTACCTACTGGTGTAACTCCTTATCTGAGTTGATTGAGGTGGAGGGTTCCTCGACATGATCCAGGAAAGAATTAAGGCCTTAAATGTGGCTAATTCTTTTATTTGTGATGCAAATATGCAAATTATTCGCCTGAATGCTAAGGCTTCAGGTTTTTCTCTTCAAACCCGTAGGGCACTCTGGCTGAAGTCCTGGTCTGTGGACATAACTTCGAAGTCAAGACTTCTTTCCCTCCCATTTAAGGGAAAGATTCTATTTGGTCCAGGCCTGGACTCAATTATTTCCATGGTTACTGGAGGCAAAGGTGCCTTTTTACCGCAGGATAAGAACAAACCTAAGTGACAAGGTCCTAATTTTCGTTCCTTTCATTCGGATAAATCCCAACATCAGAAGCCCTCCACAAAGCCCGAGAAATCCAAGGGGACTTGGAAGCCGGCTCAGTCCTGGAATAAATTTAAGCAAAACAAGAAGCCCGCCGAGACAAAGTCGGGATGAAGGGGCGACCCCCAATCCGGCTCTGGATCTTGTAGGCGGCAGACTATCGCACTTTTCGGACGCTTGGTTTGGGGACGTGCAGGACCCGTGGGTCCTGGAGGTCATCGCTCAGGGATACAGGATAGGTTTCAAGTCTCATCCACCCAGGGGCAGATTCCTCTTGTCAATCCTGTCTTCAAGGCCAGAAAAGAGAGAAGCCTTTCTGGGGTGCGTGAGGGAGCTCTCCTCCCTGGAAGTCATTGTAACTGTACCTCTTGCAGAAAGAGATCTGGGATACTACTCAAACCTTTTTGTGGTCCCAAGAAGGAGGAAACTTTCCGCCCGATTCTGGACCTAAAGTTCTTAAACAAATTCCCAGCTGTCTCCTCGTTCAAGCTGGAGACAATAAGGTCCATCCTTCCTTTAGTTCAAGAAGGACAGTTCATGACCACGATAGATGTGAAGGATGCTTACCTTCACGTTCCAATACACAAGGAACACTTCAGGTTCCTAAGGTTTGCGTTCCTGGACCAGCGCTTCCAGTTTATCACACTTCCGTTTGGTCTAGCTACTGTGCCAAGAGTTTTTACGAAGGTTCTAGAGGCTCTGCTGGCAGTGGCCAGAACCAGAGGTATAGCAGTAGCGCCATACTTGGACGATATTGTGGTTCAAGCACCATCCTGTCGTCTGGCAGAAGACCATTCAAAAGCTCTTTTATTCTTCAATCTCATGGATGGAAGATAAACTTAGAAAAGAGTTCTCTTATTCCCAGTACCAGGGTGGAATTCCTGGGTACTATAATAGACTCCATATCCATGAGGATATTACTTACAGACCAGAGACGTTACAAGCTAACTTCCGCTTGTCTTGCCCTCCAGACCTCCTTAAGGCCCTCTGTGGCTCTGTGTATGGAGGTGATTGGTCTCATGGTGTCCAGCATGGACATCATTCCTTTTACCAGATTCCATCTTCTCAACAGATTTCTCTGGACAACCGGTCGAGAGAATTGCTCTCTTGGTGGCTCTGTCCAGATCACCTGTCCCAAGGGACATCCTTCTTGAGAACATCCTGGGAGATTGTGACTACGGACGCAAGTCTATCAGGATAGGGAGCTGTTTGGGGTGCCAGGAAGGCACAGGGCCTGTGGACTCGAGAGGAATATATCCTGATCAAAATTTTGGAACTTTGAGCGATCTTCAATGCTCTGAAGGCTTGGCCTCTTCTGGGTTTGTCCCAGTTTATCAGATTCCAATCAGACAACATAACCTCGGTGGCTTACATCAACCATCAGGGGGGAACGAGGAGCTCCCTAGCAATGAGGGAAGTATCTCAGATTCTGGAATGGGCAGAGGCCCACAACTGCTCGCTGTCAGCGATCCACATTCCGGGTGTGGACAACTGGGAAGCGGATTTCCTCAGCAGACAATCCTTTCATCAGGGGGAATGGTCTCTCCATCCCGAGGCGTTTGCAGAGATTTGCAACAGATGGGGGACGCCGGAGATAGATTTAATGGCGTCCTGGCTCAATTCCAAGCTACCCAGATATAGGTTGCGGTCCAGGGATCCTCAGGTGAAGCTAATAGATGCATTAGCAGTGCCTTGGAGGTTCAATTTAATATACATATTTCCGCCGTTACCACTTCTCCCTCGTGTAGTGGCCAGCAGCAAGCAGGCGCAAGCATCAGTGATACTGATTGCTCCATCGTGGCCGCAAAGGATGTGGTTCGCGGACCTGGTGGGGATGTCCTCATCTCCTCCATAGAAGTTACCTGGAACAGGGTCCCTTTGTTCATCAAAATCTAGATTCTCTGAGGCTGTCTGCATGGTGATTGAACGCTTGGTCTTAGCCAAGAGAGGTTTCTCTGAGAGGGTTATTGACACTCTCATTCAGGCTCGTAAGCCTGTTACTCGTCGCATCTATCATAAGGTGTGGAGAGCTTACTTGTTCTGGTGTGAAAAGCGTGGTTTCGCCTGGAATAAGGTCAAGGCTGCCAGAATTCTTTCCTTTCTCCAGGAGGGTCTGGAGAAGGGCCTTTCTGCCAGTTCCCTGAGGGGACAGATTTCGTCCCTTTCTGTTTTGCTGTACAAGAGGTTTGCAGAGCTCCCTGACGTGCAATCCTTCATTAAGGCTCTGATAAGGATTAGACCTGTGTTTAGATCTAAGGCTCCACCTTGGAGTTTGCAACGGGCTCACTGTGAGCCTATACATTCGGTTGACATTAAATTGTTGTCCTGGAAGGTTCTTTTTCTATTGGCTATTGCGTCGGCACGCAGAGTTTCTGAAATGGCTGCCTTGCAATGTGAGCCTCCTTATCTGGTGTTCCACACTGATAATGCTGTCCTACGTACCTGCTTGGGTTGTCTTCCTAAGGTGGTGTCTGATCGTAATATCAATCAGGAGATTGTGGTTCCTTCCTTGTGTCCTAATCCTTCTTCTTCGAAGGAACGTTTACTTCATAATCTGGATGTTGTTTGAGCTTTCACGTTTTATCTTCAAGCTACTAAGGATTTTAGGCAAACTTCTTCCTTGTTTGTTATTTACTCTGGGAAGCGTAAGGGTCTGAAGGCCTCTTCAACTTTCTTATCTTTTTGGTTGAGGAGTGTTATACGCTTAGCTTACGAGTCAGAGGATTACGGCTCATTACACTAGAGCGGTTGCTTCCTCTTAGGCCTTTAAGAACGAGGCATCTATGGATCAGATTTGTAAGGTGGCTACCTGGTCCTCCTTACATACTTTTTCAAAATTCTACAAATTTGACGTTTTGCTTCGGCTGAAGCAGCTTTTGGGAGAAAGGTTTTGCAAGCTGTGGTGCCCTCAGATTAGGGTCCGCCTTTGTTTTACCCCTCCCGTTATCATTCAGTGTCCTCTAGAGCTTGGGTATAGTTTTCCCAACAGTAAGGAATGATGCCGTGGACTCTCCTCATATTAAGAAGGAAAACATAAATTATGCTTACCTGATAATTTAATTTCCTTCTGTATGAGGAGAGTCCACAGCCCCCGCCCGTATACTCTGATGTGCGGACCAAAATTAATTTTCTCTTCCGGCACCATTTATACCCTGATATTTCTCCTACTGTTCCTTGTTCCCTTGGCAGAATGACTGGGATATGAGGGAAGTAGGGGGAGTAGTTAAGCCTTTGGCTGGGGTGTATTTGCCTCCTCCTGGTGGCCAGGTTCAGTATTTCCCAACAGTAAGGAATGATGCTGTGGACTCTCCTCATACAGAAGGAAATGAAATTATCAGGTAAGCATAATTTATGTTTTTCACATCCCTTTAATGTCAATTCATGTGTGCCATTAATCATGATGTCAATTAAACATACACAAACACTTAAAAAAAACGCCAAAATGTGCCACACAAGGCCAAATAGTTGTTGTTGGGTTTTTTTCATTGTCAAGGCTGTAAAATTAGATAATTCAAAAAATCTTAAAAAATTAGCCTGAAAGGTGTTTTATGATCATTGTGACTGTTGCTGAATTTGTTCAATGCAAATTATTTGTGGAGTTAATGCAGTCCAAAGCCATGGCAATTGAGTTTTCTAATAAATTAGAATGGCCTTCAATTTACAAACGTCAAAAAAAGCAGCAAAATACACTATGCATGGTTCTTTTAATGAATTGTAAAGAACCCCTATATTTATGTACACAGAACTTAACATCTCTGTACAGTGACTAGGGCCCTTATATTCAAAATGTCTGTTTGGGTTCATCAGGTTTGCAGTCCGTCTGACGATATATAAAAAAAAAGTGGTCTGAACCTTGCTTTGCTGATGAGTAGCAATGTGTCTCACATAGGATATAATGGGGATCGCAACTTTAGCAAAAGTCCGCCGACATCACCATTAAGGTGCAATGTAGGTAGCGGGGGGCTGTCTATAAAGCGTGTTTACACAAAATAGATTATGCGTTTGTGAAAATAAAAAATGTTTTCTGTGTAGTAACATTTCAAATTATGCAAATGTATATTCAGTTTCACTGTACATTCACTAGATTTGTCACACTGGGAAATATCACCACTGAAAAGCAGGCGAGACAGATATGGCTGAAAAGGGATAGCTAAAATGGACAACAGTGTTTTGAATATTAGAAACCCACGGCGATGTTTCACCATTAAAATACTGATTACTCCCTATACTCTGGTTTCTCTTCAGATCGAATAAATATTTAGCCTTTTACTAAAAATACAGATTACTCCCATGGAATGGCTTTAAAACTTCCTTGGAACGCCTATATATTTGTCATGTCTGTAATCTATTTTGTTAATAAAGACAAAAAACAACAACTTCCTATTAAAACTATAGGAATTGGGGATGTGGTATAAAAAAGATGTATATCCAATGTTTAATGTATATGTATTGTTTATAATAGTTTTAGAACATGTATGTAAACTTTAGGCGTGATTGTAAACATCTTGTATAGGCCCATATTTATCAAGGTCTGTCGGACCTGATCCGACAGTGCAGATCAGGTCCGACAGACCTCGCTGAATACGGCAAGCAATACGCTCGCCGTATTCAGCATTGCACCAGCAGCTCACAAGAGCTGCTGGTGCAACGCTCCCCCCTGCAGACTCGCGGCCAATCGGCCGCCAGCAGGGGGTGTTAATCAACCCGATCGAACTCGATCGGGTTGATTTCCGGCGATGTCTGTCCGCCTGCTCAGAGCAGGTGGACAGGTTATGGAGCAGCGGTCTTTGTGACCGCTGCTTCATAACTGCTGTTTCTGGCGAGCCTGCCATTCGGAGTTTGATAAATATGCCCCATTGTGTCCTTAGGTGTGTTTTTTTACTTTATATTTAGAACATTATTGCTTGTTCGCAATATTCATATTTCATAATATTGCGATCGCTATTGCGTGATCATGTTTTACTTATAATATTGTGATTGCACTATAGAAAAAACGTTCTATATTAATATTAATCTATATCTATCGATATATAAATATATTTGCTACAGGGTGATTGCAATATAATATGTCAAACACAATCGTGTAATTGCGACTGCAATATTATGAAACATGAACACGCAATCGCATGCTTAAAATAAGTTTTAAAAAAAAACACGCCTAAGGACACAATAAAAGATTTATACAATCACGCTTACAGTTCACATACATATTCTAACACTGTACTATACAAAACATATAAATTCAACAATGAATATACATATATCATATACCCACAATCCCCATCTCCTATAGGTGTATTATTGATATGTTTAATTCACTATTGTATTGTAAGAACAGGGGTTAAAGGGACATTATACACTCATTTTTTCTTAGCATAAATGTTTTTTAGATGATCTATTTATATAGCCCATAAAGTTTTTTTTTTTTTTAAATGTATAGTTTTGCTTATTTTTAAATAACATTGCTCTGATTTTCTGAGCTCTCATCCTGTTGGCTGATTGGAACAGCCAATAGGATGAGAGCTGCTCAAATCCTATTGGCTGATTGGAACCTTTCAGCCAATAGGAATGCAAGGGACGCCATCTTGGATGACGTCACTTGCATTCAAGTTCCAGTTTACGGCGACAATCGTATTGAAGAGGAGCTCCGCGCCGGATGTCTCCAGGGTGGACCTGCTCCGCGCCGGACGGATGAAGATAGAAGATGTCGTCTGGATGAAGACTTCGCCAGATGGATGAAGATGGAAGACTTCTTGCCGGCTGGATGGATCCTTTAAGCGGAACTTCAAGAACTGTAAGTGGATCCCCGGGGGTTAGTGTTAGGTTTATTTAAGGGTTTTTAGGTGGGTTTTATTTTTAGAGTAGGGTCTGGCAGTAAACGAGCTAAATACCCTTTTAAGGGCAATGCTCATACAAATGCCCTTTTCAGGGCAATGGGGAACTTAGGTTATTTAAGATAGGGTTTTTATTTGGGGGGGTTGGTTATGGGGGTGGTGGGTTTTACTGTTGGGGTGTTTGTATTTTTTTTACTGGTAAAAGAACTGATTTCTTTGGGGCAATGCCCCACAAAAGGTCCTTTTAAGGGCCATTGGTAGTTTAGTGTAGGCTAGGGTTTTTTTTTATTGGG
This sequence comes from Bombina bombina, assembly GCF_027579735.1. Taxonomy (NCBI): domain Eukaryota; kingdom Metazoa; phylum Chordata; class Amphibia; order Anura; family Bombinatoridae; genus Bombina; species Bombina bombina. The sequence goes on along the minus strand of NC_069499.1, from coordinate 984,277,490 downwards.
GGGGGCTTTTTTATTTTGATAGGGCTATTAGATTAGGTGTAATTCTTTTTTATTTTTGATAATGTGGTTTGTTTGTTTTCGTAATTTAGTGTTTCTTATTTTTTTGTAACTTAGTGTTTATTTTTTTTTGTAGTTTAGTCATTTTTAATAAGGTAAAATAGTAGATTTAAATAATTTGAGGAGGGTTAGGCTTTTTCTTCAACAAGATACGAGTCCACTGATTTCATGCTTTTTTTAATATGTAATTTAGTTAATTTAATTGGTAGTTTAATTTAAGTGTAGTATAATAGTTAGGGTATGTTAATTAATAGTTTAATTTAGTTTATTTTAATTCTACAGGTAAGTTTAAATTTATTTTAAGATAGGGATGGGGTATTTTTAATTTAAAGTTAGCGACTTGTTAGGTTTAGGGGTTAATAGTTTAATTTAGTTTATGGCGATGTGGGGGGCTGGCGGTTTAGGGGTTAATAGGTTTAGTTAGTGGTAGTGATGTAGGAGGCCAGAGGTTTAGGGGTTAATACATTTAGTGGCGGCGGGGTCCGGGAGCAGCGGGATAGGGGTTAATACACTTATTTAGGTGCCGGTGGGGTCCGGGAGTGGCGGGATAGGGGTTAATAACTTTATTTAGGTGGCGACGGGGCCTCGGAGCGGCGGGATAGGGGTTAAACATTTTAGTATAGTGGCGGCGTTTAGTGACAGGGTATAAATAAAGTTGGTAAAAAGCCGAATAGATGCGAGATCGATGACTGTTAGTTAACAACAGTCTGATGCTCATCGCCCCATACTTGGTGCGCGGCTTTTTGACGGCTTTTGTTTATAAATATGGAGATCGTATTCAGGTCTGCGGCCGCGATGTTAGGCAAGTGTATTGGTGCCGGCGAATGCAGCATAGTTGAGGCTTTGATAAATATCCCCCTCTGTCTTCATTGTCATTGCCTCTGCATTATCTGATTTGGTCCTAGTTACACAGATATGCACTGTGTGAGCCTCTGGTTAAATGCATTGTGCAGTAAGGTTATCTCTGTTTCTACTGTTAATAACACCTTACTTTGGACATGTATGCCTAGCTAGTGTATGTTCTTTTTCTCTCTGCGGACCCGCATTATGTGATGTGCACAGACTGGCTTTGTTTGCTTTGCTGTGTGGGAAGCCTAACAAAAGCCTAGATTTTGGGTGGTCGGGCTGGGTTGGGAGAAGCTGATTTGGGAGTGGTGCTGGGGCTCTTGGGAGAAGGGTTTCCAAGCACCTAGGAAAGGAACTCCAGAGATGTGGGTGGGAAGGGAAGGGTATTAACCTCTTCAATACTAGTGTGGTATCATTCTGTAGATGTATGACTCAGTGCACTTGTCACTTGCCAGTATTTATTTTTAGCATTGACACTATTGCTTGCTTCTCTTTTTTCATTTTATCTTTTTGCATAATTTCTGAACCCCTATCGTTTAACATTAATAGATAGACTGGAAGGAAGAGATGCTTCTCTTGTCTGTGGTTATATAAATGTTAAGAACACCCTTGGCAGAATTACAGAGTGATAGCAGACCTGGCAGTGACTCAGTGTGCTGACAAAATATATCCTCTGTGCAGTCAAGTGACTGAATGAGTAGATGCGTATACTGCTGTACAGAGTTATACGTCTCCTGTGGTGAGGCGTGGGATATTCCAATAAAGCTATGTGCTGATTTAATTGCACTTTGGTTTTTCTCCTACAACAGTCTGCAGGTTGCCATGGAAAAGCCCTGTCTCATTTCCCTACCCCCACCATGTGTCAGGTTCCTCCATGCTACAATCAATTTGTATTGTTCTGCTTGAAATTTAGGAGGGGTTACGAGGAGTGGGCACCATTGTGAAAGGGGACCCATCTCAAGATGATACAACACATACCATTACAGTCTGTTGCCTAGATTCAGGTGCAAGAACCCCCCACAAGAAAAATACCATCTTTTTTTTAAATGTATTAACTAAAAAACAAGGAAGCTCTCCAAATCTCATTTTATCAATTCCATATAACAACACAGGTTTTACTTGAGAGAGTACTTTACATTTTTAATGAATCTAGAACAGTGTATATCCATGATACACTTTGCATTCTGAAATTCAAATTAATATGTGTAGTAACTTTTTTAGAACTATAAGGCTACATCTACAAAGAGCTAAGAAGAATAAATGGTTTTCAGAAAAACCTAAGCAATTTCTTTTGAGCTTTTCCATGTGACACTCTGAGACTGTGCTATATGTTCTGATAACATCCACCATGGATTCCCCTTGCATTTTATTCTTTACAGCTGCTTGTCTAAAACATAATCATTCATAAATAAATCATCTGTTACACACCTCCTAACATGAAGTAGCCAAAGTCAGATACATCTAGTCAGTCATGTGCACCAAATTGTTGGAATTCTAGTGACATGTTTATTTTACACATTCCAGGTTCTATATTAACACATGCCTTGCCATTTAAATACACTTGATCTTTTGTTTCTTAAGGTGTGTGATTATTATTGGTATTTTAATATAACTAATGTCCAACACCTTAGCAAATAAAGCACTAGGAAGTCTCAATAGATTTTTTCACGCAAGTCTTTCCTACTTCTAATACATAATTTGATGCAAGGGAAGATGTGTGTTTTGTGTGTCTTTTTAATGTAAGTGAAAACTTATCTAGGCCATTCACTTCTCCAGGCAAAGCGGTACATTAGTGCAAAACAGCATGGTACTCTCTATATAATTAAATCTTTTGCTTGCATTTATGGCAGCTTATTATTTACTTAATGATCCAGTGTGAGACATTATTGTTTTTATTCTGGTAGAGAAAGGTTGCTGTCCACTTATAGAATTGAGGATTAGTTGTGCAGAAACATGCATTTCTTTAATCACTGTTATTTCATATGTATGATAGATTTTTATGAAGTGTAATGTCCCTTTTAATATCTAAGGATCTGAAGAATATGTGCGATAGGGGAAAAATGGGTTAACCTAAACACTTAGGGGTATATTTATGTAAGTGCGAGCAGACATGATACAATATAGCGTATCATGTCCGCTGCACATCGATAAATGCAGACAGCATACGCTGTCGGCATTTATCATTGCACCAGCAGTTCTTGTGAAGTGCTGGTGCAATGCCACCCCCTGCAGATTTGCTCCATACGGAGCTTGATAAATTGACCCCTTAGAGTGAATGCAGGGCCGACTATATATTTTTTTGTGTATACTTGATGGTATTTTATCCACTATTTATTTAAAAGCTGAGCTAGACATACCTGGAGGTTGGAACGATTACTGCTCATGGACAGTTAATCAACTGGCCCCATCAAACACATGTCAACCAATTATCTGTATACACAGCACCTGAACAGACACAAATGATTGAACCCACTTCAGACCCAAGTTCATGAGCCTACAACTTCAAAGCAGATACACACCCCATGCCCATTAAAGGGACAGTCTACTTCAGAATTTGTATTATTTAAAAAGATAGATAATCCCTTTATTACTTATTCCCCAGTTTTGAATGACCAACCCGGTTATATCAATACACTTTTTACCTCTGTGATTACCTTGTATCTAAGCCTCTGCAAACTGTCCCCTTATTTAATTTCTTTTGACAGACTTGCATTTTAGCCAATCAGTGCCCTCTCATAAGTAACTCCACGGGCGTGACCACAATGTTATCTATATGGCACACAGGAACGCCCTCTAGCTGTGAAAAATTGTCAAATGCATTGAGATAAGAGGCAGCCTTCAAGGGCTTAGAAATTAGCATATGAGCCTACCTAGGTTTAGCTTTCAACAAAGAATACCAAGCAAACACTGCAAATTTGATGATAAAATTGAATTGGAAAGTTGTTTAAAATTGCATGCCCTATCTTAATCATGAAAGTTTAATTTTGACTAGACTGTCCCTTTAAGATTGTTGCTGGTTATAACACCATATCAGACTCTTGACCCCGTTTCATTTTAACTTTTTTTTTTTAATAGAAGTAAACACTTTACAGCAGACAGCAAACCCAACCCAATTCATCTTTAATTATTTATAGTTAATGTCCTGTCCATGGGTGTCTGGACGTAGGGGGAAAGAAGGAACAAATACCTTCCACTGAATTTTGCCTTTATATCTAAGCTTAAGGTACAGTCAAGTCTAAATTAAACTTTTATGATTTAGATAGGGCATGCGATTTTAAACAACTTTCCAATTTACTTTTATCATAAAATTTGCTTTTTTCTCTTGGTAATGTTTGTTGAAATCTAAACCTTGGTAGGCGTATTGGCTAATTTCTAAACCCTTGAAGGCCGCCACTTATCTCAGTGTTTTTTTACAGTTAGACAGTGCTAGTTCATGTGTCATATAGATAACATTGTGCTCACTCCCGTGGAGTTATTTATGAGTCAGCACGGATTGGCTAAAATGCATGTCTGTAAATAGCACTGAGATAAGGGAGCAGTCAGCAGAGGCTTAGATACAAGGTAATCACAGAGGTAAAAAGTGTATTAATATAACAGTGTTGATTATGCAAAACTGGGGAATGGGTAATAAAGGGATTATGCATCTTTTTAAACAATAAACATTTTTGAGTAGACTGTCCTTTTAAGCACCCATTTGAGCCCCTGTTTTCATGCCAATGAGCCACTATGTTTAAAATTATGTGTAGCTCATGTGTACAGTAAGCCAGTGTTTCTCAACCACGGTCCTCAAGTACCCCCAACAGGCCATGTTTTCATTATAGCTGAACGACTGCACAGGTGAAACAATCAGCTGATCAGTAACACCCTGGTTACTAACCTGCTCTTACCCATCAGCTGATTATTTCACCTGTGCACTGGTTCAGATATAATAATATCCTGGCCTGTTGGGGGTACTTGAGGACCGCGGTTGAGAAACACTGCAATAAGCAACTCCCTCCTGATGCACATACTGCTAATGATTTGTAAGCTCATGAGCCCACCTGTCTTTTTTATTGTCCTATATAAAGAGCTTACAGCGACTCAAGGGCAGGGCCCTCTACACTGTATGAGTCATGTAAATTTACTCATCATTGTACTCCACAACTGTTTACTTAATGTTACAGCACTGCATGATATGTCAATGCTTGTAGTATAGTCCACTGGAATGTTTCCTGTTATTAAGATGGCCTTCTAGACTTGTGTGGTGGAACTGAAAGGGAGGCCTGAACTTTGCCTGACATATTGCCTGGCTCCCATAATGATATCCCACCAGGGGATTTCCTATATCCCAGCAGGCAAGTCTAGTTTTGGGATTAGGTAGCAGCTTTCTCTATACCATTCCCATTTTTGAGTGCATTATCTCACATATAGAGAGACAGAAATGGATTGACCACATCAATAAGAAGAAATCCCATTCAGTAATACCAGATGATTTAGCCCTAATACCAGTGCTTAGCACACTCACCTTTATATCTGCAAGCTTCTGTTGTATATCTCACACAGCATCAGCTTAGTCCAGACTATGGTAAAACTATATACACTACCTGGCCAAAAGTATGTTGACACCCCTATTAATTGTTGAGTTCAGGTGTCTTAGCCTTACCTATTGCTTACAGGTGTATAACATCCAGCACATAGCAATTAAATCTCCATAGACAAACATTGGCAGTGCTATGGGTGGTACTAAAGTCAGTTTGCTACAAGTCAGTTCATAAAATGTCTACCCTATGAGATCTGTCCCAGCCAACTGTAAGTGCTGCTATTGTGATGAGGAGGGGTCTATGCCCAGCCATAAAGTGGTATATTGGGAAAAATTGTCTAACAAACACAATTTGTTTCTTACTGTAGAAATAATGGTGAATTGATAGAAAGTATCTAAAGTTAAATGTTAACATAAAATAGGCACTATGTTCTGTTTATTTATATTGTTCAGAAATTATTAAAGAGAAATACATTTTTTACTGTAGTGAGGGATGTAAAACAAGATCAAGTCCCAGAGGTGTAGTTTATATGCTGAAGTGTCATGTGAGCAGGCTTATGTAGGTCAAATGAGCAGACTTATAAAAGATCATAGAAGTAATATTAGATTATGTCATCCAATTTAAAGACATGCTCCATTGGGAAGAATAAAATGTTATATCAGATGTATCATTTGAGACATCCAATTCTAGAGGTTCTTCATAATATGGGGCCTTTTGATGAGTTTAATTTGTATTATTATTATTATTATTATTTTTTTATTATATTTTTTTTAAATTATTTTTATTGAGGTTATATAGAACCTAGGTTCATATGCTAATTTTTAAGCCCTTGAAGGCTGTCTCTTCTCTCAGGCCATTTTGACAGTTTTTCACCACTAGAGGGTGTTAGTTCACGTGTGTCATATAGATAACACTGTGCTCACGCAGGTGGAGTTCAGGTGAGCCAGCTCTTATTGGCTAAAATGCAAGTCTATCAAAATAACTGAAATATAGGGGCTGTCAGAAGATGCTTAGATACAAGGTGATCACAGAGTTAAAAAGTATATTAATTTAACAGTGTTGGTTATGCAAAACTGGGGAATGGGTATAATTAATACAAATTCTGGAGTAGACTGTCCCTTTTTAAATGATTTTTTTTTATATCACAATGCAAACAGTGAGGTATAGCTATAGAAAAGTTTCAACATAATTACCTCACACAACACAAAATCCTTTCCCTGTTTTCAAGGAAGTTTGAGATGGACCCCAAACCTAATTACTATACCAAAGCATATAGCAGAAGCAAACAAGCATAATTAAAGAAGATAAGGCACTTTTAAATTTCCTTCAGAGAATTACATATTAGGGAATATATGTGCTCTTAATTAAGAAGCAATTAAATAAATGTCACCCCTGCAAATACTCTAACATATGTCTAAACATCACATATAATGAAGTAGTGACATGGAAAATGAAATATTAGCCCTCTACAAACATTGCCAGTGTGGCCCATGTTAGGTAGAATTAGAGTGTAATGTTGAAGATGAACTAATGATACAATTGTGGGCTTTTAAAACATAAATGTTTAGACATAATCATATTGAAGGCAGTAACGTGAAACTCCACACACTTGTGTATAGTGAAAAAATAGTAGGAATTAGCATTTGTCAGGTCATCTGATTATTCTTTTTTTTTTTTTTTTAAATATGTTTTTATTAATTTTCAAGATAGACACGCACACAAAAAGAAAAGATATGGAAAAACATATTTTCCAGCATGGATCATAATAAACAAAACACAGAAAAAAGAAAATAACTATATATACATATATATTCTGGTACACATGCATAGTTACTATATGCTGCATCCCTCTGCAAGATATCTCACTATTTTTGACTTTTCTGAGCCTGTCAAGTCCTTCTTTTGACCCATTTTGCCAAAGGAAAGGAAGTTGCCTAATAATTATGCACACCTGATATAGGGTGTTGATGTCATTAGACCACACCCCTTCTCATTACAGAGATGCACATCACCTAATATGCTTAATTGGTAGTAGGCTTTCGAGCCTATACAGCTTGGAGTAAGACAACATGCATAAAGAGGATGATGTGGTCAAAATACTCATTTGCCTAATAATTCTGCACTCCCTGTATATGGAGAAACAACTAAAATCTTGGCCACCTTTATCTGCATATAAGTATATAACTAAGAGAGCAATCCTATCAACTGGGGCAGTTTGATAGCCTCTGTGCTTGCAGTAACACATGAAAATCCATCCTCCTCTCCTTTTCTCTAGCTCCCTGTCGCTGAGTAGTAGACCCATGTACTGTGTTATCCTGTAGCTGCACAGCCCTCCTAAACTTCACTGGAAATTGGTATAGACTTGAGGAATGCATTGAGGGATGGTGGGTTAAATCAGAAGGTGTTAGGACACTCTTTAATTCCATTGTAGTTGTGATTAAGTCACCAAAAGGTTTTGGATCTCCAGTAAAAGAGATGTATGCAGCACCACCATTTTAAATTTTGTAGTTTTGGTGCATGTAAAACCTTTCTTTAGGGGCCTGATGATCTAAAGCTTTCCACTCAGGTGAGATGATCTAAGTATAATCAGTATGGCGAGGTCTCTCAAACAATTTTAGAAACACTAAGTTTACCTTAAGAGATGCTTATATCACTATGCGGGGTTCTGTTTTTGAGAGTCTTCTATATTACAATATAAGGTCTAAAAAGAAATCCCATGACGGTGAGTTTTCGATCATCAGGACCTAGGAGTGAGGGGTTCGAATTGGTGCACTGTGAATGGCCATGCCACTGAAACCTGTGCTTAAACAGCTAGTACAGTCTCTTGCCACAGACTGTTAAAGGGACATTCCAGCCAAAATTGGAATCCACATGGATGCATTTCAGTTCTGAATAGAAGCTTTTTTTGCAATATACATGTATTAGCAAAAATGCTTCAAATAAAAGCTATAGCTGTTTCAAAAGTGTATTTAAGTATGCACCGTGCACCAGCATTTTAAACACAGCACTTGCTCAGAGAGCCTAAGGTGCTTCTACCATCTAGTAATGACTCACTTTGTTAATTGCTGACATGATACAATCCCCACTGGTGCTCTGAGCAGCTGCAGTTCTTAAAATGCTAGTGCACTGAGATTATCTAGCTGCGCTTCACGTGCATGTGCAGAGAAAAATGTTAACACTAAAACATTGCTAACTTTTAATAGAAGAATTGTTGCCAATACATGTACATTGCAAATATGTTACTATTCAAAGATATAATTTATTTACAGGCATTTAAATTTTGACCGGAATACCTCTTTAAAGGGATAGTAAACCCCACAATTTTCTTTTATGGTTCAGATAGAACATACAATTTTAAACAACTTTCCAATTTAATTCTATTAGAAAATTTTCTTCATTCTCTTGTTATCCATTGCTGAAGGGACAGTATTAGACTACTGACAGGAAGCTGAAAATATCTAATTAGCCAATCACAAGAGACAAATGTGTGCAGGCACTAATTAGCAGCAGCTCCCACTAGTGTATGATATGTGCATATTCATTTTTTAACAAGGGATACTGAGAGAATGAAACACATTTGAAAATAGAAGTGAATTTAAAAGTGTCTTAAAATTACGTGCTCTATCTGATTCATGCAAGTTTAATTTTGACTTTTCTATCCCTTTAACTGTAGTTGAGGCCACCAGGTTCTAATTCTCATATGTGCAGATGCAGGTAGAAATTACAGATGCTGCCTTGAGGTGGAGATAATCAACAGATTTAAAAGGCCTCTGCAGGAGCCAAAAGTTTGTAGCTGGTAGATTGGCCACCTCCAGAAGACCCCCCTGAATGTAAAGGGACAGTCTAGTCAAAATTAAACTTTCATGATTCAGATAGGGCATGTCATTTTAAACAACTTTCACATTTACTTTTATCATCAAATTTGCTTTGTTCTCTTGGTATTCTTACTTGAAAGCTAAACCTGGGTAGGCTCATATGCTAATTTCTTTGCCCTTGAAGGCTGCCTCTTGTCTGAATGCATTTGACAGTTTTTCACAGCTAGACAGCGCTAATTCATGTGTGCTTTATAGATAAACATTGTGCTCACTCCCATGGAGTTATTTAAGAGTCAGCACTAATTGCTTGAAATGCCAGACTGTCAAAAGATCCGAGATAAGGAGACAGTCAGCAGAAGCTTAGATACAAGGTAATACAAAGGTAAAAAGTATATTAATATAAAAGTGTTGGGTATGCAAAACTGGGGAATGGTAAATAAAGGGATTATCAATCTTTGTAAACAATTGCATTTTTGGTGTTTACTATCCCTTTAATATTATTAAAAAGTAAAGTATGTTGTGCAGGTATGAAAACCATTCGTCCAAACTGCTTTGGCCAAAAAAAGAAAAGGTTTGGATTCAGAGGCGTAACTAGAAACCACAGGGCCCATGTGCAAGAATCTAAGAAGGCCCCCCCCCCCTAAAAAAAAGTGGATTTGATACATGTCTTTTTTTTTTATTATTATTATTATTATTATTTTTTACATTTAACACAGAAAAAAAATGTGAATCAGATTATATGTCTGCAAAAGGAGGTACCCTGTGCCCACAGTCTGTGAGATGGTCTAACCGCCTATTACTGTATATAGTGACACTGTTTAACACACCAATGCTGTATATAGTGAGTCAATGACAGAGTCTGTAATCTGCCGGTGAGATGGCTGGCCTGACCCTACCCGCCCCAATACTTTATAAAGTGACCACAGAAGTCTGTGACATGGTCCAGCCCCCCGTACTGTATATAGTGGTACTGTATAGTTACACTGTTTACCCCCCACCCCCCCATGCTGTAGTAACAAGGTATTTAATTTGCTGATTCCACAAACACACATACATGCATAAATACACACACAGTCACATACATACATACACATAAACACCAATGGGTAAAACACAAACACTAACCCCTGTAGTCAGAGACACTAGTGAAGCATCATGTCAAACTCACATGATATCAGTGCAGGCAGTGGCAGGTCAACGTTTTTTATTGTAAAAAATAAATAAAAAAATATTATTATTTTTGAAGCCCAGTCGCAATTGCGGACTCTGCACCCCGTGTAGTTTCGCCCCTGTTTGGATTTCAGAATAGTTTGGATTTCTGTTTTGGATTTCAGTAAATTTCTATCTGTAAACGACATCTTATTTATTTTATGCAACATTTAGATGTCATTATACAGCCTATAAATGCAACCTGTATTTTGGAATTCCGCATTTGGTTATTTGTATTTAGAAAATAAATTTTGAAATAACTGAGGTGATGCTGTATTTTATAAATGCAAGCCCAGTACAATGTCACTAATCGTCTGGAAGATCTGGCTTCTTACATATCTTGCGGCTAGATTACGAGTTTTGCGGTAAGCTGAAAAAACTAGCGTTAACAAGTCCTAACGCTGCTTTTTAACGCCCGGTGCTATTACGAGTCTTGCAGGTTTAGGGGCACTGCAATTTCGTAAAGTCTTTTTTCAATGGGACTTGCATAGCTCCGGCATTATGAGTTTGTCCTGGGAGGCCAAAAAGTGAGCACTCCCGCCTCGCAAACACTAGTTAAATATTATTAACCCCTAATCTGCCGCCACCTACATTATACTTATTTACCCCTAATCTGCCGCCCCTAACATCGCCGCCACCTACATTATACTTATTAACCCCTAATCTGCTGCTCCGGACATTGCCGCCACCTACATTATACCTATTAACCCCTAATCTGCTGCCCCAACATCGCCGCCACCTACCTACATTTATTAACCCCTAATCTGCTGTCCCCAACGTTGCTGCCAATATTCTAATTTATTAACCCTTTAAACCTAAGTCTAACCCTAACACCCCCTAACTTACTTATAATTAAAATAAATCTAAATAAAACCAATTATTACCTAAATAATGGATGAAGATTTCTCACGGTAAGTTGATCTTCGGGGGTTAGTGTTAGGATTTTTTAAGGGTGTATTGGGTGGGTTTTATTTTTAGGTTAGGGCTTTGGGCAGCAATAGAGCTAAATGTCCTTTTAAGGGCAATGCCCATCCAAATGCCCTTTTAAGGGCTATTGATAGTTTAGTTTAGGCTAGGATTTTTTTTATTTGGGGGGGGGCTTTTTTTATTTTGATAGGGCTATTAGATTAGGTGTAATTAGTTTAAAGATCTTGTCATTTGTTTTTTATTTTCTGTAATTTAGTGGGGTTTTTTTTGTAATTTAGCTAATTTTGTTAATTTATTTAATTGTATTTCATTTAGGTAATTTATTTAATTGTAGGATTAGGTTAGGTGTTAGTTTAACTTAGGTTAGGTTTTATTTTACAGGTAAATTTGTATTTATTTTAGCTTGAGCCGTTATGCCATTCTATTCCGTCATAATTACACTGGGCTTTAAAGCCGTTACGACGGAATAGAACGTCATAGCTAACGGCTGTCCTGAAGCCTTCTGTGCTGTCAGGATTTGATTGCGGTCTGGAGGGCATTCCTAGGGTTGTAGGGACGCCCCCCCAGATGTGATCCAATAATTGAAATCTTGCGATCGTGTGCACGATCGCGTGGTTTCAACTTGTCTACATTGGAACAGTTGTTCCAATGTAGGCACTTTAGCCCTGACACGAAAGGGTTAAATAGTTAATAACTATTTATTAACTATTCTTCCTAGTTAAAATAAATACAAACTTGCCTGTAAAATAAAAATAAACCCTAAGCTAATTACAATGTAACTATTAGTTATATTGTAGCTAGCTTAAGGTTTATTTTACAGGTAAGTATTTAGTTTTAAATAAGAATAATTTAGGTAATAATAGGAGGTTTTATTTAGATTTATTTAAATTATATTTCAATTAGTGGGTGTTAGGGTTAGACTTAGGTTTATGGGTTAATACATTTATTATAGTGGCGGTGACGTTGGGGCGGCAGATTAGGGGTTAATAAATGTAGGTAGGTGGCGGCGATGTTAGGGGCGGCAGATTAGGGGTTAATAATATTTAACTAGTGTTAAGGCTGGAGTGTGGCGTTTTAGGGGTTAATATTTTTATTCTAGTGGCGGTGATGTCGGGAGCGGCAGATTAGGGGTTAATAATTTTCTTTGAGTGTTTGCGATGCGGGAGGACCTCAGTTTAGGGGTTAATAGGTAGTTTACGGGTGTTAGTGTACTTTTTAGCACTTTAGTTATAAGTTTTATGCTACAGCTTTGTAGTGTAAAACTCATAACTACTGACTTTAGAATGCATTACGAATCTTAACGGGATAGGGTGTACCGCTCACTTTTTGGCTGACAAGCTTGTAATACCGGCGCAATGGAAGTCCCATTGAAAAAAGACTATACGCAATTTGAGTAAGTTGATTTGCGGTAAGGCCACAAAAGTGTGCGTGTGCCCCTAAATCTGCAAGAAGTCCCATTGAAAAAAGACTATAAGCAATTTGCGTAAGTTGATTTGCAGTAAGGCCAAAAAAGTGTGCGGTGCCCCTAAATCTGCAAGACTCGTAATACCAGCAGTAGTGAAAAAGCAGCGTTATAACCTGATAACACTGCTTTTTTACTATAACGCAAAACTCGTAATCTAACCGCATGTGTTATACAACAGTTTTATGAATTGGCTCCATATGCTTAGATTGGGAAGATTATTTTAATGATGAGTTTGAGCATGAGGAACAAATGAGACTCCATTTCCTACTAGTATATAAAATGTTCTCATTTGCTGATGTAACAGATTTATAGTAAATGATGGCCAGGTGGAGAAGAAGATGCAAGTAACTAGGCCAGAAGAGTTTATTATTGTGACTTAGAGATTTATGTTGTTCCTATATATAGCAGCAAATTGGCCCCAGTTGTAAGACTAAGCAATATTACTTATTTTAAACCTAACATGCTTTACTCAAACCATCAAAACCTAGCATTAATAAGAAATAATCATTTTGTGGATTCACTAGACTCTCGGCACAGTTGTGGGGCCAGTTAACTTGTAAATCATTTTCTTTTTCCTTTTAATTATTTTTCTTTTCCTTTTTTAATTATCCTGCTTATTTAGACCAAAATGGAGACAGGCAAATACATCCATGAAAATACTGTTCAAATCATTGGTGAAGAAACAACAATGCATTGTTTAAATCTGATGCCTGGCAGGTTATAAATGTTACAGAAGCATTAGTTATTCTGTTGTGAAGAGCTTATTTCCCAGCAGCAATGCCTGAACCAGCAAGCCAGCGCCTAAGAAGGGCTCCAAGAAAACTGTAACAAGTTTCATTTCATAAAGAGTTAACTCTTTTTTTTTCAGCTTTTAGAAACTATTGTCTAATCACCTCTGGAGCCAGACTGCTAATTGATAAGATGAACTTGTAAACTTGTTATCTTAAGTACTGTAATCCTATTGTGGCCTGTCAAAGGACAGTGCTCTCTATCTAAATGTGTGATGGGGGATTTTGTGCTTCCCCCCCTCTCCCCCTGGGAGTGCCCTGTGTGCATGTAACCTTAATAAAAAGCAGGCTGGGCATCCCAGTCCTGAGTTCTTGTTTGACCCTCAATCGCAGCGTTGACTCGTTTTTGTGGGCAGAAGGGTATCCTAGCTGTACTGCAGCTAAGGGAGATTATTCTATATTTGCGAGACTCATATAGAATACTATGGAAAGCAGCTTCTCCCCTCTTTAGCAATAGGGATCCAGGCTACTAAGCGGTCCATCTCTCAGCGAGACTAAGGGTAACCGTAACATTTGGCGGCATCGGCGGGATTTTCCTGGATTTCCTAGGAGAGGTACAGAACGGATGGAGAGCGCTTACGAAAAATTGAAGCGTACAACCCTAAAGGATTTACTTGAAAGCAGAGGGGGGTACGCCAGCAACCGGCCGAGGAGAGAGCTGATCGCAGAATTGACCGAACTGGATCAGAGCTTCACAATGGCGGAAACACCGACCACGATTAGTGACGAAAAAACCAGGATTGTTCGGGAAAGGCTCTCATTATACGGGCCGAACCCCTCCATGGAATTGGTACAGCAGTTGATGGCGGAGGCGGACGAGGATATAAGAGAGACTCGAGCCCACGAACTCAACCTAGCGAACGCACACCGCAATGCTGAAGCCCCGCAGGTAATCATCCCTGTCGAAAATGCTGGGAGGCCCAAGATACCCTATGCGGCATTTCGACCCTTCCTAGAGAGCAAGACAGGGATTGATGAATATTTGGCGGACTTCGAAAGGCAATGTGCCCTGCACCAGATTCCCAACAGAGAGTGGCCCACGATATTGTCTGGGAAACTATCCGGGCGAGCCCTGGAAGCCTTTCGTACTCTGGGTGCTGAGGAAGTGACACAGTATGAGCTAGTTAAGGAGACACTGTTGCGACGGTACGCTGTAACTCCGGACACGTATCGCCGACAGTTTCGGGGCACGGAAAAGAAGCCTAACGATACCCATATGGAATGGGCGCACCGAATGCGGAGAGCGGCAAATCACTGGCTGAGCGGAAGTAAAGCGGTGACTGGGGTGGAAATTTTACAATTGTTTCTCTTAGAACATTTTTATAATGGCATGGAACAGCAAGGGAAGGAATGGCTGCGAGACAGGCGGCCTTCTACCTTAGAAGAAGCAGCCAAATTGGCCGATGAACATTATGACTCCCGTCTTCACGAACCCATGAACTACCGAGCTCCAGCACGGGTCGAACCCAGAGAGGTTTACCGTGCACCCCCTCGTGCTGAATTCCGAGCCCCGGTGCCCACAGGGCCCGTCCGACACTCAGGACCACCCAATAACAGCTCTGAGCGTCCCAGACCGACTTGCCACCGATGCAAGCAACCAGGGCATTTCATGGCTAGCTGCCCCCTTAATACGCACCAGACACCCAGGAATTACAATTACCCCTCTGGGTCCTATCGTCCGGCCCGGGCCCTCTGTGTTAACCAAGAGGCCCCTATGGAGGGATATGTGGGGCCGCTTCACGAGGCAGACCCTGTATATGCTGCCTCAGATAACCGCCAGCACCATCGGCAGAGGGTATGGCTCGAGGGGCGATCTACCGAGGGATTGCGAGACACAGGGGCTACTATCACGCTGGTACAGAGTCATTTGGTGCCAGAGCACAAGCGATCCGGACAGACTGTGGCCGTTAGAGTGGCGGGGGGGGATGTGTACAAAATTCCAACAGCTAAAGTGCATCTTGATTGGGGAGCGGGAAAGGGGGCTGTGAACGTGGGCCTAATGGATAATTTACCTGCCGAAGTACTACTGGGCAACGATTTGGGCCCCATGACTTCTGCCTATGCTCCAGTATGCAACAACGAGGCGGACCCAGTGACTACACGGGCCCAAGCCCGGATGGAGCGAGAGCTCTCACCAGTGCGGGAGACACAGGTAAGACCTACCCCGACCTTGCCTGACAGGTTAGGCCCCATACCCTGGGACACCCCAGATGCCTTCGAGGCAGAGTCTAAGACTGACCCGACCTTACAAAAGTACCGGGAACGAGCAGAGACCGGAGGGGGCGGGGCAGATAACGAAACATTCTTATGGGAAAAAGGGAAACTATACCGCTGGACAGAGAAAAGGGGACAGCGTAGGCGACAGCTGGTAGTGCCCCACAAATACCGTCAAGAAATCCTCAAAATAGGCCACGACATCCCCTTAGCAGGCCACCTAGCCGTTACCCGTACCCTACACCGCATTACTCACACGTTCTTTTGGCCAGGGGTGCACGCTGACGTTAGAACTTACTGTAACACCTGCGATGTGTGTCAACGAGTAGGAAGGCGAGGCGATCACCCTAAAGCCCAGCTAGTAAATATGCCCATTGTAGAGGAACCCTTCAGCCGGGTTGCTATTGACCTAGTGGGACCACTGGCTACCCCTAGTCCCTCCGGTAAGCGATACATTCTTACCGTAGTGGACTACGCTACCAGGTACCCAGAGGCTGTCGCCCTATCCAACATACAAGCGGATACGGTAGCGAATGCACTAGTACAGGTGTTCTCCCGGGTAGGATTTCCAAAAGAAATCCTATCCGACCGAGGCACCCAATTTACGGCTGAATTGACCCAACAACTCTGGCAGGTTTGCAAAATTAAGTCCCTCCTAAGCTCCCCATACCACCCCCAGACGAACGGGCTGTGTGAGAGGTTCAATGGGACCCTCAAGCAAATGCTCAAGACGTTCACTCAGGAATACCGAGACTGGGAACGCTTCCTGCCGCACCTCCTATTTGCTTATCGGGAGGTGCCCCAGGAAACGACAGGGTTCTCTCCCTTCGAGTTGCTCTACGGAAGAAAGGTACGGGGACCCCTAAACCTGATCCGGGAGCACTGGGAGGGAGAGATGGAGGCTGACGGTGTCCCAATTGTGCCATACGTGCTGGAACTCAGGGACCGAATGGAGCAATTAGCCAAATCCGTGCGGGCTAATCTCCAGTTGGCCCAGAGAAGACAGAAAGTATGGTACGATCGGGGGGGCCCGAAAGAGAATCTTCACCATAGGACAAAAGGTGTTAGTACTTAAGCCGGTGAAGACAGACAAATTGCAGGCGTCCTGGCAGGGTCCCTACCAGATCGTAGAGAAAAGGGGAGACACCACTTATGTGATAGCTAGCTGCCACGACAACAATCTTAGAAAGACATTCCATGTAAACATGCTCAAGGAATATTTTGAGCGACCAGAGAACGTGACGGCCGTATGTTGTTCCCCTCAGGAAGACCCCGACAGTTTACCCATTCCAGACCTATTAGAAAAGAGCCTCCCCACAGGTATAGTGGCGCAGGTTCAGATAGGGGACCGACTTAGCCCCACTGAAAGGGAGCAGCTCAACCAACTCCTCCAGTCCAAACACCTCACCTTCTCCCCGAAGCCAGGGTACACTACTTTAACCACCCACCAGGTAGATACTCCGGGACAAGCTCCCTTGCGCCAGGCTCCGTACCGAATCCCCGAAGCAGTTAGGACAGGAATGAAGAAGGAGATCGATGAGATGCTCCAGCTCAGGGTAATTGAGCCCTCCGATAGTCCCTGGGCCTCCCCAGTTGTCTTGGTGCCCAAGAAAGATGGGACCACCCGGTTCTGCGTAGACTATCGGAGGCTCAATGAAAATACCGTGACGGACGCTTACCCTATGCCCAGGGTAGACGAGCTACTCGATCGTATAGCCAGGGGAAATTACCTGACCACTATTGACCTCTGCAAAGGTTACTGGCAGATTCCCCTGGCCCCGGAGGCTATCCCCAAGTCGGCATTCGTCACCCCATTCGGCTTATATCAGTTTAGGGTAATGCCGTTTGGGATGAAGAATGCCCCAGCTACATTCCAGCGCTTGGTGGATAGGCTCCTGGATGGCTTCCAGAGTTTTGCTTGCGCCTACCTGGACGACATAGCGATCCACAGTGAGTCCTGGGAGGACCACTTAGCTCATGTGGGAATGGTTCTGGATCAGATCCGGGCTGCTGGCCTGACTCTGAAGCCAGAAAAATGCCACTTTGGGATGGCCGAGGTACAGTACCTGGGTCACCGGGTGGGGTGTGGAAAGCAGCGACCAGAGCCGGCCAAAATAGAAGCTGTCGCCAATTGGCCCACCCCCATCACTAAGACTCAGGTCCTAGCCTTCCTGGGCACGGCAGGGTACTATAGACGGTTCGTACCAGACTACAGCACACTTGCCAAACCCCTGACTGACTTGACCAAGAAGAACTTACCTCGACAGGTCCTGTGGTCTCCCCACTGTGAAACGGCTTTCCAGGCTCTCAAAAATGCTCTAATTAACGCTCCTGTCTTGGCGGCCCCAGCCCTTAACAAACGTTTTATCGTCCATACAGATGCTTCCATGTTCGGGCTGGGAGCTGTCCTCAGCCAAGTAGGCGAAGATGGAGGGGAGCATCCAGTTGCCTACATCAGCCGGAAGCTCCTGCCCCGCGAAGTCAGCTATGCAGCGGTCGAAAAGGAGTGTTTGGCTTTGGTGTGGGCATTAAAGAAATTGACTCCCTATTTATATGGTCAGGAGTTCACTCTGGTCACCGACCATAACCCGTTGGTGTGGCTGAACCGGGTCTCTGGAGATAACGGCAGGCTATTACGTTGGAGCTTATCGTTGCAAACCTTCAATTTCACCATTACTTACAGACCTGGGAAACAGAATGGCAACGCCGACGGGTTGTCCAGACAAACCGACCTCAGCCCCGCATAACCAGCGGTCTGGACAGCCTTAGTCTGCCCCGAAAAGGGGTCAGACCGTGTCTGCCAGAGTGTTCCACAGAAAGGGAGCAATGTTACAGAAGCATTAGTTATTCTGTTGTGAAGAGCTTATTTCCCAGCAGCAATGCCTGAACCAGCAAGCCAGCGCCTAAGAAGGGCTCCAAGAAAACTGTAACAAGTTTCATTTCATAAAGAGTTAACTCTTTTTTTTTCAGCTTTTAGAAACTATTGTCTAATCACCTCTGGAGCCAGACTGCTAATTGATAAGATGAACTTGTAAACTTGTTATCTTAAGTACTGTAATCCTATTGTGGCCTGTCAAAGGACAGTGCTCTCTATCTAAATGTGTGATGGGGGATTTTGTGCTTCCCCCCCTCTCCCCCTGGGAGTGCCCTGTGTGCATGTAACCTTAATAAAAAGCAGGCTGGGCATCCCAGTCCTGAGTTCTTGTTTGACCCTCAATCGCAGCGTTGACTCGTTTTTGTGGGCAGAAGGGTATCCTAGCTGTACTGCAGCTAAGGGAGATTATTCTATATTTGCGAGACTCATATAGAATACTATGGAAAGCAGCTTCTCCCCTCTTTAGCAATAGGGATCCAGGCTACTAAGCGGTCCATCTCTCAGCGAGACTAAGGGTAACCGTAACAATAAGCTTTGGTTATTAACTGGCCTTTGCCTCCTCATACACAGCATTTATAGCTCATTGGCTGACTGCCTATAAACTCTTGCAGGCTGTTTAAGGAGGGTTGAATTATTTCAGGCTCTGAGCCAGTTAGCTCTTTAATTACCTGGCATGGCCAGATCTTCACAGCTCTTTTAAATGCACATGGCCAAGCTTTGCCTCAATCACTGCTGCTCTGTAATTGTGAGAGGACATCCCCTGGGCTTGCTCTATTTCCAGATGGTGCTCTGCATACAGCAGTTTGAGATGGAAGCTGGGCAAGCTACTTAGTGCAATGCAGTGGATGATTTTGGTATCATATTCATTTAAGAAGTTCATTGCTTACAGTTGTTTATTTTGACTAAAAATTCCAAGGACTCCTTAGTAAAGGGAAAACTATAATTATTGTCTTATTCAGTGGAGGTAATTTACCAATTGTTGGAGAGTGGACTCATAATTTAGTGAATTAGCTCCTTAGTGCAGCATAAAGATTGCATTTTCTCTTTTTGATTTGAGTTTCTTTTTTTTTTTTTGGAAAATGATTACAGTTAGCACAAATTTTCCACACTCTGCTGCCTAGTACTTTGCAGTACCTTGGGTGCATCAAATATGTTTTGGTGATAATGGGCATCACAACCAAGACAAAGAAAAAGCCAAGATAAATTGGTTTCAATGTGTAGTCATAATCATTAAAGGCATTCAGAGGCATCCAAATTCTTATTCTGTATTCTACCAGTCATAGAAAAAAAAAAAAAATCATAGAAAAATGAGCCAATGGACCCTGCCTTCAGGGTGGCATAATTTGAGCAGATTAGTGTTTATTAATTGAAATTCAAAATATTGACCCATACAAAGGTAAACTAAGAGGTGTTGTACAAGACAAAAAGATTGACTTGGTAATATGAAGCATAGTTAATTAAGGTTCAAAATTCGCCATGCAGTCATTTTTTATTGTTGTTTTTGATTTGAAGAAAAGCACAATTGCCAGTATATCATAACCACATTTTTTACTCTTTGTGTTCTGCATTCTGAGATTTCTCTCACTGATCAAATCTTTACATTGGATGACATTTCTTACTGTTCTGTAATTATTTCCCACATCCAGCATCTACCTATTTCTTGCCTCTTGACCTCTGACTCAGCAGATGCCAGCTGGGTGCCGTAATGGGAGGCTGAGCATGTTGGGATAATCCCTCTTCTCACTCTTCAAGATGTGTGACCTGATCAGTCGGGTCAGAAAGCTAAATTGTGAGATTTCTGTTCCCTGCCAGCTCATGGTACATAACAAATCTACTTGAGGTTGGCATTTAATTCCACAGAATAATAATAATTTAGTCTAAAAAGAATCAGGCACACAGAGCAACAAAGGATACATTCACATTTAGAGCTGCAACAACTAATCGTCATAATCGATACTAATCGATTATGAAAATAGTTGTCAACGAATCTCATAATCGATTAATCGATTAGTCGGTTTGCAATTAGTTGGTCTGTGCACAACACCAGCTGCTTCACTCAAATGAACTCCTGCATATGGTATTGTGTTTTATGGTTTTGTCCTTAGCCTACTTTTCACTTTTTCAGGACAGTATACATTTACAACTACCCCTGGCTTATGTGCAACCCAGATATAATAGTCATCATTTGTATTGTTTACATTAAATCTGGTGATTTGGAACTATGCATTTCATGATATAGTGCCAAGCTTGTTGTTTACACTTTGCCCCTAGTTTGATGGGAGTTATTTAAATTGATTTGCACTATTATCTGTTTGCACAATTATTAGCATATTGCTTGTTATTGCTGATTATATATGTACTGTATAAATAAATGTGTAAGGCTTTGTCCTGTTATTGATATACAGTCCTTAGCACTTTTGATTTAGTTTTTTTATATTTTTAATAAATTGTGATAATATGTACCAGATTCAACCTTTATTAAGTATATATCTGTTATTTTTAGAGCTGACTAGATATTTCCCCTAACCTTATAGCTGGTTATTTACCACTGCATATAGATATTCAAGATATTTTTATGTTAGAATGAAGTCAAGGGTTACTTTATTGAGAGGTCCCTTGCCAAGGTAGAAAACACTTAGCATTGGTGATAAATATCCCACTTTGGTGAAATTGGCAAAACATATACACCTCAACAGCCTTTTCTCTGCTGCAGGAAATATAGCTGCAAACAGAGAACCAGCCTTAGCCAGAAGCATGTGGACATGTTGAGATTTTTGCATTTCAATGCAAAGTTTCTGAAAGAGTGAATAACAGAATGTTATTAACAGTGATAGTCTAACTCTTTCTAGTTCTACCTCTTTTCAAACAGTTTGTGGTTTTGTTTTGTATAATTATAAAACTGTGCTCTGCTGCTTAAAAATTGAAGAAACAGTTGTGGTAATGTAAAGTTTTCGTCTGAAGTTTATATTTGTAGCACTCATTATGTGGATTTTATTTAAAACATAGAAAACTATTATTGATTCTCTTTTTATCCGATTAGTCGATTAATCGAAAAAATAATCGGCTGATTAATCGATTATGAAAATAATCGTTAGTTGCAGCCCTATTCACATTAGTAGAAAATGCTGTAAGATTTATAACGATGAATGGGTAACAAAGCAATACCAACCTAGCGTGAACCAGTAATCAATATAAGTTTTTTATATCTTATAGATTTTAAAGAAATAATCCTCAAACGTAAACACTAGCCTTGTGGAAACTGACTTTTTTTGATTTTCTAACTATTCAAAGGACTCTTGTTTTCTTATGGAACTCATTAATTATAGTAGGCCAGATTACATGTGACATGCTAATTTTTATTACACGGGCAGGATAGCGAGAGTATTACAAGTTGAAAGTAAATTGTTTACGCAAGAGAGAAACCCAATGTCCGCAAACTTCAGGACTTCGGATATCGCGACCACGTTAACTTCTCCCCATAGACTTCAATGGAGCACGCTGAAGAAAAAATATCTAACACTTATCCCTCGCATTCTAACCCCACACTGCATTAGATCTACAGCCCTAAACCTGAAGGTAATTATAAATATTTTACATTCCAATGTTTTTCACATAGAAGAAAACATTCTCTTTATTTTTAAATATATATATGATTCAAATATATAGAGGTGTAAGTGTGTGTGTGTGTGTGTGTGTATATATATATATATATATATAGAGAGAGAGAGAGAGAAAATAACTCATTGTGTAGTTCATTAACCCCTTAATGACCACAGCACTTTTCCATTTTCTGTCCGTTTGGGACCAAGGCTATTTTTACATTTTTGCTGTGTTTGTGTTTAGCTGTAATTTTCCTCTTACTCATTTACCGTACCCCCAAATATTATATACAGTTTTTCTCGCCATTAAATGGACTTTCTAAAGTTACCATTATTTTCATCATATCTTATAATTTACTATAAAAAAAATATAAAATATGAGGAAAAATTGAAAAAAAAATACACTTTTTCTAACTTTGACCCCCAAAATCTGTTACACATCTACAACCACCAAAAAACACCCATGCTAAATAGTTTCTAAATTTTGTCCTGAGTTTAGAAATACCCAATGTTTACATGTTCTTTACTTTTTTTGCAAGTTATAGGGCAATAAATACAAATAGCACTTTGCTATTTCCAAACCATTTTTTTTTCAAAATTAGCGCTAGTTACATTAGAACACTAATATCTTTCAAGAATCTCTGAATATCTATTGACATATATATATTTTTTTTTAGTAGACATCCCAAAGTATTGATCTAGGCCCATTTTTGTATATTTCATGCCACCATTTCACCGCCAAATGCGATCAAATAAAAAAAATTGTTCACTTTTTCACAAATTTTTTCACAAACTTTAGGTTTCTCACTGAAATTATTTACAAACAGCTTGTGCAATTATGGCACAAATGGTTGTAAATTGTTCTCTGGGATCCCCTTTGTTCAGAAATAGCAGACTTATATGGCTTTGGTGTTGCTTTTTGGTAATTAGAATGCCACTAAATGCCACTGCGCACCACACGTGTATTATGCCCAGCAGTGAAGGGGTTAATTAGGGAGCATGTAGGGAGCTTTTTGGGGTAATTTTAGCTTTAGTGTAGTGTAGTAGACAACCCCAAGTATTGATCTAGGCCCATTTTGGTATATTTCATGCCACCATTTCACCGCCAAATGCGATCAAATTAAAAAAAACGTAACATTTTTCACAATTTTAGGTTTCTCACTGAAATCATTTACAAACAGCTTGTGCAGTTATGGCACAAATGGTTGTAAATGCTTCTCTGGGATCCCCTTTGTTCAGAAATAGCAGACATATATGGCTTTGGCGTTGCTTTTTGGTATTTAGAAGGCCGCTAAATGCCGCTGCGCATCACACGTGTATTATAGCTAGCAGTGAAGGGGTTAATTAGGTAGCTTGTAGGGAGCTTGCAGGGTTAATATCACATTTAGAGTAGAGCTCAGCCTCCCACCTGAAACATCAGACCCCCTGATCCCTCCCAAACAGCTCTCTTCCCTCCCCCACCCCACAATTGTCCCCGCCATCTTAAGTACTGGCAGAAAGTCTGCCAGTACTAAAATAAAAGCTATATTTGGTTTTTTTGTGTGTTTTTAAAAAGGCATATTTACATATGCTGCTGTGTACTATCCCCCCTTATCCCCTAACCTCACTGATCCCCCCCAAACAGCTCTATAACCCTCCCACTCTAACTTAATCTGCGCCATCTTGGGTACTGGCAGCTGTCTGCCAGTACCCAGTTTAGAAGAAAAACATGCTTTTTTTAAATTTTTACTAATTTTTTCTGTAGTGTAGCTTCCCCCCACACCAAACCAACCCCCACCCCTCCACGATCTCTTTTTGTGCTTTTGCACAAACAAGATTTGGGTATTTTTTATTAAATATATTTGCCGTAGTGTAGCGGTTCCCACCCGCTCCCGCCCGTGCACGCGCCCGCCCGCCACCCTCCGTGCACGCGCGCGTGCCCGCGCGCGCCCCCTAACGTTCCCGCCCCCGATCCCGCCCCCCTTGACTTCACGGCACCCACCGATGGCCGCCCACCCGCCTCCCAAGCCGGCTCCCACCCACCAACGATACCGGCCATCGATGTCCGGTGCAGAGAGGGCCACAGAGTGGCTCTCTCTGCACCGGAAGGCCATGTAAGGTTATTGCAGGATGCCTCCATATCGAGGCATCACTGCAATAACCGGAAAGCAGCTGGAAGCGATCAGGATCGCTTCCAGCTGCTTTCCACACAGAGGACGTGCAGGGTACGTCCTCAGGCATTAACTGCCTTTTTTTTGAGGACGTACCCTGCACGTCCTCGGTCATTAAGGGGTTAACAAATCTAGACAGGCCAGAAGGCTTGTTTTTCTCACAGAAAACCTCTGGAATACACTGTTTCCAATGCAGCAAAGGATTCTGGGTAAGATATGCAAATTAGGTTCACAATGACACACCTTTTTACTTCAAGTCTGCTTTTCAGCAGATTCCCTTAACGCCAAAGTATCGCTGTTCACACAGCTTATAAACTTAGCTAGGGTTAGTGCAGTGATTCATAACTATCCCAGCAAAGACTGTTTCGTAGTTGTTGCTACTCATCAGCTGGGAGAAGGTTTGAATCACTGCTGGGTGAAGTTGTTTCCAGGCAAAACAGTGTATTCCAGAGGTTTTCTGTGGGGAAAAACAAGCCTTCTGGCCTGTCTAGATTTGTTAATGAACTACACAATGAGTTATTTTCTCTATTGTGCGTAGTGGAGGATTTTAAACTCACCTTTTACCTCCCCCTAATTTAAAATATTGTTGTATTTTGCCTGGAAACAACTTCACCCAGCAGTGATTCAAACTTTCTCCCAGCTGATGAGTAGCAACAACTACGAAACAGTCTGTCCTGGGATAGTTATGAATCACTGCACTAACCCTAGCTAAGTTTATAAGCTGTGTGAACAGCGATACTTTGGCGTTAAGGGAATCTGCTGAAAATCAAACTTGAAGTAAAAAGGTGTGTCATTGTGAACCTAATTTGCATATCTTACCCATAATCCTTTGCTGCATTGGAAACAGTGTATTCCAGAGGTTTTCTGTGGGAAAAACAAGCCTTCTGGCCTGTCTAGATTTGTTAATGAACTACACTGAGTTATTTTCTCTATTTTCTGCGTAGTGGAGGATTTTAAACTCACCTTTTACCTCCCTCTAATTTAAAATGTTGTGTATATATATATATATATATATATATATATACATACAAAAACATTTTCTTTTAAGTGATGAACATTGGAATGTTAAATATTTACCGTAAGATCACATTTAAACACATTAAATATTACAATTGATTAAAAATTATTTTATCTTTTAAGGTTTTTACTGGAAAGGGCTCCAAATTGTATATATGTATATACAGTATCCCACAAAAATGAGTACACCCCTCAGATTCTTGTAAATATTTTATTATATATTTTCATGTGACAACACTGAAGAAATGACACTGCTAAAAAGTAGTGAGTGTACAGCCTGTATAACAGTGTAAATTTGCTGTCCCCTCAAAATAACTCAACACACAGCCATTAATGTCTAAACCGTTGACAACAACAGTGAGTACACCCCTAAGTGGAAATGTCCAAATTGAGTCCAATTAGCCATTTTCCCTCCCCGGTGTCATGTGACTCGTTAGTGTTACAAGGTCTTAGGTGTGAAGGGGAGAAGGTGTGTTAAATTTGGTGTTATCGCTGTCACACTCTCTCATACTGCTCACTGGTTGTTCAACATGGCACCTCATGGCAAAGAACTCTCTGAGGAGCTGAAAAAAAGAAGTGTTGCTCTACATAAAGATGGCCTAGGCTATAAGAAGATTGCCAAGACCCTGAAACTGAGCTGCAGCACAGTGGGCAAGACCATACAGCGGTTTCACAGGACAGGTTCCATTTAGATCAGGCCTCGCCATGGTCGACCAAAGAAGTTGAGTGCACGTGCTCAGCGTCATATCCAGAGGTTGACTTTGGGAAATAGACATACGAGTGCTGCCAGCATTGCTGCAGAGGTTGAAGGGGTGGGGGGTCAGACTGTCAGTGCTCAGACCATACGCCCCACACTACATCAAATTGGTCTGCATGGCTGTTGTCCCAGAAGGAAGCCTCTTCTAAAGATGATGCACAAGAAAGCCCGCAAACAGTTTGCTGAAGACAAGCAGACTAAGGACATGGATTACTGGAACCATGTCCTGTGGTCCAATGAGACCAAGATAAACTTATTTGGTTCTGATAGTGTCAAGCGTTTGTGGCGGCAACCAGGTGAGGGGTACAAAGACAAGTGTGTCTTGCCTACAGTCAAGCATGGTGTTGGGATTGTCATGGTCTGGGCCTGCATGAGTGCTGCCGGCACTGGGGAGCTACAGTTCATTGACGGAACCATGAATGCCAACATGTACTGTGACATACTGAAGCAGAGCATGATCCCCTCCCTTCGGAGACTGGGCCGCAGGGCAGTATTCCAACATGATAACAACCCCAAAAAAACCTCCAAGACGACTACTGTCTTGCTAAAGAAGCTGAGGGTAAAGGTAATGGACTGGCCAAGCATGTCTCCAGACCTAACCCCTATTGAGCATCTGTGGGGCATCCTCAAATGGAAGGTGGGGGAGCGCAAGTCTCTAACATCCACCAGCTCTGTGATGTCATCATGGAGGAGTGGAAGAGGACTCCAGTGGCAACCTGTGAAGCCCTGGTGAATTCCATGCTCAAGAGGGTTAAGGCAGTGCTCGTAAATAATGGTGGCCACACAAAATATTGACACTTTGGGCCCAATTTGGACTATTCCACTTAGGGGTGTACTCACTTTTGTTGCCAACGGTTTAGACATTAATGTCTGTGTGTTGAGTTGAGTGTTTTGAGGGAACAGCAAATGTACACTGTTATACAGGCTGTACTCTCACTACTTTACATTGTAGCAAAGTGTCATTTCTTCAGTGTTCTCACATGAAAAGATATAATACAATATTTACAAAAATGTGAGGGGTGTACTCATTTTTGTGGGATACTGTATATACATATATACACTTTGGAGCCCTTTCCAGTAAAAACATGAAAATATATAATACAATATTTACACAAATGTGAGGGGTTTACTCACTTTTGTGGGATACTGTACATGTGTGTTTATAAGTGTATATATGCATGTATATACATATATAAACCCATTAATATATATATATATATATATATATATATATACATACACTTATATATACTCATACACATATTTAGACATATATATATATATATATATATATATATATATATACTGTATATATATATATATATATATATATATATATATATATATATATATATATATATATATATATATATATATAATAGCCCTTCCCAGTCAAATAACTTGTCATATACCTTTTAACCCTTATGAAATGTTTTTATTAATATTTATGTTAATATTTTCTTTATCAGAAACTGTATATATGAGTGTAACACTTTTTAAATGTATTTATGCTGTGTTTGGTGCAAATAAATGTTACCCCTTACACTTTACGCTAGCTCTTTAGTAGTGCTAACCTGACACAGAATTAGTGCGCCATTTGTAATCTAGCCCATTGTAAGGTAATTCTTCAAATCTTAGTGAAGTTAATGTATAGCATAAGTTAAGAAATGATGAGACTTTAGTTTAATTTATCTCTTAAATATTTGAACTTCTGCAGACTGCATCTTCGCTATACAGGGCAGCATTCAGCACAGTCTAATGTTAGTTCTATATTAGAAATATAAATATTTCTTAACAACAATTTTTATGTTACCTTCAACTATCAATCTCTACATTTACTTCAAAGCTTGTATTCTATTTATGGTTGCATTCCAATCTTAGAAATCATAGTACTTAGTTTGATTAAAATTTCAATATGTTAGAGTGCCCCCTTACATTTGGATTGGGTAAATGTGGAAATAACTATAACTGGTGTTTTCACATCAACAGAGAGGGAAGACAATGCATAGCCAATCGAAAACAGAATCATTATGTTGATTTCAGGTTGTTATAGGGTCCTAACAAGCACAATTCATAACTTGTACAATAAACCCAGTGCATATTATTACATTTTGTTGTGGGTTTGGTTCCAGACTACCGCAATAAAGTGAGTCACACTAATTTTTTTTGTTTCCCAGTGCATATAAAAGTTATATTTATACAATACTGTAGTCCATTAAGTGTGCAACAGCTTTAGCTCTAAAAAAACAACAATCTACATACCTTAATTAAAAAATATGTTATTGATATATATATATTGATGTGCATATATGTTTATATATTAGAAAAATGTTGTTGATAGACTTGCTCAACACAGGGTTACCAAAAACCTTCAATTAGTAAAAAGAGCAATATCTGCGAAGCATAATAAAAACAAGGTTTGCCTGTATATATTCATAAACATATATAACAGGGAACACACAGTTCCCATAGACTGCAATGTAAAGGCACTTTTCAGTGACGTTTTTTTTTTTTTTCTAACACCCTACAGCCGCCAACTTAAGCTTCCAAAAAGTGCAGTTATTTAAAAAAAAAAGACACTATTATCCTTATTTGTTAATAAAGTATATTACAGTGTATTTTGGGGGCATTTGGTGGACATTTATAAAATTAACCAGAGATCTGATCGCTGGTTAATTTTATAAGTACTAATTGCTATCGCCAGATCGCGGTAGCAATAACCAGCCACTTGTAATGGATGGTTAATTATCACCCGCCCACAAATGGCAATAATTTAGTGCTCTACTTGTAATCTAGTCCGTAAAGTTTTAATGAAACTAGGATATGATGGTGTTGCTTATAAATTAAGTATGCATATGATTGAAATCCACCAAAAAAAGCAGCTGTAAAAAATACTTAGAGTCATGCTACTAATTTTCTGCGGAACTGAGATGGCTTTGAATTTAAAGAGAACTAAAGTCAAGTGTTAACCCATGTATAAAGCCTTTTCAAGCAGATTGGAATATGTCACTTTGTTTTGTGTGATGTCAAGAATTCATACAGGAACTATGATTTGTGCTTAAGAAATATAATTTACTGTTGTCTCAATATTCCAACCTGAAAAAAATATTAACTAAAGAATGAGCCTTCTTTAGTTAAGATGAATTCATTATGATACTCTGATGTAATTTTAGATTTGTTAGTTTAAAACAAAGCTAAGAAAAGGGGCACAGGATTTTATTAAATGGGTTTCTATATTCTTATCTGTAATGTATAAGGCTCAGTCATAGTAATCTGTTTGTTTCACCTTGTACCAAGACATATAACACCACATTGACTTAAGGCATCCATCAGATATGACCTTTGGCTGTGTGCTTGGGATGCTGGGAAAGAAATCACACATTACAGTACCCCTCGGAATGTTTCCATAGCAACTTCAGCAGGATCTAAACCAATTAAAATATGTGCTTGGAAGTTGCAGGTGTCCGCTGTGTTTATGTTATACTTTCAGGTAGAAATAATAACAGCAGCAATTGGCTCCCCAGTGTTTACCCTACAGACTCAGTGTTCATTTCAACGCAGGGCAGGTATGGGCACACAGAATCTGAGGGGAGGGTGGTGGGAATATCAGAATGATAGATCCCTCCTGTCTCCACACAAGGACGAGGGGACAATATGATGGATCCATAACAGGGAGAGTAGATGATCAAAACATTAATCATATAAGAAAGTGGTGCATGGACAACTGTGATCTGCAACTTTCAGCCAGACCCTGGAGCCGTGCAGCATTTTGTTTCTTGATGACTTTCTCAAAACCCCAGTGGTGTTCAGAAGCAATAACATTAATCATAGCCTGACCCACACCTCAGGGCAAGAATCAGAAAATAACTGCATATGGTGACAAGCATATTAGATGTCTATAACCTCTGTCTTTTTTTAATTTGTCCTCTGTCATTGTCTCAGTTACTCTCTCTTTCTGATTCTCATCCTTTTTGTATAATCTCCTTTTTCTTTCACTTCTGCTATTTTAACTCACCACTTTCTTGTATTTCTCCAGATAGCTGCACTAGAGCGTCAAGTTTTTGATTTTCTGGGATATCAATGGGCTCCCATTTTGGCCAACTTTCTTCACATCATCATCATTATTCTGGGTCTGTTTGGGACTCTGCAATACAGACACCGTTATGTTGTGGCTGTAAGTATTAACCCTTACTTTGGGATTGTATGGACTGAGGTTATTGGACCTGGGGTTTCAATAATGTAAATTGTAAAATATGTGTTTACATGTAGGATCTCATAGCCAAATGTACATAAGGGGAAATGATATGCTGCCGCTAGCGCTGTTTTATTCACCGTAAAGAGGAAAATAACAAGCAATAAATATTGTAAAAGTTTTTGTATAGTGGTATACTAATACACATACATATTGTTTCATTACTCTCTCCTCTATCAGTATGCCATATGGGCAGCCGTCTGGGTGACGTGGAATGTTTTCCTCATCTGTTTTTACCTAGAAGTTGGGGATTTGTCCAAGGTAAGTGTGAGATTGTGTGTTAAAAGGACAGAAAACTCTAAAAAAAATAAAATAAAAAAAAGACCATATGAAAAAGTACCATTTAAACATTAAAAATATATTTTGCATGAAAAGGTGCTGAAAACATAGCTTGTGCAAGTCCTGCTCTGAGCCAACACTGTTACTCTTTAACAGGATGCAGCCTGTGAATCAATTGGAAGCATCATTTATATGTAGGTGGCAATCAGTGGCTACGACCTGCTCAAGAGCTGAAATTTGTTTTGACTTTGAGCAGAACTTAACTATGTGTTAAACCCATTTATGAGGTTTAAATAAATAGTTTGCAGGGGACACTATCACAGGGTTTTTCAGTTCCAGTCCTCTCGGCTAGGGTGACCAGACATCCCCGATTTCCGGGGACAGCCCCTGGATTGAGGAGACTGTCCCCGGACAAATTATGTCCCCGGAAATGTCCCCAAGAAGCACTGGGAGGAAGTTATCTTTCCCCTGATAACTCACTTACTCCCAGTGTCCTACGGCACGCAACGCACAGGAGGGAAGAGCGGAGCTCCTAACCAGGTAAATAACTATTTGTCTATCTGCTGGTAATGATGTAATATCCAGTGACAAGACAGCAGGGTGTGCTTCTACCTATTTTTGACATGATTGCTACATGAATTAATCCTTACACCTTCATGCTAATTTTATTGTAGATTTTCAGGACTTTTTTTATTAGGTATTTATGGAGCGTCTTCTAATGAAACTGGTTTAATAAGGTAACTTCTTCCTGAGGCCATTTACAGATGAAGGTGTTCAGGGCTGCTGGAAGTGGTGCATGGCTGAGTGCTATATGTGTAGTAAACATTTATTTTGGCACTCTTTGCTTGATTCTGTGCCACAGAGGTGCTGGTAATAAAGTCACTGCCCCATGGAGTTCAGGCTTTCTCTAGTCAGGCAGGGAATACTTTACTGAGACTTAGGGGCCTATTTATCATGCCCCGTGTTTCTGGCGAGCCTTTAGGCTTGCCAGAAACACAAGTTATGAAGCAGCGGTCTAAAGACAACTGCTCCATAACCTATCTGCCTGCTCTGAGGCGGCGGACATACATCGCCAAAAATCAACCTGATCCAATACGATCGGGTTGATTGACACCCCTGCTAGCGGCCGATTGGCCACGAATCTGCAGGGGGCAGTATTGCACCAGCAGTTCACAAGAACTGCTGGTGCAATCATAAATGCTGAGAGCGTATGTTGTCGGCATTTATCGATGTGCAGCGGACATGATCGCTCGCATCATGATAGATAGGCTCCATAAACTGAAATACAATTAAACTGTTTTCTACTGTGCTTTTGAAAGAGCAGAAATTGAACATGTTAAATATAGTTTGTTGTTTTTGCATGAAAAAATATTTTTACAGCTTGTTTGTGCTCAGCTCATCCTAAGGGACAAATTGCTCACTGGCTAATAAAGGCAATGCCCACAACTCTATTGGTTGAAAGAGTTTTATTTATGATAGGGACAACCGTATTTAGTAACATTTGACTACTAATTGTAATTGGGAGTTCTAGAGATTAGACATTGGGGGTACTAACAAAATTTGCCCATAAGCTAAATACCAGTTATTCCTTCACAATGAGTAAACCAGTCTGAATTATACATGATTGTTGGCACCTCTAGGGGTGCTACGGCAAAAATTGGGGGTCCTAACAAACCAGTGCCACCTGTGTTGCAGTATGTGGGTACCTAATAATCAGATACTACCACGAGTAAGATAGCATATGAGACAGAAAAATGCCCCTGAAAGTGGTGGTATCACATGCAATATACTGGGGAATGTCACATAAAGTGGAAAAAGAGGACATGTGCTAAGTTGTTGACATGAAATATTTTGCTGTTCTGAATTGATACTTTATATTGTTATTGTTAAACTAGAATTATTTGGTAAGAGTAAAATACAAAATATGCATTGAAACATTTTTCTCTATTTTATCATCTTAACATTTTGTAGTCATATCCCAAAAAATTATAAGTATTTTTTTTTATCTCACGTGAGAAATAACGTATATATCATACAATCACTCCATAAACACATACCAATACACTGCATATATAATTTGAGGATAATATGCTAATAAAATACCATTTACCAATAAAAAAAAAAAAAAATTTCATTTTAAAAATCTGGTCACCTTACTCTCGGCACACTCACAGGCTAGATTTTCATGAGTACATAAGAGTACATGTAAAATGGTCAGCTGATGAGTGAGAGTAGGTTAGTAACTATAGTTCATGATCAGCTTATTATTTCACCTGTATTCTAGTTCAGATATTATGAAAATCTGTTGCTGCAGCTAACAAGGAGATATTTAAAACACTGAGTAATGCAAATATTATTAATTTAAGTGCTGTGGCAATGATACATTTGCTAACTTGCAATTAGTGCACTGCAGTACTCTCCATAAATGCATCATTTCCTATTCTCATGATCTAAAGATGTCATTTGGTACCTGATTGGCGCACATTTATATCCTGTTAAGAACTCACATTTGAGTTATAGTTCTTCGGGCTTTACTTTTTTATTATGAATTCAGAACAAGCCTACAGCTTCCTATATACAGTGCAATTAAGGACATCTAAATTGTGATTGCAAATTACAATCAGTAAGATTACAGAGTTAAAAATATCAATCTCTCCAAACATCCTATGTTTTGTTTGGGTAGATCCAGCAGTGTGTTTCTAGCTTTACTTGCTCCTAGCATGCAAAACTGCAAGCAATATACCCCTAGATATCTGTCTTCTATGCCTATTGGGAAATGCATCACTGGGTGCAGTGGGGTTAAACAAATCCCAAGCAACTCCACTAGCAACACTTACAATGTTTGTCATTTTTAATGTAGTTTTATCTGGGCACCATTTTGGCACTTAACATTTCAATGCCATTGTATTGTTACATTTAAGGCTAGATTACAAGTGGAGCACTCCAAAAATTAACAAGAGGTTAATCTTATCTCTGGTTCATTTTTTAAATGTGCCTCTACTGCGTGCAATGCGGAACGTGAGGTTACATTCGCATTGCACCTAACTTGTAATACCAGCGTGCGCTGGTATTACTAAGAAGAGCACAAATATCGCTTTCGCAGAAGCTATATTTTGTGCTCTACATAATTTATCCCTTAATATTTTAAATGATTGTTGAAACATTTTGCATACTGGCTGTGCGCAATCATCAAGAAATTCAACTGCAATATGTGACATTTTTGTATATTTTTTGTATATGGAGAATTATTGGTATTGTCACTTTTTCGTTATATTGTAAATTTGGAGAAATAAACTGATCAGTATCTATTGGAGTGAGCAGCTTCCATCTGCTATGCTCAGAATGCCAGGGAGCAACAGCTGCCTCCTTCTGTCAGTTTTCTTTAGTGGTGTCTGGGCGTCCTCTTCCTAAAGGATGATTGCAGAGAAGGAGTTGCTTACAAATAAATAAATACATAAGAGCAGGTGTAAAGGGAAAGGCTGTCAAACACTTGGAAAAAGAACTTACAATATGACCTATTCTGTTTAACCCATTATAGCAACTCATTATATTATATTTTGATCATTAAAGTTAGGTTCTCTATAGAGCAATACAAAGCATAATTAGGATTGGTTGCGTGGAGTAATATAAAGAGCAAGAGAGTGGTTAAATGAAACAATGTAAAAAGTGGAAATACTCCGAATGATGCTGATCCAAGCAACACCTGTGTTTGTTTTTGCAGGACAGCGACCTCCTTACATTTCATGTGTCCCAGCACCAGTCATGGTGGAGTGAGCATGGGCCTGGCTGCGTAAGGAAGGAAGCCCCAGTGGCTGGCATGGCTGGACTGGAGGGTCACTCGTATGTGTCAGTTATTGGCTGTGCTGTGGAGTATCAGTACATTGAGGTGATGCACAGCTCCATGCAGATCCTACTGTCGGTGAGTAGCCCCTCTCAGGACCCTCAAAACCTAACCTCTCATGTGCAATACAAGCAAGACTCAGTCATTTTAATTGCAATATGAAATAAATATTGTATTCATATACAATAATAAAAAAATAAATATTAGTAGTAATAATATCTACTCAACTCTCCACTTTCTCTAGAGGGTGGAAACAACATATTTCTCAAAAGCTGCACAATCTTCCATTATAAAATATGAATGTTATTGTGTACACAATGCCATACTATATTTAGTGGATTAGAGAACAGGAGCAATAAACTCAGATCTATTCGGTAGTGATGTGGTTAATAAATAGAGCATCTATAAACAAAATGTACTAGGTGTCCCTTGTTCTGCGCTTGTCTCTCCTCCTGAATTATTCATATCTAAATAATGACCTAGCTCTGCTGCCTTTCTTTATACCCTCCCCCAACCCCTCCTGCTCACTGGCTTTGTATGTGTGAAATCAGTTTTTACACATAGGGAAGTGGTATACAGAAAAGAACATTTTTGCCACGGCTTATAACTAAATCATCTCTAGTTTGCAGAACTTTATAAAGCTAATGCATAAAACAGAGGTAAACATGAGCTTTTCAACTTTTACTATGACAATACTACCATTTCTGTGTTTTTATCCTTTTCAGATTGTAAAATAATAGAAATGGAGCTAAAGGCATAGCACACTGCAGTATTTATTAAATTCAGTCATCCAGTTCTTCAGTTGGCAGATTTACAGGATATCCATTGAGACACTAGCCAGGTCAAGTAGGAAATGTCTTATTGGGACATTTTAATAAAAAGTCTGCTTTGCTGTTAAAGGAGTAGTAAGGTCAAAATTTAAATTTGCATGAGTGCATTTTAATTTGTAATAGAAGCATTTGTGCCATATACTTCCATTAGCAGAAAATGCTCCTAAGAAAAGTTTGTTTTGTTTTTCAACAGCATACGCACATATCCTGTGAGGGCCTTTGCACCAATATCAAAACACTATTCCTGCTCAGAGAGCTGGCGGTGCTATATATTGCTAATTCTTTGAAAACTGGTGCACAAGCTCTGACAGCATATGTGTATATACACACAGGGCAAGATTACAAGTCGCACAGCAAATCTGTTTTTCACAATTGCGAAAACACCGCACACGTTAAGGTTTGTTTTTCATTTGAGGTTGCGCAGGTATTAAGTTGCAAAATAACTTATTTTGCGTCTGTGTTAACCTGCGTAGCCCAAAAAGCTATATCGCGTGCGCGTTCACGTATTCCCCCATAGAAGTCAATGTAGAAGACAAATAGAAAAAAACAACAACACCCTAATCTGTTGCACAAAGCCCATGATGTATTCTCCTCGAAAAGTGTACATGAAAATGCGAATATTTCATATTCCAAGATTGTTAAAGGAATATGTTCTATTTATTTGTAAAAAAATATTTCTCTATATATGTGATGATTTTGGACAGATATATCGATTTATAGCGAGCTATGTATATGAATAAATAAATTTCTAGATAGCTATATGTGAGTATATCTTTGAAAATCCATCTGAGATATTGTTTACTGTGCATAAGATTGTAATGTGAAATCTATTCATTATCTCCATAGTTAAACATATATCTATAGATATAAATCCATTTTACTCTATGTATGTGTATGTAGATCAATGTAAAATCCTTTTGTCTGCTTTTTTTTTTCTAACACCTGAGATCTCCTATCTTTGAGCCCTTATAACTTTTGTGTGCAATATATTTTTAAAATAATTTTTACTAGACAGTGTTAATATGAGTGTAACTGTACTTTGTAATGTATTTTTAAAGTGTTTCATTAAACTTTTTGTTGAGGAAAACTATTAACTACAGCTCTTCGAGCATGGAAAGGATTGTGGCATAAAAGGCGATTGCGCGCAAGCAATCACGATTTTTCAAGACTTGTAATATCAACGCAATAAAATTTGGTTGCAAAAAGACCATATTGTGCGCAGAAAATATATACTGTGTGACTTGTAATCTTGCCCACAGAGAGAAGCACACTCACAGGAAGGAACAACCATCTCAATACCATTGT
The DNA here is from genome assembly GCF_027579735.1 of Bombina bombina. Taxonomy (NCBI): domain Eukaryota; kingdom Metazoa; phylum Chordata; class Amphibia; order Anura; family Bombinatoridae; genus Bombina; species Bombina bombina. The sequence continues at coordinate 984,240,744 of NC_069499.1, read as the reverse complement.
TAGCTTGTTCTATGGCGATTTACCACCTGGGTGCAGCTTCTTTTCAGCCCAGTAATGCTTTTCACAGAGTATAACTTTCCTGTAGTATATCAGTCTGGCGTCAATATACCAGTATCCTTTAAGATAGGGGGCGCCCTAAATTATTTGGGTGTAACTATAATGTGAAATAATTAAATTAAATACAAAATACAAACACTCAGATCATAACAATCAGATCATAAGTAATATAAAATAAGTTATATAAAATAAAATAAAACAATTAGTGCAACAAATTGAAACAATTCAAAAAAGTTGTAAGAGCAATTCAAATCAATTCAAAAAAGTCTCTGAGAGTAGATAGAAGATATCAAGGAAGCAATCTGTAGAGAATCCGGCCAGGATCCTAAGAAGATGATCTATAAAACATAAGAGAGACAGATGCGCCACATGGCCCAATATTGTTTGTTCAACAGAGTAGATGTGATTTAATGGTGCCAATGCAAACTCAAAATTTAGGAAACACTCCAGTTAGTGCAACAGAAGCAGTCTGGGATCAATCACAGTCACCCAGCAGACCGACCTCTTGGACAGAGTGGTGTGTTTCTATGATAGAGAAATAAGCAGACACAAAGGTGCCTATATGGCCTAGTACAGTTTTGAACCAGAAGATAATGTTGTATATACTTGAAAATATACTCACATTTGGTAATGCATCTCCATTGATGCTAATCAGGCAGGAAGGGATCAATACAGTCACCCAACAGACTATGGCAGGTTCTCACAGGAGACAGTCAGCAAAAATCCAGGGGACCAGAATAGGTCCAAATGATACACAATAGCAAGTGTTTATAAAAAAGATTAATACTTTACTTTGTAAAACAATAAAAACAAGCGACGCGTTTCTCAGCACACAGGCTGTTTCATCAGGCTTATAAAAAGTAACTAAAACACTTGCTATTTATAACCCACATTTGTATCAACCTAATTGAACACACATGTTAGGGGAGTGGCAGAGAGCAAATCCCTATGGTTACATCCTATCAGTATTCATTGTGTTGAATGACATATACAATACAACAAAATAACAAAGCATAACATTCTAATACTTAATTATTCTCAATGATCATACATATTTTTATCTCCTGTGGATATATCATGCTTACACAGGGATAAAAAATTCCTGTTGGACACCACCAAACACAGTAGCAGTTTTGTAATTATCTATGTAAAGTATATAATATTACTTGTATGAATTCTCTATGCTAAGCAGTGTGAACTGAGAAGGTTTGTATTTGCAGATAAGACATATTACATTGAACTTATACAGTGTACATACTTAATATAAAGACACGGATCTGTCTGTATTTTAGTGTCCTTTGGCGTTCCCTAGTAGTGACCGCGCATGCGTGTAATATAGTCAATAACAATGCGTATATCCAATTTAACGGACTCCAACCGCGAACCAATCAAGTGATAGATGTCCCATCATGTGTAGTGTCCGATTTTACCTATTCAGTCATCTAAAATAGCGCGGATTAGCAGGTCCGCTTATATGTAATGAAAGTATAATCTATTTTGTACTGCAGTCCGTGTGATGCTCAATGTCGAACTGTTAAGCTCAATGTGGCAAATAGTTCATCATAGGAGATGTAACAGTCAGTTGCTACTATATTTCTAAAAATACGGATCACATGACTTGTTCCTGACACCAGCCAGTCAATGGGGGTTATTACAGCCTATTATCTTGATGCAATAACAGAGGTGTGTCAGTAAGGGATCGTAACCTATAAGAGTTTATAAAGTATGTCATATATATGAATATTGAATAACGAAATAAACAGTATGGGCAGTCCCAGGTTGCTTAACTGGATAGAGTGAAAAAATATATAGTATATATCGATAACCCTCAAGCCAACAACTCCAATAATTATAGATAACGTTTCTTGATACCAGAGTACACTGTCCACTTTAGTGCAGTTAGATAAATATGATTAATCTGTCAGGTGAACATTGATATATACAAGGAAATAATGTGATATGAAGTGGAAGTTATATATAAAGATATCTGGTGTTATATGATGAATGTTTGTGGAATGTGAAAGATAGTGATAATATAATAAGTGCCGATTACTAAGTGAGTGTAACTTATATGATAACTAACTAATTAGCAAAACATAAATGGGAAATACATTTAGTAGGCAACATCCTTAAAGATACATGGTACAATGATGTTAGTTACATAACATAATAAATAAGGATTGTTCCTAAATAGTTATAGGGACACATATGTATAAATGATGATAGTGACATGTATAGATTATAAAAGTGTTCTAAGTGCCATATCTATATGGGTACATTGTGTAGGCATTAGCCTAATATCTATTCAGTGTTAATATTTAATTAACAACATCCTTATAGATTTTGGAATGCACGGATATAAATGCATTACACATGTAAGTCAAAGTTATTCATAATAAAGTGTGAGGACATATGTGAATAGAGTGGCATAAATAGACTATAATAGTATTCTATGCCTAATCTATGTGTCGGCAGACCATGACCCAGTGTATGCAAATATACAGGGAGTGCAGAATTATTAGGCAAGTTGTATTTTTGAGGATTAATTTTATTATTGAACAACAACCATGTTCTCAATGAACCCAAAAAACTCATTAATATCAAAGCTGAATAGTTTTGGAAGTAGTTTTTAGTTTGTTTTTAGTTATAGCTATTTTAGGGGGATATCTGTGTGTGCAGGTGACAATTACTGTGCATAATTATTAGGCAACTTAACAAAAAACAAATATATACCCATTTCAATTATTTATTTTTACCAGTGAAACCAATATAACATCTCAACATTCACAAATATACATTTCTGACATTCAAAAACAAAACAAAAACAAATCAGTGACCAATATAGCCACCTTTCTTTGCAAGGACACTCAAAAGCCTGCCATCCATGGATTCTGTCAGTGTTTTGATCTGTTCACCATCAACATTGTGTGCAGCAGCAACCACAGCCTCCCAGACACTGTTCAGAGAGGTGTACTGTTTTCCCTCCTTGTAAATCTCACATTTGATGATGGACCACGGGTTCTCAATGGGGTTCAGATCAGGTGAACAAGGAGGCCATGTCATTAGATTTTCTTCTTTTATACCCTTTCTTGCCAGCCACGCTGTGGAGTACTTGGACGCGTGTGATGGAGCATTGTCCTGCATGAAAATCATGTTTTTCTTGAAGGATGCAGACTTCTTCCTGTACCACTGCTTGAAGAAGGTGTCTTCAAGAAACTGGCAGTAGGACTGGGAGTTGAGCTTGACCCGAAAAGGCCCCACAAGCTCATCTTTGATGATACCAGCCCAAACCAGTACTCCACCTCCACCTTGCTGTCGTCTGAGTCGGACTGGAGCTCTCTGCCCTTTACCAATCCAGCCTCGGGCCCATCCATCTGGCCCATCAAGACTCACTCTCATTTCATCAGTCCATAAAACCTTAGAAAAATCAGTCTTGAGATATTTCTTGGCCCAGTCTTGACGTTTCAGCTTGTGTGTCTTGTTCAGTGGTGGTCGTCTTTCAGCCTTTCTTACCTTGGCCATGTCTCTGAGTATTGCACACCTTGTGCTTTTGGGCACTCCAGTGATGTTGCAGCTCTGAAATATGGCCAAACTGGTGGCAAGTGGCATCTTGGCAGCTGCACGCTTGACTTTTCTCAGTTCATGGGCAGTTATTTTGCGCCTTGGTTTTTCCACACGCTTCTTGCGACCCTGTTGACTATTTTGAATGAAACGCTTGATTGTTCGATGATCACGCTTCAGAAGCTTTGCAATTTTAAGAGTGCTGCATCCCTCTGCAAGATATCTCACTATTTTTAGTTTTCAAAATAAAGCTTTATTGGCGAAATGTGAAAAATACAGGGCATTAATATACATACTTTGCAAAGTCAGTTGTACACAATTTCAAATACCTATACAGTTAAAGATTGTTTATATCATTTCGCAGATAGAAATTAGTTCAAATCAAACAGCATAAGAAAAAAAAAACTTTGTCAGATACTACAGAAATGTATACTGACCATATAACAGAAACATCCAACATCAGCTGTTTAGTGATACAAAATATAAATATGTATTAGGTATCGGAAAGAAGGAAAAGCGAATACCTCGGGTACAGATCACATGGTATTTGTCTCTTTTCAGCAGCTTAGACACATCTCACTTCTGCTAATAGTACTGTACTCTTTAGAAAAGTAGATGTCTAGAAAGGTAGACGAAGTGTGTTAGGGTTACAGGGTGTTAAGGTGAGGGAGGAAAGGGGGAGGGAAGGGAGGACAAAAAAAAAAAAAAATTTATAAGGGGGGGGAAGGATACTTTTCCCTTTTAGACTGTATCCCAGTTCAGAACATTGCAACACCTCATTAGTTCACAATCCTCTTCCCTCCCAGGTCATAAGCATCATCTCATGTGTACTTAGTTTTCCAATTTTAAGGTAGTGGTATCTTTCAAGTCTCAGCAGGTCTGCTACTTTAGCTTTCCACTCTTGAACATTGGGGGTGGTCTGTTTTTTCCAATACATGGGAATCAAGCTTTTTGCTCCATTGAGCATCACCAGGAGAAGCCTATACTTATCTTCCCTTGCAATCTTAGGTAGCTGATGATAAAGTAAATAACTTGGGTTGGGAGGGATGATCACTTCGAGAACCCTACTCATTTCGGCCATTACGTCGTTCCAGTAAGGTGTTAGTAGGGGACAGGTCCACCAAATATGTAGTAGGGTGCCATTTTCTCCGCAACCTCTCCAGCATCCCCCATTTGTGTGTGGATATATGTGTTTTAACCTTTGGGGGGTCAGGTACCACCTGCTCATCAATTTGTATTGTGTTTCTTGAACCCTAGCCGAAATTGAGGCTTTCTTCGTTTTGTCGAATATCTTGTTCCATTCCCTAGGTCCTATATCTAGGCCCAGCTCAGTTTGCCACGTCTGCGTAAAACCAGGAAGGTAGTCTTCACCGCCTTGTTGTAGTAATCTATAAATCTGAGAGATCAGATGAGACGGGGGTGTGGTCATTGTGCACAGAGTTTCAAAGTAAGTTCTGCGTCTCGTCAGATCTGACTTAGCTTTATGAGTGGTAAAGTAGTGCAAAGTCTGTGTCACTGTAAACCATGAGGTAAATACCTCTCTGTTCCACTCAACCAGTTCTTCTTGTGGCTTTAATTTATCCCGACTGATTATGTTGTATATTGCTGCTTCACTTAAACTATAAGTCTTATTCGGGGGATTGAGTCTGAACAGAAAATCCATCTCAGGATTTTCCCTGAGAGATGTAATCGGTGAGGGTAGTGTCGAGACATAGGCGGCTTTTTTAAGTAGTTTATCCCAGATCGAAAACACCTCCTCGATCATTGGGTATAGGCTGATCACTGGGGGTCTGTCATTGGCAGAGGACCATGCGAGAGCTCCCACATTGCTCCTCTTCAGAATTACACCGTCGATCTGTACCCATGCCTTTTGGGCCGAGTTGTGACACCACTCTACTAATCGCTGGAGAGAAATAGCTGTGTGGTATAATTTTAAGTCTGGTATACCTAGTCCGCCTCTATTCCGAGGTAGGAAAGTGGTTTTCCTGTTGATTCTCGGTTTCAGATCTCTCCAAATAGAGGACTCTAGGGCAGACTGTATCTGATGAATAATGTGGGAGGCCATCGATAAAGGGATGGTTTGCATGACATATAGCACCCGTGGTAGCACATTCATCTTGACTACCCCGATGCGCCCCAACCAAGAGATGGTTTTATTTCTCCAGGACGATAAGTCCTTAAGGATTTCGTCTCTGATGTTTTTATAGTTCATATCCACTATCTCTTTTATGTTTGGCGTTAGGTGAATACCAAGATATTTCAGTTTGCCCTTCGCTATTTTTATCGGGCATGAGCCCTCCAACGCCTGAAAGTCGTTGTGTGGAATTGTGACGTTCATAATCTCAGATTTGGTAGGGTTCAAAAGGAAGTTTGATACTGTGCCAAAGAGTGTGAACTCTTCTAGAGCTGTCGTCAAAGATCCCTTTACATCCGATATCATAAGTAAGACATCGTCTGCGTACATGGCGAGCTTATGTTCATCGCCTCCTACCATAATACCATGTATGTTTGGGTTATCCCTGATCCTACTCGCCAAGACCTCGATTGTCAGGGCGAATAGGAGAGGGGACAGGGGGCACCCCTGTCTAGTCCCGTTGCGAATTGTAAAGGCGCTAGAAAGCACTCCGTTCACCCTGACTCTAGCGTTCGGGAACGAATATAAGGACATGATTCTGTTTATAAACTTGGAGCCTAGGCCAAATTTCTCCAAAGTGTGTCGCATAAACACCCAGCTGACCCGGTCAAACGCTTTTTCTGCGTCTGTAGAGACCAGGGCCAGCGGGGTTGTGGTGATATGGGCGTGTGTTATAATCTGGAGGACCTTAAGGGTGTTGTCCCTTGCCTCACGTTTTGGAATAAAGCCCACTTGTTCAGTGGAGATCAGCTGCGGTAAGAATTTGTTGAGACGATTGGCTATAACTTTCGCCAGTATCTTGATATCTGAATTTAGTAATGAGATAGGGCGGAAGTTCTCTGGTCTATTGTCAGGTTTGTTGGGTTTAGGAATGACTGTGATATGCGCTTCGAGCATAGAATGGGGTAGAACCGGGGAGTCGGACAGTTGATTAAATAGAGTCAGCAGTTCTGGTGCTAATATATCACCGAATGTTTTATAGTACTTAGTTCCAAATCCATCCGGGCCTGGGCTCTTTCCGGTTGCTAGGTCTTTTATGGCTTGTTTAACTTCTGACAGCGTGAACGGAGTCTCCAACGCTTCAGAATCCAGATCAGAGAGCTGAGGGATCTCCACTCCTTCTAGATATTCCAGAATCTGTTGCGATTCTCGTGAACGGAGGAGGGGCTCGTCTCCTGCCTTAGGTACTCTCTGTATGTTATATAGGCCATCGTAATAAGATCCAAAGATCTCAGCGATTGACTTGCCATCTTCTTTCGATTCCCCATCTGGGTGAATCATACTATAAACATAGTGTTTGGTTTTTTTCCTCGCTATCGCTCTGGCCAGTAATCGTCCAGCTTTATCACCCTGTTCGTAGAACTGTTGCCTTAGGATTAAGGCCGCTTTTTGATAATCTGTTTGAAGGAACTTCATTAGTTCCAACCTCTCCTGAGCTAAGGTCTTGGTTAGTGCGATATCAGTTGGCGTTCTTTTATGTGCTTGTTCAGCTATTTCTACTGCATCAAGCAATCTGCGATATTTCTCTCTCCTTCCCCTGACTAGTCTAGCCTTTTGTTTGAGAAAGAGGCCTCTGATTGTGCATTTATGGGCCTCCCAAACCACTGTGGTCTGGGAGTCCGAGTCTCTATGTATTTGGAAATATTCCTTTAGAGCCTCTTCGACTTCCAGTTTGAATACTGGATCCTCTAGGAGAAGGTCATCCATCTTCCAGATGTATGGTGTGGCCGGGACATTAGACCATAGCACGGTACAGGTGACCGGGGCATGATCTGACCATGTGATGGGAAGTATGTTACTACTGGTGGCGAGTGTGAGTCCTATAGTATCCGTAAACCAGTAATCTATTCTGGAGTATTTTCTATGAGGATGGGAATAAAATGAATAGTTCTTAGCAGAGGGGTGGTGTATCCGACAAATGTCATGTAGTGCTGTGTCCTTAAGAGTGGACAGTAACCGTTTAAGCGATTTGTGGGGGACGCTGGAAAGTCCATCGGAGGTGTCAAGGGTTGGGTCCAAGGAGATGTTTAAATCTCCACCCAAGAATAGAATACCAGATTGGACCTCAAGTATTTTGTGGATTACTTTCTGAAAGAAGACCTGCTGAGATTGATTCGGGCAGTAAACATTAACTAATGTTAGAGGCCGGTTATATAGTGAACCTGTGAGAATCAAGTATCTACCTTCCGGATCTCTGTATATTTGTGCAAGTTTGAAAGGTATATCTGCACTGAAAAGGACACCCACCCCATTTTTTTTCTGGGGGCCTGAGGCAAAAAAGGCAAGCGGGTATTGTCGGTTAAACCAACGGGGTTCATGCCCTACTGCAAAATGCGTTTCTTGTAGATAGATGATGTTACCACCCTGTCTATGTAGGTCTCTCATCACCATAGAGCGTTTAGCTGGGCTGTTCAGGCCTTTTGCATTTATAGAGATCAATTCTATGGGGCGAGATACTATTCCTAATCGCTGGTCCCCCATTTTTCTAATTTTTTCCAGGAGGGAAGAGTGGAGAGAAAAAAAAAAAAAAAAAAAAAAAGGGAAGTAGGGGGGGGATAGGGGTGGGGTAATGGGGAAGGTAAAGGGAACAAGGGAGTAGAGGGAGAGTAATAGAAAATAGATGAAGGTTAGAAGGATGAGGACGTGCTGACAGGAGTCTACAGATAATGAGTTACGTCACTAGAAAAAGAGATAAAAGGGAAAAAAAGAGAAAGAACCTCTTTGTGACAGTGCTCTGAGTGACAGACTCTGTGATCTAGATATAAACCTTCTCTGATATTGTACAGAAATCGATCTGTTAAGAAAGAACAGATAACAACAATAAACAGTAAAAGCAGGGGTAGTGTTCCCCGCCTACTTACACTACATATATATTCATTTGAAAAGATAAACAACAGTAATAAGTGCATTTAATGATTGCATTTTCATGACCTACCCTCCGTATCTCTATGTGTGATCTCTTGTGTTGAGTCTCCTGTCAGATGTCATGGGGGGACTTATTATGAGGTCAGTTTTCTATGTGTGGAAGCGGTACTTGTCCCTTCTGTAACTTGGTGATTTAGGTGATTGTTTTTTTTTTTTTTTTTTTTTTTTTTTTTTTTTTTTTTGGTGTTCTCAAAACCTGTGACCAACCATGTTGTCCTTGTCTAACTATGCGCTTGTTGGGTGTTTTCTGCTTCGAGTAGGCAAAAGTCGTCTATTAGGATTGATCGAAAGACATCTGAATAAAGGGAGGCCTACTTTCTGTAGCGCCTCTGCTCACTTCTGATTAATCGTAGGGGCTTGATAGCAATATTATACTAGGATATCCTCTCTCTCTACCTAAGTCTATGAATTTTAGGGGTCTGAGGAACATTTTTCCCTTTTACTCGCAGCTCCTAATGATTATTTAGATAAGCATGATTGTTACTCCCTACTTCTAAAAAGTGACCCAAATTGAGGGCCTCTGGAGATTGCTCCTGAAGGATCTCAATGTGGAACCGGTGATTTGTAACCCGCTGTGCTTTCATTGACAGTGTAATTTCTATTAGTCTCGTGCTAGCTGGTGTGTGCCCATTAGGCTATATGTTTTGATCTGTCTGAGTCAGGTGAGCTGTGTTTCAGTCAAATCTTACTAATAAACGGAGGTTGTGTGAATATAACTCCAGACTATAGCTTAGAGTCGAGAGGCAATATCAGGCAATAATTCAAACATGTATGAATACAACAGAACATTGTTAGTGCAAGAACCACTTACATTTATCTAGTACCGTTATCAGTATAATGTTTTGGACTAATCACCCTGGTTATGGTCAGGCTAATCCTGAGATAGATCTAAGCACATCTGCTCATAACTGTTTAGACTTATGGACTTGGTAGAGCTAGTTATATTAATATGTTCCACTCTAATTTTTGGATCTGAACCGTGAGCTATAAAATACAATTATTCATACATGAACAGTCATAACAGAACATCCTAAGTATATGGGAAACATGCATGCATCTATCATTGTTACCAGTATAGTTCTAAAGGTTGACCACAGGGGTTATAATCAATCAAGTCTTGAGGTAAATTAAAACACCATAAAGTCATAACTTATCTGAGATGATTCTCAATGTCCAGGAGCTTGCAGCCCAAGTTCAGGACTGATGTTAGGATAGGTAGGTCTCCACATCAAAATGACAAGGAAAAAGAATGTTCTTTATAATCCTTCAGTGGATTGTTACAAACCGCTGGGTTCTCCATCAGCTGGGCCCTCTGGGGCCGTGGGAGCCTTCACAGGAAGTCTTATGTTAAGATCCAGTGCCTGATTGAAGGAGGGAAGGTCAGCTGGGTTCTTGAGGACGTGTGTGACGTTGTTTCTTGTGACCATGAGGCTGGTAGGAAATCCCCATCTATATGGGATTCTGTTAGCTTTCAAGACAGAGGTAACAAATCTGAGATCTCTCCTCTTTTGGAGAGTAGTTGGGCTTAGATCTGAGTAAACTTGCAGCTCCACGCCTCTGAATTCTATATGTTGCTTGTTTCTAGCCAGTCTGAGCACGTCTTCTTTTTCTTTAAAGGATAGCAATTTTAAGATGATGTCTCTAGGTGGAGCCCGTCCAGGGGGTTTAGGGCGCAACGCCCTATGTGCTCTTTCAATCTGGATCTCAGGGCCTGCTATTTCATTTCTAAGATATTTGACAAAGTCTTGAATATATTCCTGAATATCAGGGGGTGCAATTGACTCTGGGACTCCTCGCAGTCTGAGGTTGTTCCTCCTACTGCGATTCTCAAGGTCTTCGATTCTATCTAATAACGTATGTACAGTGCTCTCTTGTGCTTGTAGAAAGCTGGCTTGATGCTGGAGGTCAGAACTGAGTGCCTCATGTTTTTCTTCTACCTGAGTAACTCTGCGGTCAACAGCTGTAATGTCTTGTTTAAGTTCATGAAACATAGATTTGAATTCCCTCATGGCCTCTTTTATATCTGCTTTGGAAGAAAGAAGCTTTATATCCTCTTTAGTCACACAGTTTTGGTGGGTAGACATTGTTTCAGAGTTATGAATCTGCGCTGTGACCCCTTTTTGATGTGTCTCAGGCCTCCCTAGGGGGGTTGCAGGATCGTTTGCTATTAAGAAGTTGTCCATTACTGTAGCTTGGGAATTCTTTGGCAGTCTGGCTTGTCTTCTATTAGACATTACATAGGCACCCTTATACTGATCTTTATGTGTCGAGAGTGGTATGACAGGCCCAGCAATTGGTGCTTACAGACAAGGATATCCCTGTGTAGTATCAGTGTATCAGGTTTCCTATGCGCGTGGTGCGCTTATCAATTTTGCGGCCAACACAGTTAAAGCTGCGACACCTCCACTGTTCCCTTGTAATAAGCCTCCCTCACAGGGCCCACACAGACAAGGATATCCCTGTGTAGTATCAGTGTATCAGGTTTCCTATGCGCGTGGTGCGCTTATCAATTTTGCGGCCAACACAGTTAAAGCTGCGACACCTCTACTGTTCCCTTGTAATAAGCCTCCCTCACAGGGCCCACACAGATAATAAAGTTCAATACCTTATTGATAGGAAACAGCGGTCCCTTCCACCACGTGGCCTTTCACAGATGTCTGGCTAGGCGATCTTGCTCGGGCCTATTCTGCTCTCAAACCAGGCCTCTATCACATTTGCTGCTCAGGATCACCGTTAAGGAGGCTGGTGTCCGGAGGGTGCAATCTCTTATTCGCGGCTTGTATGCAGGCTCACCTGGTTCACCGCCGCTTAAGACGGCTCCGGGATTGCAAAGGTACCGTACGACCCAGGTGCTATGTCGCTCCGTTCTTGATCCCCTGCTTCACCGGTAAGGGTCAGAGCTGCTCAGGGGTGTCTGTGTGTAGCCGCTACCTCCATATGCGTTCAGGCCCAGTAATGGCGGCGCCGCGATCAGGTGCGGCTAAACGGTGTTGCAAGTAGCCACAGAGTTATTGAAGGTGTCTCAAAGTAGAGGATTAGTGTTAGGATGTTAGAAAATGCAGAATTCTGTTTAAGTTTATAAAGTATATGCACTTATTTTAGTGTAAGCTCGGCAGGGACATCAGAGCTTAATTAGAAAGCAGCCATGTTCAGCTATGGCCAGGCTCCGCCCGATATCTCACTATTTTTGACTTTTCTGAGCCTGTCAAGTCCTTCTTTTGACCCATTTTGCCAAAGGAAAGGAAGTTGCCTAATAATTATGCACACCTGATATAGGGTGTTGATGTCATTAGACCACACCCCTTCTCATTACAGAGATGCACATCACCTAATATGCTTAATTGGTAGTAGGCTTTCGAGCCTATACAGCTTGGAGTAAGACAACATGCATAAAGAGGATGATGTGGTCAAAATACTCATTTGCCTAATAATTCTGCACTCCCTGTAGATATGTGAATGTATATATATGATGATAGTGTAACTATAAAAATATCAAATCCAAGTCACATGGTATAAACTCTATTTGCTATAAGGTGATATATATAAATCTAATGGCCAGATTGGTAGGCTAATAAAAAGAGAGGAAATCAGTCCTATTTGGATAATTTAAAAAGTATCCTGAGCCTGAATGAATTATTGGGTTCAAATGATCAGATATTAAATGCAGCTAAGTCCACACATTCATTAAGACCATCTGGTGCTAACGTGTGTATTGTGTATTGTGTGTATCCAATAGGTCTCTCTACGACGCAAACTGAGAAAAGGATTGTGACTATTTCGAGAGATTTGCTCAATAGGTATTATTGATAGTGTTTTTGCACTTCCTTTGTGTGAAAAAGCACAATGTCTCGAGAGGCTGTGTTTCAGGTATTTTCTCTTAATGTTGTAAGTGTGTTCACTCCAACGTTTCTTGATGGCGTGGCTCTTGCACCCTACATATTGAGCCCCACACAGGCAGCTCACCAGATAAATGACATAAGTCGATTCACAAGATAACCTCTTATTGATTTTGAATTGTTCCCCTGTTTGATGAGAGGAGAATAAATTGGTACCACTTTTGACGACTTTACACATATTGCATTTACGCTTCATGCATTTAAATATTCCATTTTGAGGAATAAAGTTGCCCCAAAAAATCTTTTTTTGGCCTAGCAGATGGTTATAACATACAGCCTTGTCTCTTACAATCTTGCTAGGGGCTAGTTTGTTTTTAAGGGTAGGTGCCCTTCTATAGACTATCCTAGGTTTAGAGGGAATGAGTTTTTTAAGATGAGGATCATCACAGATAATGGGCCAATGTTTTGTTATGATTTGCTGAATCTCGCGATAATTGCTGTTGAAACCAGTGATAAATAACGGTGTCTTGTTGTACTTCTCAATTGTTCTTTCTTTCATCATCCTTGTTTGGTTCTTGTTTGATGTTAAATATATGTTCCTCTCATCTTGTAATGCTCTAAGGTATCCTTTTTGGATCAAATCCAAAAGATTACCTTTCTCCAAGAATCTATCCTTCAGGATTAGGGATTGTTTCTTGTAGCTTTCAACGGTGCTACAGTTGCGTCTTATTCGTCTAAACTGCCCGTAGGGCACGTTTTTCTTCCAACTCATATAGTGGTTACTGGTGAAATTTAGAAAACTGTTACAATCAACTTTTTTAAAAAAAGTTTCAGACATAATTGTACCGTCGATAGAAAAAGATAATGATAAGTCCAAAAATTCAATCCTGTTAGATTGGATGTTTGAAGTAAATTCCAGATCAAACTCATTAGCATTGAGTGATGAAATAAAGATTTTAGCTTCTTCGTAACTTCCCCTAAACAAAACAAGAAGGACTCGCACCCATAGGAGACCCATAAATGTGGGTCTCTTCAAATTTGCCCATATACAAGTTGGCAAAGCTGGGTGCGAATCTGGTGCCCATGGCCGTACCTTTGACCTGAAGATAGTGTTGTCCCTGATAAAGAAAGTAATTATGATGTAGTATGAAGTAAATTATTTCGCTAATAAATTTTTGTTGTCTTAGTGGCATGTATATATCAGTGGCCAAGTATGATTGAATGACCGACAGCCCCTTAGCATGTGGGATGTTGGAGTAGAGCGAGCTCACATCGCTGGTAATCCACCATAGCTCATTATCAGTTTTTTTGATACCTAAATTATTTAGTTTATTTAAAAGATCTGTAGAGTCCCTGATAAATGAGGGTAGATTGATAACATGTTTTTGTAAGAAGGAATCTATATAAGCAGAGAGATGGTCAGTTAGACTGTCAATACCTGCCACAATTGGGCGGCCAGGGGGGTGAGATGTATTTTTGTGAATCTTAGGCAAGTGGTAGTAAAATGCTACGCAAGGATTTTTAGGATAAAGATATTCTTTCTCCTTCTTAGATATGATGCCCTCATCAAATCCTTCTTTAAGGAGTGAGTAAAGTTGTTTTTGATATACAGGGGTAGGTTCTTTCGCTAAAAGTTTGTAATAACTCTCGTCTTTCAAGATCTTATCAGCTTCGATCTATTTTGGAGGACAATGCCCCCTCCTTTGTCCGCCTGGCGTATTATGATATTTGTATTCAGAGAAAGTGATTCAAGAGCTTGACGTTCACCAGGACTTAGATTGTGTCTGTATTTGGTTTTTTTAGACAGTTTTTCCAGATCTTTTAGTACCATTGATTGGAAAATGCTAATGTGCGAATTTCTCACACGGGGGGGATTAAAGTTGGATTTGGGCTTAAAGTCTGTTTGTATATATTTCTCATTGAGTTGTTGTAGTAATGTATCAGGTTCAAATGTAATTAAACCATCTCTCAGATGTTTATCCATAGAATCCAAGACAATAGGTAAGCTATCAATATACCAGGCAATTCCTCTCTGAACAAGGAACACAGTGACCCCAGACGATCGTTTCTGCCTTCATTGGGCTTCGTCAGTGAAGTATAGCAGTATTCCTCTAAGCACACTGAGCAAGGAGTCCACGTCTGGTTGCCCCTTTTTTCCTTAGGGAGACTAAATACACACAGAGAGAAGCGCACTCACAGGAACAAACAACCAGCTCAATACCATTGTTAACCTGTTCTATGGTGATTTACTACCTGGGTGCAGCATCTTTTTAGCCTTTTTGTGCATATGCTGTAGTAAAACAGTAATAACATTTACTAGAAGCATTTTTACTACTGGAAGTTTATTTTAAAAATGCTTCTATTTCAAAGTGAAATGCACCCATGCACATTTCATTTTTACCTTTCTATCCCTAATAAACTTAGGATGTTTTTTTAAAAACAGTTTTGCTTATACTTTCTCATCTATCTGCCCCCACACCCATGTTTTTAGTTTAATTTATACAAGCAGATGTGAAACATGAACTATGTAATAGCCCTTCCCTGGTCCAGTGGAAGAGATGGTCATCATTACCCATATCCCCAAATCATAGAAGAAAATCAGATTCATAATTAAAAAAAGAAGCTGATCTTCTTCTTTCAACTGACATGTCCCTTTAGATGGTACAAATATGGAGAACTCTGTTAGACTCCCCTTTCTCCTTACCAATATCTCTTTGGTGGTTAGGACTACAGGTGGTTGTCATTTATCTATTTATTACCTGTTTCTTAGAGTGACATGTGACCACTCATTTGAAAGTGCAATGTTTTTCCTTTCACATGAGTTATACTAAGTCACTTCAGGTGCTGTGTGGTCAAGATATGGGCTCCATAAAAGGCCCTCTCCAGACACCATAAGCATTGAGGAAGTGCTTGCACCATTTAACCCTTCCCCATCGTGTATGACAACTTTGTGCAGTGCCATGATGAAGCAAATTTGATATTGGAAGTAAAATGGAAAGTTGTTTAAAATTGTATGTTCTATCCAAATCATGAAAGAAAATTTGGGGGCTTCCTGCCCCTTTAAGTCTGTGGAAGAAAAGCAGAGGATACTCACTTCTTGATGTTGCTCAGCAATAAAGAGGTTAATATTGCTGCAAGTATCCACAGCAGCCCCTCCAAACTCACTACTGCAACTGGCAGTCTTCAGCTCCAGTTGATGACGTCAGACGCCAACCAGGAAAAAACTTTGAGTACACAGGCAGGGTGCAACACACCCTAAAAGCAGCGAACCAAGCTGCAAAACTGACAGTAAAAAACAGGACCAGCTTCACAACAGTGGTACGAAAAAACAAAATAATATTTATTATAAGCACAACGTACAGTACACACAATGGACAGAGTCACAGTCTAACATGTTTCGCACCCCTAACAGGTGTGATCCTGTAGCCTCCTTAAAAAGGAGTATACAGCTTACCACCTGATTTAACCCCTTAATCATCTAAGTGTCTACAATGAACATTAAAAACAACAAAATGATGATTTGATGATTAAATATACATATGATTCTTGCTAGCTCATGAAAGCAAATTAAAGTGGTGATACATTGTAACAGTACATTACTTCTATGAACATATTAATTCCATAATAACATATAAATGTTTCAAAATTGGAATAAATATACATAGCATATTACAAAATACCTCATCACATCAAATTAAATTCATTACACATAATAGCTGATATCCCATTCAAGATTTAACCCCAATGGGGTCCTGGTTTTAAGTTTGTATATCCAGTATAATTGCTTCTTATCAAGGATCTTATATGGAGTCTTATGTGGAGTCTTTGTCATAATTTTTTACATTGTGTAAAAAAGTTGTTTTGCAATTGGCATAAAGTTTATATCATAAATCAGATTATCCACTGTTGATCTAAACTGCTTAGACACCTCTATCATGTTACAGGTTAAACATGTCCTGGTTCCACATCTGAAACTGCCATTACTCCTTAACCATGAATGGCCTCCTTTCTGTTTTAAATCTGAGACCATACTGGGTGCTAATTTCGATGCTAATGTAATGATACAAATCTACATTGACCCATCACATCCTTTAACACATTATCACATCCAAGTAATGGAAGATTTATTTTCAGAATTTTAACTATTTAAGGGGACTGACTTGTATACTCTGTAGTGCATACTACACTATCCCTCTCTAGTTCATTCTCTCTCCTTTTTGTTTTTCTGCAATCAGAGCTATATAATGAGCTAATTTCCATTCTTATTTCTTCTAATTTCACGCAGTCATATCCCCTAGAAGTAAGCCTATTTGCAAGCTCTTCTGATATAAATAAATACCTGTATCATTGGTATTCCGCCTTAGTCTTTTAAACTGACCCCTTGGTATGACACGTACAAGGTGAGGTGGGTGACATGAACTAGCATGAAGGATAGTATTACCTGCACTTGGCTTTCTGAGCATTTTGGATACTACTTTATTCTCCACCACATCACCCTGCAATGTCACATCCAAGAAGTCAATTTCCTCAGAATTATTATTTCCCACAAATTTAATACACATATCATTGTTATTAAAGTGAATGTAAATTTATATGATAAAGTGCCCGATTTTTAAAAATCCGATTAAAAACAGGGACACTTTAATTAATCAAAATTTACATTTCACTTGTGTTGTGAAAATACTTACCTTTTAATCTTGACAGCCGCTGCATCGCTTCCCCCGCCTGTCGCAAAGCCTCTTCCCGGGTCTAAAATGAGGAATCCAGCTTCCTCCAATCACGGCGTTGAATCAGACATTGATTCCCCCGGGGGGAATCCATGATTGGAGGATGACCGATCCGTCATTTCTGACGTATGAAGAGGCTTGCGATGACCGGGGGAATCACTGGAGCGGCAATCAAGATTAAAAGGTAAGTATTTTCACAACACAAGTGAAATGTAAATTTTGATGAATTAAAGTGCCCCTGTTTTTAATCGGATTTAAAAAAAAACGGGCACTTTATCATTTAAATTTACATTCACTTTAAGAAAAGAAAGAAACTGATCAAAACTATTTACATCAAAAAGTTCATCCATGATTAAAATGAGATCATTGATGAATCTCTTGTAAAACAGGATTCTATCTGTGTAGGCACTACAAGAGTTATTATATATGTATCTTAGTTCCCAGTATCCAACTAACAAATTGGTGAATGATGGGGCATACTTCGCCCCCATCGCCATTCCACAGCATTGTAGATAATAATTATTGTTAAACATTAGGAAATTGTGTGTCAACAAGAACTCAAGTATCAAGCAAATATATCTCAGTGTCAGAATCATAGTTCGAAAATCTATTTAGCGAATAGCAAACTGCCTGTATGCCTAAAGTGTGTGGAATAGAGGTATACAACGATGATACATCTACCACTACCCACGAGTAACCCTCTTGCCACTTAAAATCGCTTAGACTTGTTAATAAATGATATTATTGCTGGTTTGAGCCCTCAATTAACTTATTTTCTTTTCTATTTTTCTTCACTTGGTGGAGGTATGTTTCTAATTCTCAAGGGTGTGATTTTGCATTATAATTAATAAAGAGTATTGCATTTTTATCATAAAACACACCTTTTGTTATTGAACTATTTACAAATTGTCATTTAATCAAGAGAAGGGTTAGTTTGCATATAACATAAAACTGTAGATTATGTAGCACACATTACGTATATAAAATATTTATCTATCTATGTTAAATGTGGGAATTCCATTTTATGGGAAAGCTTTATTGTGTTACAAGACATGCAAACTATATCAATTATGTAGCTATATTTGTATTTAACAATAACAAGCTTTAGATTGTATGTGCTTTGGAGCAGTGTCCTGCTCCTTGTATTTATTTAATTCTTGTTTATTTCTTTTTTTCAACCTGAATTATTTTTATTGCTTCCTCTACTCAACACTATAGAATTTGCAGGCACTTCACTCATGAATGATGACAATAATAATTAATATAATAATAATAACAACAAAGACAAGCTAGCTCATCTAAGTAGTAGCATTGGAGTAAGAACGCCTTACAACTCTCCCAGTGGGTCTGTACCTTTAATGCTATGTAAAAAGATTGCTTACAATGTCAGGTATTCCAGAAAACAGCAGGTTGGATCCCATGATATACAGTCTTGGTGAGGGCTGGTACAACTCTCCACTTGTATTAGGGAATCTGTGGAATCTGTAGACATTCCAAGAGAGGAATGAAAAATGACTACATGATTGTGAGCTCACTTGTGTCTGTCTTCTCTCTTTCAGCTCCTGGGGTTTGTGTATGCCTGTTATGTTACCAGCATCTTCACTGAAGAGGAGGACAGTTGTAAGTGTTTGTAGTCTGGAAGGGTACAGATTTATGGGTGCAGCTTGAAAACAGATGTCCCTTTTCAAAGGTTATGGCAACTAGGGAAGCTGTGAGATATTCTTCACTAATGCAGTTGCTTAGAAGTAAATACAGTTGAATTTAAAGAGACATAAAACCCACATTTTCATTCATGATTCAGATAGAAGATACAATTTTAAACTGCTTTGCAATGTAGTTCTATTATTACATTTTCTTTGTTTCTTGTTATCCTTTGTGGAAAAGCAGGAAGGTAAATTCAGGAGTGTGCACATATCTGCAGCACTAGATGGCAGTAGTTTTTCAACAATGTTATACATTAGCAAAAGCACTAGATGGCAGCTCTATTTCCGGTTATGTAGTGCTGCAGACATGTGCATGCTACCTATCTAGATCTCTTCAGCAAAAAATATCATGAGAACAATACAAATTTGATCATAGAATTAAATTGGAAACTTTTTTTAAAATTGTATTCTCTATCTGAATTAGAAAAGAAACATTTAGGGTTTTATGTTCGTTTAAGTTTTTTATTACATCCTTTATGCAATGCGTGAAGTACATTAAACAAGAGGTTTTTAAGTTTTGGAGGTAGAAAAATACATTATAAGTTAGGTAATTGAAGTTTCTAAGACCATCCACCAAAGATGCAGAGAAGTCATTTTCTTGGGTATGAAGTATAAAATGTAACTCTAACTAACTAATTCAAACCAGTGGGATCTAGTCACAGTGTCTAAAATGCTTAACATAAATTTGACTACATTTATCTTATAGACATCCTCAAACTGATATGCTGGCTGAGCATCATGGGAAATGTAGTTCCGAAACCTCTGGAGGGACAAGTTTGAGGATGTCTGCTTTATCTAAATGTATTATGTGACTAATGTCACTGGCTGCTGTCACTAAGCCTGTAAAGCAATAATTTAATTTAGGTCAATGGCCTTAGATTCCGCATTTACATATCCTAAAATTGACCTTTTCTGCCTTAAAAAAACATATACATTTTAGAAATTTAAAAACCCACCGTACTTGTCATTAATAGCCTCTATCAGTTTATTAAAAGATTGTGGTTAACGTAAAGGAAAGAGAAACTTTTAAAATGGCAAAAATATACTTCAATTCTGATTGTGCTGTAAGAGACAAGATGTTAGTGTCAGTTTAAAACTTTTTTTTTTTATGTAGGTTTGTAGTTATAGTAAGTGCCTTTACCCACAGTCCTTTGCCAGGAAGGAATCTGCAATTGATTATCTTGTTCCCCTTTTCAGACAGACAACTTTTTATTTTGCAAAGCACACACTGACTGATTCAACACTGAAATATATACCCCAGTTCAGAATCAAGTGGGTGGCCAAACACATGTGAAAACTACCACCTGCTATTCAAAATAGTCTATATGGCAGCAGTTTCTCACGTATGTGTGGTACATCCGTGGCTCATCTCCAGGTGTGTGTTTTGTTGCAGAAAACCATACGGCCTAACAATTTGTCAAAAAAGTGGTGGCAGTGTGTCTTCCACATGCCTAAACATGGCTTAAAAGTTCTCCAGCTCTCTGCCTGAGAACCCGTTAAAAATCCACATCAAAGCTGTACCCAATGTCTGCGAGCACAGCACATACTCAAACTTCTCAATAGCATTCCCCACACCTACCCAGGTTGGTAACTTTGGGATCAGCGTTACAGGGAATGCTCTGCAAGATGTGGTTGTCCTGTGTCTCTTGACAGCTGGAACACCTTGTGAAACTACTATTTTTGATTGCCCTATGGTGGAATGGTATTATGTAGCTTGGTTTTTAGAGGGAGACATTTATAACATTTAGTGTTATGGTCCCCTGTGGGAGGGTTGTTAAAGCTGCAGGTGGACTAGGTGATGCAGAGAAAGGCTTGTGTAGAAGTGCTGACGGAGTTAACAAAGCACAAGTAGCAGCATCTGAAGCATGGCCATTCATGTTATTGTACCATACACACAACCTGTGCCAGCCATGAGCAGTGTTATGTTATTTATATGGCATTAGTACAGCAAGAGGGGGGAACATCCGGGGCTCTGTGTAATGTTCAAGGCAGTCAACATGCTGTTTTTTTTTTATTAAAGGCAGTAAACAGTCGCTTATACATGACGTTAGATGTTATGTATTTCTGTCAATCTGCTGCATCATCTCAGCAGCTTGATGAGCCTTGCTCTTCTCCATTTTCAGAATTTCAGCAGCTACTGGTCCCACCCTCAGCTGAGGGCTTGTGCAGAAGTGCGTCAGAGATATCAGCCGACTGAGTAAACTTATTTATTTACTACTATGGGTGCATACAAATCATGTGTTTTGTTGCTTTTTTATTTTAGTACAAATACATGGGTAGCTTTACCTGCTTGGACCAATATTACAATAATGGGTCACTCAGTCAGGTCATCTTTTTTTTATTCTGAGTGATAATGATTAACTAGATAAGTGGTACTTAGTGGGTCACCATCCTATTATGACTGGATCATACATAGAAGTTACAGATGTATCATGCCCAACAGGTAATGGGCTGTCTTTACACTGTGAACACAACTTAATGGAAGCTTTAAACTTGCATATTTGTCAACCAATAGAGTGGTGGAAGTTAATTGTGGGAGCAATTATTCAGGGTTCAGTTATGGACAAACATACATGTTTTGTTAATTGCATGTATTTTAAACATGTTTGTATTCCTTCATGGCAAAGGGCTGTGTAAAGTTATATATTATTCAACTTAGTTCCTACATTAGTAATAAGGGCACTGTATCTCCATACTTTTGAATTATATTTCCCTTTTAAATTACAGCAATACCTATTAATGACCCACAATATCAAGGCATATTGAATGATTGAATGCTTTCTGGTAGTGGGACATACTTGGTACTAATACCACAGGATTATTTAGGAAATGTAATATGTATCATAAGATATAGATTTCACTGAAATGTCTGGTATGTATGCACAACTGGGTTAAATATTTCCCAGCAGGAAGTTATGGATCCACTCATCCTTCCCTGTAGATTGTCCCACAAATCACATTATATATTATACATGGGATTGCATATTAGATTGTATTCCTGCTTATGATACAATACAGTATGACCCCCTCCCCCGCTATATGCAACCCAGGATCCATCCAAACCTAGTACACACAGCTTTCCTTCTTGCCTGCAGAAATCTGGGTTATTCAGATGACATTCACAAAACCCCACATGGCGCTACTACTGCCTGCAAAATACCATGCTGTGCAATCTATATATGCCTACAGCTCTGTGGGGTTTTGGCTTGACAGTATGAGATTCAGAATTTTCTCAGAATCAGACTAATCTATATCTAGAGCATGGCAAGCCTAAAGAACAGACTGCAGTACAAGCTAAACTGGCTAATGAGCAGAGCCTCATTCCACCCCATCCCCCTGCTGTATAGCACATAAATGACATCACTCCATTAGATTGTGACAGTGCTGCCAGCCCCCTCCTGTGTTTGCAGTGTGATCTGCTTTCCAGCATTTCCCAGAAGACTGTGCATTGCACTTCACAGATTGGTGACCTATAACTAGTTTTCAATGGTTAATATACACCTGCAATATTTTTATTTATGTTGTTTTTTTTGTTTTTTGTTTTTTTGTTTTTTGCTCTAAACCCTTCCCTCCCTTTCATGCATCATCACTTCATGTACCTGCATGTTCTTCCCACACGTCCTCATTTCATTGGCTTTATTTTTCTTTTGGCTGTTCGTTTCTTTCAGTTGATTTCATTGGTGGATTTGATCCATTTCCCCTCTACCATATCAATGAAAAACCCAGCAATCTTCTGTTCAAGCAGAGTTACTTGTAAGTATTTGCAGGACATGGAAGTATGACAGAGAAGCTCTGCTTGTACCTTATTGGAAGAGCTGTAAGTCCTGCTCGGCCAGAAATATGCTGCAAAGACCATGTGTTATAACATCTTCATACATTCTCTTGGGATAATGAGTCAGTGATGATTAATTATAGATGAGTGTGTTTGATATTTGCTCTGTATTTAAAGTGACAAATGAAATGTTGGTAGCACGACTTCTAAGTAGGCAGGTCATTTTTTTTAACATTATATATTACAGAATTATTTAATGAAAAAAGTAAAAAAAAATACAATTCATTGTGTTACAATCCAATGCATGTACAAAACCTAAAATACATATTATTTGATTTCAAAATCCTTGAGATGTGTTACTTATAGCAAATAAAACTCTGGCACATACAGCATTTTATAATAACTAACCAGTGATGAGACAAAAGTCTAATTCTAAGCTTTGGTTCTGTTTTTTATTGAACAAATCCAAGAGAGGATAATAGAACATGTGACTGGTGATGGATAGAGTTGTGTAGTGAATTCATCTCCTGCCATTTATGATGGAGTGGTAAAGCTCAACAGGGGAATTCATTAGCAAGTCTTGGGTTTGAAATTAAGTATTGATCTTTTCATACCTGGCAAGTAAACATTGCAGCTCTTCTTCATGGATATGTTATAAATTATATATGAGGTCCCTTTGTCATATTCTCCCTCTGTGTCCTCATTAATTCATTTTTTACGTTGTATTGCAAATACAAATACTGTAGATTTAAAATCGCTGATGAATAAGCATTATTCAAATGAAAAAGCAGCTCGCATTTGTGATTTATAGAACAAAAGTATTTATTTAATTCATTCACTTATATGAGTAAGTTGTAAGCAGGGAAACATTTAGTGCCAAACAGAAAAGTTCTTCATTGACAACACGATTTCTGATTTTCCTTTGCTAGGTATGTAAAATATATTATTAGCTCAATACTTCTGTGCTCCATTATCTGTAGCGGCTGGACTACTTTACTAAGGTGTGTCTTACAGAGGGGTTTTGTTAGAATCTCACTCTAAGATACCCTGAAAAGACTATGGGGCCTAGTTATCAAGCCGTCAACCTCAAATACGCTGGAATTCCGCAGCGTATTTGTGGCGAGGCTGATTCGCCTTAGTTATCAAGCCCTAGACACCGGCAAAAGTAGAATTTAGTGACGTAAGCTTCGATCCGCCGGACTCAGTCCGACACAGATCGATTCTTACGTCACTCCAGATGTTCCGCACCCAAGTGCGGCACCATCTGACTACTTTTGCTAGTTATCAAAAAACTAGCAGGTACGCTCGGCACTTTTCCAGCCCTGGAGGCGGCGGATCCCATAGGAATCAATGGGAGTCTGGCCATAGCGAAAGTTCATGTTCGCTGCTGCCCGACATCCCATTGATTCCTATGGGAGCTGTCTACACCTAACACCTTAACATGTACCCAGAGTCTAAACACCCCTAATCTGTCCCCCCCTACACCGCCGCAAATAAATAAATGTATTCCCCCCTAAACCGCCGCTCCCGGAGCCCACCGCCACTCTAATAAACTGATTAACCCCTAAACCGCCGCTCCCGGAGCCCACCGCCACTCTAATAAACTGATTAACCCCTAAACCGCCGTTCCCGGAGCCCACCGCCACTCTAATAAACTGATTAACCCCTAAACCGCCACTCCCGGAGCCCACCGCAAGCTATAATAAATATGTATTAACCCCTAAACTGCCGCTCCCAGACCCCGCTGCCACCTACATGATACCTATTAACCCCTATCCTGCCCCCCCCTATACCGTCGCCCTCTATAATAAAGTTATTAACCCCTATCCAGCCCCCCACTACACCGCCGCCACTGTAATAAAATTACTAACCCCTAAACCTAAGTCTAACCCTAACCCTAACACCCCCTAACTTAAATATTAATTAAATAAATCTAAATAATATTTCTCTTATTAAATAAATTAATCCTATTTAAAACTAAATACTTACCTTTAAAATAAACCCTAATATAGCTACAATATAAATAATAATTATATTGTAGCTATCTTAGGATTTATTTTTATTTTACAGGCATCTTTCAATTTATTTTAAATAGGTACAATTACTAAATAAAAACTAACCGAAGTTACAATTACACCTAACACTACACTATACTTAAATAAATTATTCCTATTTAAAAAAAATTTGGGAACACTAGTGGATAGGTGGAGTACGGACTTGAGTAGGGAAGGCCTACCAGAAATAATTCTGCAAAGCTTAGAGAATGTGAGAAGGGCGACCCTATCCATGACATTTAGAGAGTCCCAGTTCAGAATGCTACACAGGGATTACCTGACTCCCCGAAGGACATCTAAATGGAATCCTATGGTAGTGAATGAATGTAGCAAATGTAGACTAACGGACCCTGATTTCCTTCACTATTTTTTTATGTGTCCGAGGATTGGACAGTTTTGGGGACGCATTGCTTACTGGATCAACAAGACCTTGTTGACAAGAGTCGAAATTGGAATAGAACAGGTATGCTTTTTGAATTGGGGAGAGCAGAACCCCAAAATGAACCCCTTACTAACGACAGTAATACTAGTTGCAAGGAAAGTTATACTGAAGGTCTGGACTGACAAAACAGCGCCCTCCTTTGTGACGTTTAGACACAGCCTCTTTAGGCAGCTTCTCATAGAACAAATAGACGCTAAGATGGACACTAACAAGCGCCTAAAACACTTTTTGAACAAATTGCGGGTTTATATAGTTACACTGAGTATTGACGACCAGAGGCGGATCTTGACCCCCTTTGCTCATACTGAACTCATGCTAACAGCCTCCCTGAGGGGTGAATGGGGATTTCTATACCAACAAATAGGCGATGGAAGGGGAGGGAGGGACTAAGACATACCAAGGCACTTTCCTGTTCTTTTTTTTTTTTTTTTCTCCCACCATCATCGGGGCCGGAGGGGTGACCACAAAGGTGTCACTAAAAGACATACTATTGTCAACAGTAGACTCAAACTAAAAGATTCTGTTTGTTATTATTTATAAAGTTAAATGAGGAGGAGGTATATTATAACCACCAATGAAGCTCAGTCACTAAGAACACAGAAAATTGTATGCTAAGTGAGACAATCCCTTGCTAAATATTGACACATGATATAATGGAATCTATTGTCTTCACCAATGATAAATTGCTAATTGTGTAATCTTTCTGTACATTTTGCTGTAAACCTTAATGATTGGTACACTTGAAATTGCAATGTTTGTAACATGTATATCACCTCGTTTATCCTCAATAAAAAGTTAATATTAAAAAAAAAATTATTCCTATTTAAAACTAAATACTTACCTGTAAAATAAACCCTAAGATAGCTGCAATGTAATTAATAATTACATTGTAGCTATTTTAGGATTTATATTTATTTTACAGGTAACTTGGTATTTATTTTAGCTAGTTAGAATAGTTATTAAATAGTTATTAACTATTTAATAACTACCTAGCTAAAAGAAATACAAAATTACCTGTAAAATAAATCCTAACCTAAGTTACAATTAAACCTAACACTACACTATCATTGCATTAATTAAATAAATTAGCTACAAATAACTACAATTAAATACAATTAAATAAACTAACTAAAGTACAAAAAATAAAAAAAATAAGTTACAAACATTTAAAACATATTACAACAATTTTAAGCTACTTACACCTAATCTAAGCCCCCTAATAAAATAACAATACTTTAGTTAGTTTATTTAATTTAATTTAATTGTAGTTGTTTGTAGCTAATTTATTTAATTAATGTAATGACAGTGTAGTGTTAGGTTTAATTGTAACTTAGGTTAGGATTTATTTTACAGGTAATTTTTTATTTCTTTTAGCTAGGTAGTTATTAAATAGTTAATAACTATTAGTAACTATTCTAACTAGCTAAAATAAATACCAAGTTACCTGTAAAATAAATATAAATCCTAAAATAGCTACAATGTAATTATTAATTACATTGCAGCTATCTTAGGGTTTATTTTAAAGGTAAGTATTTAGTTTTAAATAGGAATAATTTATTTAAGTATAGTGTAGTGTTAGGTGTAATTGTAACTTCGGTTAGTTTTTATTTTACAGGTAAATTTCTCTTTATTTTAACTAGGTAGCTATTAAATAGTTAATAACTATTTAATAGCTATTGTACCTAGTTAAAATAAATTGAAAGATGCCTGTAAAATAAAAATAAATACTAAGATAGCTACAATATAATTATTATTTATATTGTAGCTATATTAGGGTTTATTTTAAAGGTAAGTATTTAGTTTTAAATAGGATTAATTTATTAAATAATAGAAATATTATTTAGATTTATTTAATTAATATTTAAGTTAGGGGGGTTTTAGGGTTAGTGTTAGACTTAAGTTTAGGGGTTAATAATTTTATTACAGTGGCGGCGGTGTAGGGGGGGGCAGGATAGGGGTTAATAAGTTTAATATAGGTTGCGGCGGGGTCCGTGAGCGATGGTTTAGGGGTTAAACTATTTATTTAGTTGCGGCGAGGTCCGGGATCGGCAGGATAGGGGTTAATAAATTTATTATAGAGGGCGGCGGTATAGGGGGGGCAGGAGTTACTAGGTAGAATGTAGGTGGCGGCGGTGTCTGGGAGTGGCGGTTTAGGGGTTAATACATTTATAAGAGTTGCGGCGGTTTAGGGGTTAATAACTTTATTGAGTTGCGGGGGGCTCCGGGGGCGCCGGTATAGGGGGTAGAACAGTGTAGTTAGTGTGGGTGCTTAGTGACAGGCTAGCAATAAAGCTGTAAAAAAGCCGAAGAGCAGCGAGATCGGATGAGTGATAACTATCACAGTCTGCTGCTCATCCCCCAGTACTTGGTGCGCGGCTTTTTGACAGCTTTATTGATAACTTAGGCGAAATTTTGCAGGTCCGCGGCGGCGATGGTAGGCGAGCTTAGGCGGGCGTATTGAACCGGCGAAGGCAGGTAAAGTAGACACGTTGATAACTAGGCCCCTATATGTCAATAAAGTAATGAAGAACTACAGTTAAAGGGATATGAAACTCGTAATGTTTTCTTTCAGGATTCAGAGCATACATTTTTAAACAACTTTCTAATTTTCTTCTATCATCTATTCATGTTTAATTCTCTTAATATTATTTGCTGAAGGTGCAGCAATGCCCTACTGGACGCTAGCTAAACACATCTAGTCAGCTGATCACAAGAGGCAAATGTGTTCAGGTACCAATCACCAGCTAGTTCCCCCTAGTGTATGATATGATTATTTTATTTTTTTAACAATGGATACCAAGGGGTCGATTTATGAAGCAGCAGATGCTGCTGCTGACCCACTCCAGGTCCACCTGAAGCGGAAGTTAAGAAGCAGCGGTCGTAAGACTCTCCGCCCTCTGAGGCGGCGGACAGCAATCAGATGATCAGATATGATGGAGTTGATTGACACCCCCTGCTAGCGGCTGCGAATGTGCAGGGGGCAGCATTGCACAAGCATTTCACGAAAAATGCTTGTGCAATGACGCTGTCGGCATTTATCGATGTGCGGCGGACATGATACGCTACAACGGATCATGTCCACTCGGACTATAATAAATCAGCCACCAAGAGAACAAAGTACATTTGAAAATAGAAGTGAATTTAAAAGTGCCTTAACATTACATGCTCTATCTAAATCATGCTAGTTTTATTTTGACTTTCCTATCCCTTTAACTCTGTGCTCCTTATCCATTTTCTATACTTCTGAGCAATATCCAAATATCTAGTAGCTTCCTTTTTAACCTGTTTCATGCCAAAAGTTTGCAGAGTAGACTAAAACCAGTCCTCAAGTTCTATCAAAAGCATTGGTTTAGGATTATTGTTTCTGGAAGAGAATATCTGCATCTTCATACCCAATATCCTTCACAAACTTGGTGTCTTTTAGAAGGATCACAAAGAACTGGAATATCTGTATTTCTTTACCCAATATCCTTCACAAGCTTAGCATCTTTTAGATTAGAAGGATTACAGAGAACTGTAATATCTGTGATCTGCATTTTGCACATACTAGACATTTCATAATTATAGTGATGAAAACTTTAACAACCCTCTGTCACCCAATTTAGGAGTTTGCAGATTCTCGGCACTCATTGCCTATATTATCCATACCAGCTGTAGTGGGAACTACTTGTCTGTAAACACTCTTTTTCTTTATGTCAGGGTTTTTTCCCTGCTTTGTTTGCCATGTGCTGCTGGCAGCCATTTTACTTACCTCTTACTGAATCTGGTGTAGAGTGTCTGATGCTGCTCATTTCCTGCACGCCCTCTTATGGCCAGACTGGTGTACATCATCCGTGTGAGACAGGTTGCAGTCTCAGTATTGTGATGTCATTATTTAAAGGGCCTCTGTTCAGTATGCTTTGCCCTTGCGTTGTCTCAGACCTGTTTGTGAGTTCCTGTTCCAGTGTATTACCTGGCTGTCTGACGTCTCTCCTGGTTCCTGACTCGGCTCGTCGGACTACTCGCTTTGGCTCCTGACTCGGCTCGTCTGGCTACCAGCTCTGGCTTTGACTTCTGGCTTGTTATTTGACTTGTGGACTTTTTATTATTTCTTTGTTATTAATAAAGGTGTGATTATTTTTGCACTTCTTGTCTCAGTCTGATTCCTGGCACCCTGACATTATGCAAGGGCCATGAATCCTGATGGTGCTAATAATCCACCTTTACCTACCATAATTTCTAGGATGGATGAACAGGATCACAGCTTGCATCAATTTGCACTAGCCCTGCAAACCCTGCTGACTCGCACTGCACATTTAGACCAGAGTGTCCCACAAGTTATGGCTGCTCCTGTTTCCGCTGCTGCACCTAGTCCTACCAGGAGCATGTTCGGTTCTGCACCTCTACCTCAGCGATATGGAGGCGATCCTATTCAGTGCAGAGGGTTTTTGAACCAGGTTGGCATTTATTTTGAGATGTTACCTCAGGCGTTTCCCTCTGACAGAGCTAAGGTGGGATTTCTCATTTTGTTACTCTATGACACAGCTCTTGCCTGGGCTAATCCATTGTGGGAGACTAATAAACCTGTGATTACAAATTACCCTGAATTTGTGGCCTCCTTTCGAAGGGTATTTGATGTTCCGGCTCGCTCCTCCTCTGCTGCTAAATGACTCATTTCCATTCAGCAAGGTACGAGATCTGTTGCTCAGTATGCCATTGAGTTCCGTACGCTTGCCGCAGAGGTAGGTTGGAACAATGAAGCCCTTGTTGACGCCTTCTTTCATGGGCTCTCTGATGCGATTAAAGATAAAGTTGCTGCCAGAGATTTACCAGAGGATCTCAAGGCTTTGGTGTATTTTTTAATCCTAATTGGCATCAGACTAAGTGAGAGGTCCTCTTTCAAGGAGCGCTTGCGGAAGCCTCTTGTTATGTTGTCTCCTACGTGTTCGTTCCACCCATGCCTCCCTCTCCTCCCATGCCTCCTGGTCCCGAGTCACCAGGTACTGCTGAGCCGATGCAGTTCGGATTCACGCATCTCTTCGCGCCGGAGAGGGCCTTTAGGAGGAGGGAGGGTCTCTGCCTCTATTGTGGGTTACACGGCCACCTTTTAATGTCTTGTCCTACACAGCTGGGAAACGCTCGCACCTAAGGTCCTGTTGGGGACAGACCTTGGGTGCTTTATCCTTGTCCCCGGAACCACTAAAGGAGAAACCTTTGGTCACAGTTGTCCTTTCCTGGGTGTACTCCCCCATAGTCACCCAGGCTCTTGTTGACTCCGGTGCTGCGGGCTATTTCATTGACAGTGCTTTTGTATCAAAGCACTCCATTCCTGTATTGCCTCGGTCTGTTCAGCTTGCAATTGAGGCCATTGATGGCAGGCCCCTTCAGCCCGCACACATTACTGACAAAACCGCTCCGTTATCCATGGCTTTTGAAACCCTCCAGTTCCAGGTGATAAACTCTCTGAATTTTCCGGTTGTTCTGGGTTATCCCTGGCTCCAAAAGCACAATCCCTGTCTCGATTGGCGCAGGTCCGAAATTTTGTCATGGTCCCCAGAATGTATCTCCACTTGTCTTCGGAAACCAGTCAAAGCCTTGTGCACTTCTTCGGTATCTCAATTGCCAGAGGAGTACCGAGAGTTCCTAGACGTTTTTGACAAGGTGCGTGCCGGTACTTTTCCTCCTAACCGACCTTACGATTGTGCCATAGACCTGCAACCTGAAGCCATTCCTCCTCGGGGCCGGGTTTACCCTCTGTCTGTTGCAGAGAATTGTGCTATGGAGGAGTATGTTGCGATGCTCTGTCGCAGGGGATCATCCGCAAACCCTGCTCTCCTGCAGGGGCTGGCATCTTCTTTGTGAAGAAAAAGGGTGGCGAGTTAAGACCATGTATCGATTATAGGGGTCTTAATCGTCTTACCATTAAGAATGCTTACCCTATTCCACTCATTATGGAACTCTTTAACTGCCTCAAGGGAGCTACGGTCTTTTCTAAACTTGATTTAAGAGGAGCATACAATCTCGTTAGGATTAAGGAGGGCCACGAATGGAAAACAGCATTTAACACCAGGAGCAGGCATTATGAGTATCTTGTGATGCCCTGTGGCCTATGTAATGCTCCAGCTGTTTTCCAGGGATTTATTAATGATATCCTATGAGATATGTTGCAACAGTGTGTTATCGTGTACTCAGATGATATCCTCATACACTCACCCACCCTTGAGGCTCATCATTCTGATATTACATGGGTACTTCAGAGATTACGTGAGAACGGCCTGTTTTGTAAACTCGAGAAATGTGAGTTCCATCAGTCTCAAGTAACCTTCCTAGGTTATGTAATCTCCATTGCAGGGTTCTCCATGGATCCTGACAAGTTGTCTGCAGTCCTGCAGTGGCCTCGCCCAGTTGGTCTTTGCTCTATTCAATGTTTTTTGGGCTTTGCCAATTACTATAGGAAGTTTTTTTTAAAAAATTCTTCCTTGGTCAAACCTATCACTGACATGACCCGTAAGGAGAATGATCCACTCCATAGGTCACCTACTGCCAATAAGGCTTTTGAGAGTCTTAAGACTGCCTTTGCTGCCGCTCCAGTTCTGGCTCATCCTAACCCTGTCCTGCCTTTCATTCTTGAGGTTGATGCGTCTGAGACTGGAGTAGGAGCCCTCTTGTCTCAAAGTCCTACACCTGACGGTTCCTTGCATCCGTGAGGTTTCTTCTCTAAAAAATTGTCTCTGGCGGAGTGCAATTATGAAATTGGCGACAAGGATTTAATGGCAGTAATTTTGGCACTCAAGAAATGGAGGCACCTTCTCAAGGGTACTAGCGTAATAGTGCTCATTCTTACTGACCACAAGAATATGACTTATCTATCCGAAGCAGAACGTTTTTTGCCCCGACAGGCCAGATGGGCACTATTTTTGTCTCGGTTTAATTATGTGGTCTCCTACCTGCCTGGTAGTAAGAATGTTAGGGCTGATGCCTTCTCTCGACGATTTTCGGCTCTTTCCAAGGAGGAGTCTGTACCTATTCCAGTTATACCTCCTGGCCATTTTCTTGCTGCCATACGTACTAATTTGACTTCTCCCTTGGGGGAGGAGATTCTGACTGCACAGACCAATACACCTCCTGAGAAACCTAGTGGTAAGTGCTTTGTTCCTGAGAATCTTCAAACTAAACTATTGCAGACTTGCCACTATCCTAAAGCCGCAGGTCACCTGGGCAAGAACCAAATGATTTGGTCTGTCACTCGATAATTCTGGTGGCCAGGTCTTCGTATGTTGCCTCCTGCTCAGTCTGTGCACAGAATAAGACTCCTCGACGTCTTCCTGTGGGTCTTCTTCAACCTTTTGCTAATGGTGAGCATCCTTGGACACATTTTTCCATGGACTTCATTGTCAAGCTCCCTGTTTCCAATGGCAATACTGTTATCCTAATGGTGGTTGACCGTTTTTCTAAAATGTCACATTGCATTCCCTTGAAGAAGCTGCCTACCGCTCAGGAACTTGCTTCAATTTTTGCCCAGGAGGTCTTCCGTTTACATGGGTTACCCAAGCAGATAGTCTCGGACCGGGGTAGCCAGTTTGTCTCCAGATTTTGGCGTTCCTTTTGTGCTCAAATGGGGATCCAGCTTTTATTCTCCTTGGCATATCACCCTCAATCCAATGGGGCTGCGGAACGATCTAATCAAGCTCTGGAACAGTTCCTCCGTTGCTATGTCTCAGATCACCACAATAATTAGTCTGAACTGTTACCTTGGGCAGAGTTCGCTTGTAATAGTGCTATTAATGCCTCCTCCCAGTTATCCCCGTTCATGGCGAATTATGGGTTTCAACCATCCTTGTTGCCCAATTCATTCATGTCTCAGGTTATTCCGGCTTTGGAGGAGCATCTCCTGCAACTCCAATCCATGTGGGTGCAGATTCAGGATGGCCTTCATCGTTCTATGCAGCGCCAAAAGTTCCAGACTGATCGTAGGCGTCTGCCCGTGCCTTCCTACTAGGTTGGTGAGAGGGTTTGGCTGTCCTCCCGCAAGTTGAACCTTCGGGTGCCTTCCAATAAACTGGCTCCCTGTTATGTTGGTCCTTTTTGAATACTCCGACGGGTCAATCCTGTGGCCTACGCTTTTGACCTTCCTCCTGCAATGCACATCTCCAATGTTTTTCATGTCTCCCGCTTGAAACCATTGTTTTGTAATCGGTTTACCACTGTGTTGCCTCGTCCTATCTCTGTTGACAACCATAAAGAATATGAGGTCAGCAGCATTATTGACTCTCGTATGTCCAGGGACCTTGTATAGTATTTGGTCCGGAGGAGCGTTCATGGGTTCCCTCCTCTGATGTTCATGCTCCCGCCATCCTCCGTGCCTTCCATGCCCGTTTCCCCAATATGCCTTTTGTCCTCTCGCGGGGGAGGGGTTGTTGAGGGGAAGGTACTGTCAGGGTTTTTTCCCTGCTTTATTTGCCATGTGCTGCTGGCAGCCATTTTACTTACCTCTTACTGAATCTGGTGCAGAGTGTCTGATGCTGCTCATTTCCTGCACGCCCTCTTATAGCCGGACATCCGTGTGAGACAGGTTGCAGTCTCAGTATTGTGATGTCATCACTTATTGTTTAAAGGGCCTCTGTTCAGTATGCTTTGCCCTTGCGTAGTCTCAGACCTGTTTGTGAGTTCCTGTGTATTACCTGGCTCTATGACGTCCCTCCTGGTTCCTGACTCAACTCGTCTGACTACTCGCTTTGGCTCCTGACTCGGCTCGTCTGACTACCAGCTCTGGCTTTGACTCCTGGGGCCCGATCCAATATGCAGCGAAGCCCGCAAAAGCCGGCGACGCTGAATTTTGCGCGGGTTTGGTATCCTATATACGGTGTAACCTAGAAGTTACCCTCGTATGTTTCTGCCTTCGCCCGTAGTTTTTTGGGCCATAGACAGGTATACCAAACCCGCGCAGTTTGGTATCCAATATACAGCGTAAGGACTTGCGTGGCAAAAATAGAGAAATCTTACTCCATTTTCACCTCGCCACAAAATGCAGCCGTAGTAAGCCTTATGCTGTGTTTTGGAGCCCCGTAACTCCCTAAACTACCTGCCAAATAAAACCTAACACCCAACGCATGCGCAATGTCTATCTACCTGTCAACCGCGAACTGCTAAATAAAACCAAACACCTAACGCATGCGCAATGTCTATCTACCTGTCAACCGCAATCCCCCGCTGCAATCCCTAATAAAGTATTTAACCCCTAAACCACCGCTCCCGGACCCCGCATCCACCTACATTAAATGTATAACCCCCTAATGTGATCCTCCTACACCGTCTCCACCTACATTACATACCCCCTAATGTGAGCCCCTTACACCGCCGCCATCTACATTACATACCCCCTAATGTGAGCTCCTACCCCGCCGCCAGCTATATTAAATTATTAACCCCTAATCTAATCCCCCTACACCGCCGCCAGCTATATTAAATTATTAACCCCTAATCTAATCCCCCTACACCGCCGCCAGCTATATTAAAATTATTAACCCCTGATCTAATCCCCCTACACTGCCGCCAGCTATATTAAAATTATTAACCCCTAATTTAATCCCCCTACACTGCCGCCAGCTATATTAAATACATTAACCCCTAATCTAATCCCCCTAAAGTAATCACCTCTATTACCAGCCCTTAAAAGGGCCTTTTGCGTGACATTGCCCCAAAGTAACAGCTCTATTGCCAGCCCTTAAAAGGGCTTTTTGCGGGGCATTTCCCCAAAGTAATCAGCTCTTTTACCAGCCCTTAAAATAGCTTTTTGTGGGGCATTGTCACAAAGTAATCAGCTCTTTTGCATCTAATCTAAATACCCCTACACCACTGCCAGCTATAATAAATGTATTACCCCCTAATCTAATCCCCCTACACCACCGCCACCTATATTAAATACATTAACCCCTAATCTAATCCCCCAATCTAATCCCCCTACATATTTATTATTTATTATTATTTTTAATTATATTAGGGTTAATATAGTTAATATAGTTATTATATTATATATATTAACTATATTAACCCTAATTATATTAGGGTTGATATAGTTAATATCGTTATTATATTATATATATATTAAGTATAATAACCCTATCTAACTCTAACACCCCTAACTAAATTCTTATTAAAATAAATCTAATTAATATTAATATTATTAATTAAAATATTCCTATTTAAATCTAAATACTTACCTATAAAATAAACCTTAAGATAGCTACAATGTAATTAATAATTACATTGTAGCTATTTTAGGGTTTATATTTATTTTACAGGTAACTTGGTATTTATTTTAACTAGGTATAATAGCTATTAAATAGTTAATAACTATTTAATAGCTACCTTGTTAAAATAATTACCAATTTACCTGTAAAATAAATCCTAACCTAAGTTACAAATACACCTACACTATCAATAAATTAAATAAACTACAAATATCTAAACTAAAATACAATTAAATAAACTAAACTAAATTACAAAAAAACCCCCCACTAAATTACAAAAAATAAAAAAAGATTACAAGAATTTTAAGCTAATTACACCTATTCTAAGCCCCCTAATAAAATAACAAAGCCCCCCAAAATAAAAAGATTTCCCTACCCTAAACTAAATTACAAAAGTTAACAGCTCTATTACCAGCCCTTAAAAGGGCTTTTTGCGGGGCATGCCCCAAAAAAATCAGCTCTTTTGCCTGTTCCGATCAGCCAATAGAATGCGAGCTCAATATGATTGGCTAATTGGATCAGCCAATCGGATTGAACTTGAATCTGATTGGCTGATTGAATCAGCCAATCAGATTTTGTTACCTTAATTCCGATTGGCTGATAGAATCCTATCAGCCAATTGGAATTCGACGGACGCCATCTTGGATGACGTCATTTAAACGAAACTTCATTCGTCGTTCAGTCGTCGGGCCAGATGGATGTTCCGCGTCGGAGGGCTGAAGAAAGAAGATTGAAGATGCCGCTTGGAAGAAAACTTCGCCCCGATGGAGGACCTCTTCTTTGCCGCTTGGATGAAGACATCGCCGGATGGAAGACTTCTTCTTTGCCGCTTGGATGAAGACATTGTCGGATGGAAGACTTCTTCTTTGCCGCTTGGATGAAGACATCGCCCGGATTGGATGAAGAGTGCAGCCCGGCTGGATGAAGACGACTCAAGGTAGGGAGATCTTCTGGGGCTTAGTGTTAGGTTTTTTAAGGGGGGTTTGGGTGGGTCTAGAGTAGGGTTATGTGGGTGGTGGGTTGTAATGTTGGGGGGTGGTATTGTGTTTTTTTTTACAGGCAAAAGAGCTGATTTCTTTGGGGCATGCCCCGCAAAAAGCCCTTTTAAGGGCTGGTAATAGAGCTGTTAACTTTTGTAATTTAGTTTAGGGATTTTTTTTTATTTTGGGGGCTTTGTTATTTTATTAGGGGGCTTAGAATAGGTGTAATTAGCTTAAAATTCTTGTAATCTTTTTTTATTTTTTGTAATTTAGTGGGGGGTTTTTTGTAATTTAGTTTAGTTTATTTAATTGTATTTTAGTTTAGATATTTGTAGTTTATTTAATTTATTGATAGTGTAGGTGTATTTGTAACTTAGGTTAGGATTTATTTTAAAGGGAAATTGGTAATTATTTTAGCTAGGTAGCTATTAAATAGTTATTAACTATTTAATAGCTATTGTACCTAGTTAAAATAAATACCAAGTTACCTGTAAAATAAATATAAACCCTAAAATAGCTACAATGTAATTATTAATTATATTGTAGCTATCTTAGGGTTTATTTTATAGGTAAGTATTTAGATTTAAATAGGAATATTTTAATTAATAATATTAATTAGATTTATTTTAATAAGAATTTAGTTAGGGGTGTTAGAGTTAGATAGGGTTATTATACTTAATATATATATATAATATAATAACGATATTAACTATATTAACCCTAATATAATTAGGGTTAATATAGTTAATATATATAATATAATAACTATATTAACTATATTAACCCTAATATAATTAGGGTTAATATAGGTGGCGGCGGTATAGGGGGATTAGATTAGGGGGTAATATATTTATTATAGGTGGCGGCGGTGTAGGGGGATTTAGATTAAATGAAAAAAAGAGCTGATTACTTTGTGACAAAGCCCCGCAAAAAGCCCTTTTAAGGGCTGGTAAAAGAGCTGATTACTTTAGGGCAATGGCCCGCAAAAAGCCCTTTTAAGGGCTTGCAATTGAGATGTTTACTTTGGGGTAATGCCACACAAAAAGCCCTTTTCAGGGCTATTTGTAGGGTTAGACTTAGGTTTAGTGGTAGGGATAGTTTAGTATTTTAGGGGTTAATTAATTTAATATAGGTGGCGGCGGTATAGGTGGATTAGATTATGGGTTAATTAATTTAATATAGTTGGCGGCTGTGTAGGGGGATTAAATTAGGGGTTAATAATTTAATATAGCTGGCGGCAGGGTAGGGGGATTAGATTAGGGGTTAATAATTTTAATATAGCTGGAGGCAGGGTAGGAGCTCACATTAGGGGGTAGGTAATATAGCTGGCGGCGGGATAGGGGCTCACATTAGGGGGTAGTTAATGTAGCTGGCGGCGGGGTAGGAGCTCACGTTAGGGGGTAGATAATGTAGGTGGCGGCGGGGTAGGAACTCACATTAGGGGGTAGTTAATGTAGGTGGCGGCGGGGTCCGGGAGAGGTGGTTTAGGGGTTAATAACTTTATTAGGTGGCGGCGGGGTCTGGGAGCGGCGGTTTAGGGGTTAATAACTTTATTAGGTGGCGGCGGGGTCCGGGAGCGGCGGTTTAGGGGTTAATACATTTATTATTATTAGGAGAGTGAGGGGGGATAGCGGATAGAGGGTTAGACATGTCGGGTTATGTTTGGGAGGCGTGTTAGACAGTACGGGAGATTTAATAACTTAGTCAGGTTTTGTAGGCGCCGGCAGTTTCTAAAGTGCCGTAAGTCACTGGCAACTCCAGAAATTTGTACTTACACAGATTTCTGGACATCGCTGGTTTATCAGACTTACGGCACTTTACCATCTGATGGCGCCGTATATGGGATAGCTCGAGTTGCGAGCTGAAACTACAGGCAGCGCAGGTTCCCTCGCTTGCTCCGCAAACTACGATCTATATCGGATCGCGCCCCTGGCTTGTTATTTGACTTGTGGATTTTTTATTATTTCTTTGTTATTAATAAAGGTGTGATTATTTTTGCACTTCTGACACTTTACCAGGAGATATAGTGCACAACTTTAGAGTCAGTTGACAAGATCTATCTAACCTAGAGAGATAAAATAGGTATGACTATACAACTGACACTAGCTCACTTAGCAGTATTGAAAATGTCAGCCTTGCACATTATTCAAAGGATGGATCTTCTACAACAATAACTTTGTCTCATATCCTCTACAATCCTGGACCTTAACAGCTGAACAGACCACATCAAGTGCTGTGAGCTCTAAAACTCAATTCAAAGCTGAATTTTTCTTGTCAACAATGAAGGAAATTCATCTCTTGTCACTTATGATGGAGTGGTATAGCTGAAGAGTGCACATTAATAGCAAGCCTAAGGTTTGAGATTAAATATTGATCTTTTCATACCTTGCTAGTAAACTGTAGCGTTCTCTTTGGAGCTACAATAAATTATATTAGCTGAACTTTTCTTACCAGCAGTTTAAGGAATTTCAGACACCTCTGTGCCCTTCATTCTTCACAGTATGGGTCTTGTACTCATCTATTGGAGGCTACAGATTCTTGTATTTCTTGTGTATGCTTATATTTTTGGTTCTGTCCTTTAAAATAAATATTTATTAGCCTATAGAATTGCCTACCTGTGTTGCAAGTGGGAACCACTTGAGTGCATACAGCATTTTTAAATAGATTTTTCCTAGATTACTGCACAGCCATTATGCAAGGAAAAAATAATGAGGTTTTTCTCATGTTTGCCTTCTCTAAACAAGGCAAAAGGCCTATGCTTCTCTTTACACCATAAATTACATCATTTATAGGCCTTCATAGTCTATTTCTTATTTACCAAGCTTTTAAAGCAATGCAGAACTTCTTTATATTGCCCCTACATCTTATATGGGTGGATAGGTCTATATCTGTAATATTTCATCTTTATTTATGGAAAGAGCAGAGCCTCTTGCCTTTTGTTCCACTAATTTGAAATTCCACAGCAAGAATATTGAGAGCCTAACCACCTGTTGCAATATGTGCTGCAGATTAGATGTTCCTTACCCATCAATTCACTTTTGGTGCCAACATTGATCACTACCTGTAGATGTTTCATACACAATGTGAAGAACATCAGGTTTTGTGCTCAAATTACTCGAAATTGAAAATCTCCACCTTTTGTTCAAACATTACTTGATGTAGGAATCTATAGTTTCAAATACCATTTTTTGTCTTGTTTAAAAGACCTCCATCTTAAAATAAAATATGAAACAATTCACCACCTTTATAGGACACTGACATCCAAATCAGTTGCATGTCCTTTTGGTGATTTATTGCTAGCAGTAAGAAGAACCTATTACATGTATTTCAAACCTTCCCCAGGCTGATTCTGACTTAGTATCTTTGTACCTTTCCAGCGCTAGTTTTAACAACAAGGCAACCTATGCAGCTACCTGGACCTCATTTAAGAATGTTCCTTACTTAATAAATATATATATATATATATATATATATATATATATATATATACACACACTCAGTTGTTTTCTTTGTAAGATTGTGTGAAGCCATAGCTTAAAGGGACATTAAACACTAAACAAATGCTAGATAGAATTATGCATTCAAAGAAAAGATTAGTCTGAGTATAATATGAAGATTTTTTAAAGTTTAATTAGCTGTTTAAATATTGACAAAATAAGTATAAAATGTTAGTGTCTATAAAACAATGGAAGCTGCCATGTTGCAACTTAGGTTACCTTCTCTGCTGTGGCTATTTATAGACAGTTCTAAATAGGTCACTGAGTGAGCAGCTAATGGCTGTGTGTAATATAACAGTGTTCTGTGCTTCCATTTCTAACAGGAACTGAATAGCTCATAATTTCAGAATGGAATTACAGGAAAAGGGGACAAAATAAATAATGAAAGTATATTGCAAAGGTTATTTTATATATTTGATTTATCATTTTATATTACCATCTCAAAGTGTTTAATGTTCCTTTAACACCTGCAGTGCCTTAAAATTTAGACTTGGCACCCTTCCTACAGTGCCCTCCACTAATATTGGCATCCTCTGTAAATATCAGCAAAAAGGCTGTGAAAAATTGTCTTTATTGTTTAACCTTTTGTTCAAAACATATACACAAATACTCTGATCTCGTGGATATCAAACAATTGCAAA
Source organism: Bombina bombina (assembly GCF_027579735.1). NCBI lineage: Eukaryota > Metazoa > Chordata > Amphibia > Anura > Bombinatoridae > Bombina > Bombina bombina. The sequence continues at coordinate 984,200,186 of NC_069499.1, read as the reverse complement.
CACAACAAAAAAAATCTTTGTTATAGTCAATACTTTGTGCTACCTTCCTTTGCCAAGATAACAGCCCTGAGTCTTCTCCTGTAATGCCTGAGGATGTTGGAGAATACACGACAAAGGATCTGAGACCATTCCTCCATACAGAATCTCTCCAGATCCTTCAAATTTCGTGGTCAATGCTGGTGGACTCTCCTCTTCAGTTCACCCCACAGGTTTTCTATGGGGTTCAAGTCAGGGGACTGGGGTGGCCATGCCAGAACCTTGATTTTGTGGTCAGTAAACCATTTTTGTGTTGATTTTGCTGTATGTTTTGGATCATTGTCCTGCTGGAAGATCCAATCACGGCCCATCTTAAGCTTTCTGGCAGAGGCAGTCAGGTGTTCATTTAATATCTGTTGATGCCTCTGGCAGAAAAACAGCCCCAAAACATTAAAGAGCCACCATCATATTTAACCATAGACATGAGGTAATTTTTCATATGGCTACATCTCTGTGTGCTCCAAACCCACCTCTGGTGTTTATTTCCAAAAAGCTATTTTTTTGTTTCATCTGACCATAGAACCCGATCCTGTTTGAAGTTCCAGTAGTGTCTGGCAAACTGAAGATGCTTGAGTTTGTATTTTGGATGACAGTAGAGACTTTTTTTCAAAATCTGATGTAGGTGACGTTGGATTGTATTTTTGGAGACTTTCTGAACCCAAGACGCAACTAACTTCTGCAATTCTCCAGCTGTGATCCTTCGGAGATATTTTGGCCACTCAACCATCCTCTTCACAGTGTGTTGAGACAATATAGACACATGTACCCTTCAAGGTTGATTCATAACATTTCCAGTTGACTGGAACTTCTTAATTATTGTGCTGATAGTGGAAATGGGTATTTTCAATGCTTTTGCTATTTTCTTATAGCCACTTCCCATTTTGAGAAGCTCAACAACCGTTTGACGCACATCACAGCTATATTCCTTGGTCTTACCCATTGTGATCAATAACTACTGGAATTTAGCCTATGTGTTACCTCATATTTATACCCTTGTGAAACAGGAAGTCATGGTTGAACAATTTCATGTTCCTAGTCATGCAGGTGTACTAAAAAATGTAAAATAACAATGGGAATATACTTCATATATATTTTTCTCTGATGAATTTATAGGGGTGCCAATAATTGTGACACTGTAAATATATAATGCATATTTACATTTGTATGCACTTAATTATTGTGTCATTGAGCCATCATTCTGGTGTCATAGGGACAGTATAGTAGTAGATTATGTGATACATTGTGGGATTGGTTTGGTATCTAGCCCAGGGCCCTCTAAATGTCTTTGTCTGACTCTAAACCCTTCATCATGTACATCTTTTTCAATCAATGGGATTTTTTTGTAGAGGTTGGAAAATTTTGAGTGAGGATGGGCTTTCTAAAGAATTCTTTGTACTGATGCAGAATTAAAAGTAGTCATCACTCATTAAATTAATTAACGAGGACTGATTTTTGCTTAGATTAGACTCGCTCAGTGAACATGGAGGTCATGTACAACAAACAATGTTTCATTCATAAGTTTAGAGATGAAGCAACCACTTCCTGGTCCACCTCTATCCCTGGATGAGATGTTGCCATAGGGACATATGACAGTACCCTGTAGCATTACATGGTATAGGGAACAATGTTTCTAATGTGAGGTGGCTCAAGGTATCATTGCTGTAGACAGAAGAGAATGAATAGGGCCTTTTAAAGTTGCATCAATTAATTAGTACCACTGGTGCCTTCTCTGAGTAAAGGTTGCCTAAAATGGATGCCAAACTTCATTGTAAGAATAAAATGCAAATAGCTTATTTTTTTTACATCTTGATATATGGTTGTAGTTCCTTTTAATTAATTGTATAGCATACTGGTGGCACTAATGTGACTTATGTAAGAAGTCAGCACTTTCTAGGTGGTTTACATATAGAGGAAAATATGGAGGAAATATGGCGTTAAGGTAACTATGCCAGTACATGACCCATTGGTATTATGGACAAGCAAGTGCCCATATGAAATGTGATACTTCTAAAAGTGTTCTAGAGTATAACTGCCTTCATCAACTAAGTTTAAGACCTCCTTACAAAACTGAAGATATCTATCAAACCTTTTGGTTCATAATATATATTGATTTCATAGGGTGTTTAACATGCATGTTGCTTCTATCTTTAAATAGGAATCTGCTTCCAAGTGTATTTCTGTCCAAGAATGGTTATATGGTAGTGACTATGGAGAGGACAGTGAATTAATTTCCCCCAAAATTGCTCATGCTCAATGAATCTAGCTAATAGTCCCTTTGAATTTGTCTTATTTTTTTATTTCCATAATTAGTGATTTGCATTAATTTTGATTGCCTACCCTCCAAGTAAAATAATGATAAATCCAATGTAACTATGTTAAAAGGGGACATTCCTTTCATACATATACTGCCCAGAGCCCTAGACCTAGACAACTTAATGCCCTCAGTGGATTTGAGAAACTATTTTCTGTAGCTGTCTGGCATTCTATAATTGGGGTTTCTTTCTATATAGTCTATCTTCTCTTTATGATAGATAGATATATCTATCTATATTGAGAGAATGAATATATATATATATATATATATCTTGCTATCTGTAAATTAGGTCTTGCTGTAAATAAGTCTTGTATATCTGCATGCAGCTGAGAATTCTATGTGTCATGAGTCCTTTTCTGTGAATGAGGTCTGTCTGTGTATCTTGTGTCTCTAACTGATGTGTTCCTGTCTATTTGCTTGAAACTTATATGATTCTCTCACTCTGCAGGCCGGCGTAAGTGAAGAAACTTTCACATAAAGGAATGAAGTAAACATACAGAGAGTCTCTTTTCTTCAACAAAAAATGCACGTGGGCCACATTTGAACATTACTTTGTGCCACATAGCCTGCCCTTTATTGCAGACTCTTCATGTCTTAGGACTGAATAACAATGGACTCCCTCCAATCTGTGGGACCTGGGAGCAGAGGATTCTCACTGAGCGTGGGGATAGCATATATACTGATTTAGGCTAGGATGACAGTTATATTGTTTTTCATAAAATTGCAATATCTGGATTAGACGGTGGAGGGTCAGCACTTTTTCTCTACTTTAAGGCTGCAAAGCTCCAAGATCTACTGTAATGTTTAAAAAAACAAAACATTTCTTTCTGTACATCTTTTGCATTCTGATTGTCATTTCATACATTCACAAAGTTTTCATGGAGAAAAGTTACTAAAACAAAACAAATCATTCCCTGCTTGCTTAATATTGTCAAGGCTTCTTCTAGTTACATAAAAAAACACAAGAACGACTACAAGATGTGTACTTCCACTAAGTACAAGGGGCTCTCTACATTCTCATAAATAAGCCTGGCTCATTTTCTCCCAGTGTAGGCCTGATACTGGTGCAAGGCTTCAGCACATTGAAGATACATATTAGTATGTGATGCAACCATGAAATGAAAACAGCTTGTTATTGCAAGACATACAATACTGCTTCCAAATGGTGATTGTGGCTAACAGAAAATGGTGCGCTGTAAGAAGAACTTCAAACTGCCTCCAGCTGTGGCTTGGCAAGGCAAAATAGAACAAATCTGATTGGATATTCTCTTTTTAACCATTTTCTTCCTTTTATGAAGCCAGCCAAATCTGGATTAAGAAACATACTTGGAGCACAGAAGATCCTTTGGGAAGTTAATGAAATATCATCAATACTAAGAAATTGTGAACTATGTTCATTTATAAAGAACTTTTATTGCATTGCCCTAATAAATTTGATTTGGTAATCACATTTGTATAGTTTACCATTTTATACAATGTAACATACTTTTAATTACCTTATATTCAATGCTATAATCTAATCATTGCAAAACAGCATGAAAGTGGTGTTCAACTGGAAAAAAAAAAGAAGTTTTTTTCTATGAAAGTGTCTACTCCGCCTGTATCCTCTTAAAGGACCACTCAATGCAGTCATTTGCATAATTAACAAGTGCATAATAGAAACACAAGGCAATAATAACACCTACTCAGAATTTCAAATAAGCAGTAGATTATTTTTTTTTCTGACAAATTAATTTTTCCCCTCCATTTTCAGGGCCTCTGTATCATGTGACAAGACATCAGCCAATTAGACAAGTATACATATACCCTGTGAGTTTGTGCACATGCTCAGTAGGATCTTATTCCCCAGAAAGTGTGAATATAAAAAAAGACTGTGCAAAATGTGATAATGGAAGTCAATTGGAAAGTGTCTTAAAACTGCATTCTCTATCTGAATCATAAAAGTTTATTTTAACTTGTGTCCCTTTAAGCAACTTGTGCTTTTCACAAAGAATCTCTTTAGTATAATATCAGTCCGATCTCATAAAAAAATATATATATATAAAAAAAAAACAGTCCAACCTAAGAAAAAAATGCAGTTCTTTTCTTAAATTTTTTTAAAGCTAACCGCAGGTACCCAAACAAAATAGTTAAGGGCCCCTTCAGTAAAAGTCTAGCTGTATCCTCCTAAACTACAGTGAGCAAGGGGTCCACAGTAAAAAGATTGAGTTGTGTATGGGCCCCATCTGTAGAAGTCTATCTTTATGCCTAAAATGCAGTGGGCAAGGGGTCCACAACTGTTTATCCCCATAAGTATCCCTAAGGATTATTTGCAAACAGGCAAGATGGGAAAAGAGAAGTAGGGAACAAGCATTACCATGTGTATCTGTAATTAGTTATATTTGGTGTGGGGAAATGCCTGGTAATTTGGGAATAAATTACCTTTCTGGATGGATCCAGAATCATACAAGCTAAGACACGCCCTTTTTTAAAAAAAAAAAATAAGAATAAATAGAAATGCTATCAATGAGTTTCATAGACCGCAATAAAATACAATTATATATTACAAATTAAATCTTCTTAAACAAACATAGCATAAAAGCAATTAGATGTATAGAAATTGCTCCAAATTTAGATTTGTATCTGATAAAAGGAAAATAAAAAAAGGAGGCCTTCTGCTATAAAAGTGTGTGTGTGTATAAATACAAAACCTTTACAACAAACCACTTCCCATCCAAACAAATTACTCACTGTCATGCTAAGGTAGAATAAAACTATTTTAGATTGATGCACCATGAATATTAGAACTAGTAAAGTGAACAAACTTGCTCCCTAGAAAGGCACAAAAGGAAATTGTGTAACCTACAGTTGCTGCAAATCAATAGCTGGTTTAGGCAAAACTCAATATCTACAACAAGCAGAGCAACTAAATGGTAGACAAGGGAAAGAATAGCCTAATAAGAACAGTTTGGTTAAGCAATATGTGGCACTGTTAGCCTAATGTTAACCAATGTTACAATAAATTAAAAATGCTAAAATATTTTAACTAATAGTATTAAAATAATATTTAAAAATTATAATCTAATAAATACCAAAGTCCCATAGCCTGTAAGTAATCTTGTAATTGGATTCACAACATATATATGAATAGAATATTATCACCGTAATGTCATGGGTTAATTTCAGATGTCCCAGTAAATCACTTTCAGGATGGGATATTATGATAAACCGAGATCAATACTCTGTCCACTTAAATAGTGAGCACTTTCTTGCAGGTATTTTTCCGAATCGTTCCGGTGCTGCTGACTATAAGATCTTGATTGTTGTCAGATCTTCTCAAACGAAACTGGAATAGAAAAAAACACAAGCGCATCCGCGATTCCCTGTATCAGTTTTATTTCAGTCAGAGCCCTGACTACAAAAATTCACACTTACAAGATGCAAGGTTAAAATGTGCTCATAATGTCAATATCTCCATACTGTTGTTCCGGTCCGGCTTACAGTTCTCCGTCAGTTCGTTAATGGAGTGCTGTTATAGATATCTCCCCAATAATGGATAGAACTACCGGGCAAAAAGTGGGCTTTTACACCAACAATGGTATACAGTCCTTCAGGATATCACTTATCACCTGAACGCGTTTCCTTTACTCACGGGTAAACTTTTTCAACAGGAAAAAGTTTACCTGTGAGGCATGTGCACAAAGAGAATATAAATACATTTTAAGGAAATATTGTACATTTACAGGCAACCACAATAGATTGTTATAAGTTTAATAATAATTGTAAACTACCATATTTAACTGGACTGAAGGGGGAGGGGAGAAAGAACATCTGGCAATATGGTATAAAAAAAAAAAAAAAAATTAACATTGGTTCAACACTATAAAGACTCGCTAAATAAGCAACAAGCATATGATGGGGCCCAGTACTAATAGAAGGGCTGAAACATGCACTGCGCAGGTGTCATGATCATTTGATTCCATAGTTTTGGCTGTTCATGACAGAACAGGGTAGAAAAAGACAGTAGCTTCCACCACTGGATTATTTTGAACTAGGCGATAAACCTGCCCAGAAGGCAGTCTATTTAAAAAAAAAAAAAAAAAACTACAACCCCCAACGCTAAAAATTACAAAAAAATTTAAATTACAGAAAAAAATAAAGAAATTATCAAAAATATATTTTTTAACCTAATCCCTATGAAAATAAAACATCCCCCCAAATAAAAACACTGCCTAATCTAATACTGTCAGTATATGGCCGGGTTATAATGCAATATATTTAATAATTGGTTTTTAAAACAAACCTCCAATAAAATGCATATACAAAACAATTAAAAGCAATATTAATTCCTAAATTCTTTATATTAGTTAAAGTTATAAACACAATGAATTACATTTATAGAAAACCAGATTATGAATCAAATGATCCACACTTATGCTGTTATAATACTCTATACAAAGATCATAAAAATATACCTTTATAAATGACCTTATTCACAATAATCTCCCAAATCAGAGTTGCATTAAAATATCACAATATGGACCGCTAACTTTCACAATGCCTAGTTAAACAATATAACAATATACTTTAACAGCCAATTTCTATGCCAAGTTATCTGAGATGAAATAAATTCTTATTTATCTACAATAAGGCAAATTTTAAAATATATATAGTTGCAAAGATAAATTACTTGGCAAACAAAAGACTAGTTTTAAACTATACACAGGACTATGAAACACAAGCTTAAAAGGGACACTGACCCCAAATTTTTTCTTTTGTGATTCAGATAGAGCATGCAATTTTAAGCAACTTTCTAATTTACTCCTATTATCAATTTGTCTTCATTCTCTTGCTATCTTTATTTGAAAAAGAAGGCATCTAAGCGTTTTTTTTAAGTTTAGAACTCTGGACAGCACTTTTTTTATTGGTGGATGAATTTATCCACCAATCAGCAAGGACAACCCAGGTTGTTCACCAAAAATAGGCCGTCTAAACTTACATTCTTGCATTTCAAATAAAGATACCAAGAGAATGAAGAAAATTTGATAATAGAAGTAAATTAGAAATATGCTTAAAATGTCATGCTCTATCTGAATCACAAAAGAAAAAATTTGGGTTCAGTGTCCCTTTAAAAATACTAATTGTGCCCTTTTAAATTTACCAGCTTCAATTAGACTGTAGCAATAGTGAATGTCTTTGATTTAAAATATTAAATATGTTTCTTATACTTTACGCAAATAAATCAATGTTTCAGCTTCCAGAGTTTCTCTGATAAATCCAATTTCACCTCATAAATTAAGAGGTAATTTTTGCAAGATGGGTAAAAATTAGGCCCAGATTGCTTTATATAGACTGGATCCCAAGGCAACAGTTTGTCGGTAAAAATTCAGCAGCAGAGTCCCTTTTTTTCCTCTTGCCTGAGGTTATATCACGCGATATAACCCCACACATTTTTATTCTAATCATCAGTGAAATTGGGATGATAGGCCCTTCAGCAGCTTGTCCCTGATTGGTTATTTGGGAGGCGCCTCCCTGATTGGCTACTGGGAAATTTCATTTTCAACAGCCAAATGCCTTTTGGCTGTAATATTGGATTTAGGCCATCGGGGGCAGCAAAGATTAACATTTTTTTTTTTTTAACACTGCTACAGTAAATTATATCATTCAGTTTTATATTTAATATGCTCACCACTTCTTGTATTAATAAGTCATATGTTTAATATACATGGATCATATTGTGCCATTTTTCCTGATTATTTTAATATAAAACATCAGTATTATTTCTAACATCATACTAGTATTATTTTAAAATGCATTTAAAGTTGCATTTGATTATTTTCTTATATTCATATAAAAACACGGTATATTTCACATTCAGTACACCTGTGAGTGCATAAAACATATGACACAATTTATGGGACAACCACATGTGTATTTGTCAGGTGCCTTAAAAATAAAAAGAATAGGTTATTAATTAAAATAAATTGGACATTTGAAATTGATTGTATAGCTACTTGTTCAATACAGCAGACATTTATCCAATATAGTGTCAGTTTCAGATCAATATATATATATATATATATATATATATATATATTTGTTTTGTTTTTTAATATGATCTCTGTATTTTAAATTATTATGAAGATTTAGGCACAGCATTCCCAAATGTCTGAGATCTAGTTTCTCATGTGCTGTTTATCTGAGCCAACAGCCTTTTCCACTGATAATGTGTATTCCAATTAGCAGGAGATAATCAATTCTTGCATATACTTAAGCTTCAAATAGTTAATTCCCAGATGTTATGTCTGCATATCTCTACATGAGGTCATTACCTGATAACCTTTTACTACATAGAGGAAAGATCAGGAAATCAAACTTCAAACAAAGTCATATAGTGAAAATCCCTTTGAAATAAATTGCCTTTACTTACTGAACCAAATGTTTTCCAACTTTTCCCAAGCAGTAGTAAGGGGGGGGGCAGGGCCATAGTGAGACCAATTCATATCAAATTATGTTTAAAAAAATATATTAGATTTTATGATAAATCTGTAGTTTATTTAATGTTGCTCACAGATACCCTGACAATACTTAACTACCAATAGCCCTTAAAAGGGCTTTTGTAGGGCATTGCCCTAAGTTGAACAGCTCTTTTATCTAAACAAATGACCAATTACCCCCTAACAGTAAAAAAATCCCACCCACCAAACCCCCCAAAATAAAAAACCACTAAAAAAAACTAGACTACCCATTGCCCCTAAATGGGCATTTGTATGGGCATTGCCCTTAAAAGGGCATTCAGCTCTTTTACTGCCCTTAAAAGGGCAATCAGGTCTTTTCCAGCCCATTAAATCTCCCAATCTAAAAAATAAAAAACCTCCCAAAAATAAAACAAAATCCTAACACTAAGCCCCAAATAGGTACTCACCGTTCCTGAAGTCCGGCAGAGAAAGTCTTCTTCCAGACGGCTCCATCATCTTCTATCTTCATTCAGAGCGAAGGCGGCGCAGAGCTGTGGATCCTCAGCGGCGGTCCTTGCTGGCCGAGTGGAGCACAGGTGCGGAGCTGTCTTCCCCGACGTATGGATCCTCAACGGCAGCGGCCCTCGTCAGCATGGAGGCTCCTCTTCATCCGATGTCCGTGGTGGGTTGTCGGTTTAGGGGTTAATAGCGATGTGAGGGGTTGGAAGTTAAGGGGTTAATATTTTAATTATGTAATTTGCGGATTAGGGGTTAATTACTTTATTATTTTGCTATGTGGGGGTTTGCGGTTTAGGTGTTTGTTAATACTTTGTGCGGGCAGTTGCGTGTTTTTAAGGCTTCGGGTTTGCCTACACTGCATCCAGGTGGATTCTTTTGGCTGACTCGCACAGCCAACGTTCCTTTGAGGATGCGTGCGCAACTGGCGATGGACCCGTTAAATGCGATTATAGTATAGATCTAATTTGTAAGAATAAAACATTTGTTTACACACAGTGAGCAGTTTCTGTCTCGATTCCCCTATTTGTGCAACAATAACAGATTGAAGTATCAGTCTGTATGATCTCTGATTAAGGTATAAAGGAACATCCTCATATGGATATTTCAGGTAGTCACAAATTGAGGATGAAGTATGAAATTGCAGTCATAGCCAATAAATTGTCATACCAGTTGCAACAGTTTACCGCTGCTACATAACCCAGGCTCTTATACCAAGCATTTTTTATAAAAAGGGACAGTTTACACCAGAATATTTATTGTTTTAAAAGATAGATAATCCCTTTATTACCCATTCCCTAGTTTTGCATAACCAACAGTTATATTTATACACTTTTTACCTCTGTGATTATTGTATATTTTAGCCAATCAGTGCTGGCTCATAGAAACTCCACGTGCGTGAGCACAGTGTTATCTATATGAAACACATGAACTAACACCCTCTAGTGGTAAAAAAAACGTCAAAATGCCCTGAGCTAAGAGGTGGCCTTCAAAGCAAAAGCAAAATTGGTGATAGAAGTAAATTGGAAAATTGTTTAAATTTACATGCCCTATCTGAATAATGAAAGTTTTTTTTTGGCCTAAACTGTCCCTTTAAAAGGTTGGAAGTAAAGAAATGCAGATTCATATTACATGGAAATCAGATTGATATAAAAAATAAAAAAGTTTTAGTCCTTTAAATACACATTTAAAGGGGTACTTCAAAAGAGTAAGGAAATTAAATCACACCTTATAGTTTTAGGAAAGTTTATGAATACCATAAATAAAAAAGGGACAGTATATAAACCTAATTACAATATGTTTCTGTAGTCTAATAAATAAACAAATCAGTAGAGTCTGAACAGACTTATCTTGCTTGATTCATTCCTTCCCCCCCCCCCCCATGGGCACACTCCACCCACCAAGAGCCACAGAGAGGACAGGTCTTGCCACTGCCATTGTGTTAATAGTAATTGTCTGGCTTCAGCTGGGGGAACAAAAACAAAACAAAAACCACCACAACCATACCATGGGCTCTATTTTCCTCCTGACCAGAGAATCTAAATTGTCAGACTCGTTGATTTTGCCCTTATTCCTGAAATTTAAGTATTATCATTATGCATAGTGAAACAACTTAGCATTTTAAAATTATCATCATATTAAAGTCCCCCATAATTATAAGATTTACTCCCCGAAAAGGTAAGAGGTTTTTTTTTTAAGTTTACTCCAGAATTCCTTATCAAATGTATTGGGTCCATATAAGTTACAAAATGACCATCTACTCTTACCTATCTCAACCTGTATGATAATATAACGCCCTGCCTAGTCCATATCTCATAATCCAAACTTTATTAACCAAGATGCCTACACCACAGCTTTGTTTATCACATGGTGTTGCTATAATTTTTTTTATCCAGTTTACTTTTAGCTTATCAATTTCACCTTCGTTTAAGTGTAATTCTTGTAAAAACAATGTCTGGTCTTTGTTTTTTTAAAGTTTAAGGATATTTTTTCTCTTAATTGGGGATGTAACCTCCCCCCCACATTCCACAAAACTAGGTTAAGTTTTACCATCATCTAAGATATTTTGTGGAGCAGATTGGGATGGAGTGGAGAGGTACAAAAAGGGGAAAAAAAACAGACAAAACAAATTAAAATAGAAATAACTCTTTACTAAATAAAATCCTACTGGAGAATCTAGGCCTGTTCACCCTCTGGTCTCCAGTACACCTACAACAACAACAGTCTGTACAATACCAACCATAATATTACATAACTAGTGTTTATACAATTATATTCTTTTCTCCGACAAGTTTCAGATCATAGATATCTTTAGCGAGAGAGGCCTGTCCTTCCTCTGTTTCACAGTTAATATAAACATACTTATGTAAAATACCAGTCATGTTAACATCTTGTGATTTTGGTACCTATTTCAATACTATCTTCTAGCTCCTCCCGCCTCTACATTGTAACCTCATAAGGTTATACTCTTCTATAAGAAATGTTTTGGCCTCTTCACAGTTGTTTAGTGTGATATTACCCTCAGTGTCTTCTACCACTATTTTAGCTGGGTATTTTAGGCTGGCTTTATATTTATTCTTAATAAGCGCTGTACAAAATGATGCCATACTTTTTCTTTTAGCTGCAGTTTCTGTTGAGTAATCCTGAAATATATATTTGATTAGATCCTAATCATTAACGGGTTACATTTCCTATATGCCCGGATTATATCAACTTTCTCTAGAAAATTCAAATATTTCACCATAATCATCCTTGGCCTTGGGATCTTATATTAGAGCCTGTTCTATGTGCCCTTTCCACCTGTAGTTTCCCGGCTTGAACTGACATTCCAAGTCAATTAGGTAAAGTTATTGCTGCAAATGTTATTAGGTCTTTATACTCAGATTCTGGCAGGCCCACTATACAAATATTGTTGCGCCGCAACCTGTCTTCTAGATCCTCGACCTTAGTCTGCAGCAATTTTATTGTGTCTAAGGATTTTTTATTAATTGTTTCTTGTGCATTACAGGCGTCTTCCAAGTCAGAGACTCTCGTCTCAACTTCAGACGTTTTGAGAATTGTCTTACTTCTATTATAAGGTTAGCTAGCTCTCTCCTGACAGCTTCAAACTGTGGCATTATTAATTCGGCAAACTGATCAAGCATTATTTGTGACTCTGGTGTGGGGTTAGTTTCAAGTGTAATTTTAGGGGGAATCTTCTGTATTTTTATCCTTTTTCAATGGCATAGCTTGTGATCTTGTCTTTACATTTGTCATATTTTTCCATTCCCTGTCAAGGTGTGTTTAGTAATTAGTGGACAGCTAATGTGTGTGTGGGGGGGACCTATTACCCCTCTTTATATAAAAGAAAGAAAACATTTTTGTAGCCTTTCCTTTGGCGTGAATAAATATTCCACACCTCGCTCAGAGGTGATGAGCGGCAAAACTCAAAACATAAAATCCAATAAACTATGTAGAAAGTGTGTGACGACACACACACATTATATATATATATATATATATATATATATATATATATATACATACATATATACACACACACACACGTGATTCTGGGGAATCTGTTATTTACCTTTATGACAAGAATTTTTTTCCATTATTATATAGTTTTTTGCATAAGATACTATGCAATCTAAAACCCCCTGAAGTGTCCTTGTATGACACATTTTTTTCCCCCCTTCGCCCTCTTTTTATATTTAGGTTCTTATTTAGAGTATGATGTTATAACGCCTGGTCTTAGATTTTGTTTAATCTGCACACATCAATAAGGATTTCTTTCTCCTTAGTCACCACAGATCCAAGGATTACAATAAACCATTAACCTTTTCATGCATAAATGACTCATATCTTGATTCTAGCATATATTCATATCTTTTCACCTATACTTATGCAACATTTACAAAAGATGATTCAGTTTAATAGTTGTAAATACTCATAACTGCTGTATATCTCCCCGACGGGGGCCACCTCCCTGGGTATACACTTGTGGTCACTTTCAGACCTAGTATTAACCACAGTTTAGTCTGTCCAGTTACTCATAAGTCTGTGATAGTACCACAGTCACCAGAATATACTAGTAACCAATTTAAATAAGATACCTCACTGAGGATATGCTTAAGGTAACTTCCAGGCCTGACTTATACCAGGATTCAGTCTGACCTTTTATTCAAACTTTCTTACTACCATCATAAGGCTTAATGACAGGCTTAGGTCCCTTGAACAACAGTTTCCCCTAAACCTGTCAGCTGCTTGGTAATATCCCAGTTTATATAACCTTATCGAGAATTTTTTTTCCACGTGTAGCTGGTCAGCCTTTTTCCACTTAATAACTGGGGTCTCAGCAAACTTCGTTCTCTTAAGAACGACAGTACTGTGCAATGTCTTATCCCTCTTTGATTTAGGGGCAGAAGAGAAAGAAAAAAAAGCCTCTTAAACTAAGGATACTTTCCCCTGTTTTTACAGATAAGCAGCATATATATTTTTTGTAAAAAACAGGAACCCAGTCCTCCATTTGCCGACCTTCCACATCCAGGGATTAAGCCCACGTTATACACTTGTGTCTCCAATATTTCCTCAAACAATTTTCAATGCTACTTTAACAATGTGTACATTGCACACAATACTTGCGGTTATATGCGCAGCTTTCCTGTGCCGACCTCCCTTTTAGACCGTTTCGATCCGTCCTGTCGAGTGGTCACCTCAGGACGCTGCACCCCCCGGGACACCTCTTGAGTGGGGCTGTATCCTGGACTTGAAGACTCCTTCAGGCTTAGTCAACGTGTAAGCTTTAGAGAGGCAATATGTTGTGCCGCTTTTCTTGTTAGCTTTAAAGGTGGCTGTTCGGTAGCACGCTGTATCCTACAGTAGATTTTTTTTGGCACCTGGTTGTGGGGCTTGCCGTTATGGCTGGAGTCGGTGCCACCCAACTTACGGCGTTGTGGGACTTTCTTGATGCAGCCGGATAAGCAAATCCTCCTCCTCTGGAAGTGAAGATCCCACCAACAGGAGCAGGGCTGCCAGGTGATGATTAACACGTTCTCTCTCCTCAAAGCTTGGTGCGCCTGTTGCTTGCACACACGCTGTCCCACCAGAAGTTTGTCACACACAGCTGCTAAGTCACATACGGTCCATGTGCTTTGCTGTTATCAGCTCTTTTAAAATGATCATAGTGTTTGCTAAATGTACATCTTAGAGACAGTATTGTGGGTGCAGTATATTTGATCAAATATATAGTCATATGCAAAAGTTTAGGCACACCTGACAATTTCCATTTATAAATAATCGGGTGTTTGGATTAGCAATTTCATTTTGAAATATCAAATAACTGAAGGACACAGTAATATTTCAGTAGTGAAATGAGGTGTATTGGATTAACAGATAATATGCATCAAAACAAAATTACAGGTGCATAAGTTTGGGCACCCCAACATTACATCAATATTTAGTAGAGCCTCCTTTAGCAGAAAAAAAAAAAAACAGCCTCTATATGCTTCCTATAGCCTGTAATGACTGTCTGGATTCTGGATGAAGGTATTTTGGACCATTCCTCCTTGCAAAACATCTTCAGTTCAGTTAGGTTTGATGATTACTGAGCATGGACAGCTGCTTCAAATCAAACCACAGATATTAAGGTCTGGGATGGCCATTCCAGAACATTGTACTTGTTCCTCTGCATAAATGCCAGAGTAGATTTTGAGCAGTGTTTTGGGTTGTTGTCTTATTGAAATATTCAGCGGGGGCGACTGTTTATGGCATGTGTGCAGAAAAGGCTTCTTCCGCATCACTCTCCCATATAGCTTCTCCTTGTGCAAAGTGCGCTGAATTGTTGAACGATGCACAGTGACATCATCTGCAGCAAGATGTTGTAGGTCTTTGGAGGTGGGCTGTTTTTGACCGTTCTCACCATCCTTTGCCTTTCTGACATTTTACTTGGCCTGCCACTTCTAGCCTTAAGAACTGTGCCTGTGGTCTTCCATTTCCTCACTATGTACATCACAGTGGACACCGACAGCTTAAAGGATTACTTTCT
Source organism: Bombina bombina (assembly GCF_027579735.1). Lineage (NCBI taxonomy): Eukaryota > Metazoa > Chordata > Amphibia > Anura > Bombinatoridae > Bombina > Bombina bombina. Next base: position 984,184,855 of record NC_069499.1, on the reverse strand, counting down.
GTTATAATTTTTAAGCTAAACTACTAACATATTAAAGTTAATAAACATTAATCAAAACCTACTGACCTATATTTTCTCAAACGAAATTTCATAACATTGTAAAAGTTATATCTTTTATTCGCCGATGTCACATTATCCTGCCCACTATTTTCAGCACTGCGTGTTCAAAATACTTAAACCAATAACTTTGTGTTTAAAGCGCCATTTTGAAACCTAGGTATTGTAAACGGATTGGTACAGAGCAAAGGATACCCACGGAGTGGGTTTGGAAAACAATTAAATTTGCAGACAAGATTACTGATATACGGTAGAGATATGTTATTTAAATGCTATTGATAAAAAGCGTATTTGGGGTAGTTGGTTAGTAACAGGCATAGAAAATATTTACTTACAGTGGCCCTTTAAATCTCTGCAATAGCTTTTTTCAGCCTTCCCCTAAACCATAATGTTGAACAATCTTTGTTTTCAGGTCATTTGAGAGTTGTTTTTAAGGCCCCCCATGTTGCCACTCTTCAGAGAAGAGTCAAAGAGAACAACTTTCAATTGGCCACCTTAAATACCTTTTCTCATGATTGGATGCACCTGTCTATGAAGTTCAAGGCTTAATGAGCTCACCAAACCAATTGTGTGTTACAATTAATCAGTACTAGGTAGTTACAGGTATTCAAATCAACAAAATGACAAGGGTGCCCAAATTTATGCACCTGTCTAATTTCGTTTTGATGCATATTGCACATTTTCTGTTAATCCAATAAACCTCATTTCACTACTGAAATATTACTGTGTCCTTCATTTATTTGATAGATCAAAATGAAATTGCTGATCCAAACACCCAATTATTTATAAATGAAAATCACGGAAATTGTCAGGGGTGCCTAAACTTTTGCATGATATATCTATCTCTCTCAAGCCGCTTTACAAACCTATTCTAGTCGACACTTTGACATACATCTCCACATTTACCTTTTTATCCCTTTTTTTAGTTTGGCTCTATTTAGAAACCTTTGGTACAGCCAAGCTTGTAAATCTGGCACATTATGCAATCTCCTGCACAGATGAGGAGTTTAAAACAAATTAAAGTGTACATTGCTAAACTATTTGTTTTGCAATCTTAACTTTGTACAAGCAGCATGTTGACTCATGGGAATCACCAGCATTATGTAGTTTCAAATGTAGTTACTTTTCATGACTTAGAGCATACAGTTAACAGACTTTCCAATTTACATCTTTCTTTTGGTATTCTTTGTTGAAAAGCATACGTCGGTAAGGAGCTTGAATGCACTACAGGGATCTTACTAGTGATTAGTGGCTATGCACATTTGCCTCACCAGAGGTGTTCAGCTAGCTACTCTAAAGCTACACCAATTTGTGTGCAATATGATTTACCTTTTTGCATTTGCTCCTTTAATACATTGTCATTTTAGATCTATGCAAAAGGTGCAGCCTGAACTTAAGTTTGCAAATAGTCTTTACATTTTCGGAATCTGTTCAGTAATGTATAATATGCCATTGCATGCAACACTGTATACAAAGAAATGTACAGGTTTGAGTCCATATTGCCTCCTTGTGGACAAGTAATGAAACTACACTACTTTGGGACTATTACAAATACACCAGTAAAGTCATAAAATATACTTTATTGCAAATTTTTTTTAACAGTATTGCCGATTAATTTACTTATTACTCATATTAAAATATTTTAATTTATTCTACAAACTGATCAAAATTATTTATGTTACAGAAGTATGTGCAGCTCCATCATTTGAAATAGCTGTGACCGACTCCTGCCCTTGTACAGTTGTGTCAATACAAAAGTATTTCTGGAGGGGAAAAAAAAACAACGAAGTATTAGATTAGCATAGTAACTTAATTTCCCATTTATATTAAACCAGTTACCACTTGAAGGTGATTAAAACACTTTATTTTTTTAAGGGACACTGTACCCAAATTTTCTCTTTTGCAATTCAGAAAGAGCATGCAATTTTAAGCAACTTTCTAATTTACTCCTATTATCAATTTCTTCGTTCTCTTGCTATCATTATTTGAAAAATAAGGCATCTAAGCTTTTTTTGGTTTCAGTACTCTGGACAGCACTTTATTGGTGGATGAATTTATCCACCAATCAGCAAGGACAACCCAGGTCGTTCACCAAAAATGGGCCGGCATCTAAACTTAGTCTTGCATTTCAAATAAAGATACCAAGAGAATGAAGAAAATTTGATAATAGGAGTAAATTAGAAAGTTGCTTAAAATTTCATGCTCAATCTGAATCACGAAAGAAATTTTGGGTACAGTGTCCCTTTAAGTTTGAAGTGTTCTTTTGTGCTTAATGGAACACCACAATCTGAAAACTCACTATACTAGTTTGCACAGTACTTCATTTCCACTGCCCAATATAGTCTGTCCACTATGCTAAAATGGTAACTGCAAAGCAAACTGTCTATAGAGCACTGAAGAGCCACTTGCCAAGAGTGTTTTCCACAAACAAAACCTAGTGACTTTAAAAAGGGATACTGAACACAATTGTTTTCTTTAAAAAAAAAAAAGAGATTAGAAAATTGCATGCTCTATCTGCATCATAAAATAAAAAGTGGGTTCAGTGTCCCTTTAACCTAGCCCCATCTGGTTTTTCTTTTCATAAGAAGGATCTAAAAATGGACCAGGATAACCCACCACTTCTATTCTTTTAAGCACTAATAAAATCATATAGAAAGGTTCATTTTCTCACCTGCCATTAATCAGGACATAAAAGCCCTTACACTGCCACGAATAGTGGATCTGCAGATAGGGCAGTGTCTCAGATTAGGAGCACATTCTGTGCAAACTACCAGGTGTCCACAGGGTACAAAAAGCATTGAGACATCACGGTCCATGCACACTTTGCACATGCGCTCCTCCTTCAAACGTCGCAGCTGCTCTTCTGTACTTAGCAAGGCATCTACAAAAGGTTACAAGCATACAACAGGGCAGAGGCAAGTTAAGCAAATGCTACATAGTATTCCTGGAAAATGTTGAGATTATAAAATAGCTGACTGACTATGAACAACTATAGTATAGGCGCAGTTATATAGATAATATAAGCCAGGAATGTCCATTTAGCCAAAGAGCTACAGGCACCCCCAGGAAAGGCAGAACCAAAGTGTGCACCAGATTTTTTTATGTGGATTGACTAAAACTCAATAGCCCAGGGTACCTTACTTAAGCATGACTTGTGCTACTGGATCATTTTAGTGCATATACATTTATGGTTATTAAACACATAATGTGCCCCTTAAGGCTTCTAAAATATTGACCTGCCCCTGCCATGTATTAGAAAGTTGTTCATCAGTGATTCAAACTGTTAAACACCTTCCCATAAGTTTACAAATTGTACAAAGTGTTTATAATAGAATCTATGTCAGGTGGGCTTGTGACATTTCATACTAGATCTACTAGGAGAACTGTTGACAATTCTACATATTGTTTGTGAGAATCTCCATGATTATAGACCTTCAGCTGAGGCTGGAAGTCTATAGAATGTGTACAATAGATTTCAGTAGACAAAGTGAGCAGTTAAGTAGGCTTAAAAAGGCACATGAAACAATTTCTCTCATGATTTAGATAGAGCGCACATTTGTAAACAAATTTCCAATTTAGTTCAGTTATCAATATTGCTTCATTACCTTGAAGGTGCAGCAATGCTCTACTACTGTGAGCTAGCTGAGCACCTTGGTAAGCCAATCACATGAGGCATATATGTGCAGCCACCAAACACAAGCTAGGTAAGCTTTTCAACAAAACAAACCAAGGGACAGAGAAAATTAAAGTTAATTGGAAAGATATTGTATGCTCTGAAATAAAAAAAATAAAAAAAAAAAAAAAAAAAGGAAGAGCGGCTGTCAAATATACTCCAGTAGGTGATAGACCTTTGGCAACACATTAAATGTGAATATTTTAAAGTACAAGACTGCTTTATTTTGTTAGTTGAACTAACTAGTAGCTATTTTTGCATGTTGTATCCCCAGATACTAAAAAAAAAAAAAAGCCAGACACACCAAATGTTCTTTCATGATTCAGATAGAGCATTTGAAGCAAATTTTTCATTTACTCCTATTATCAATATTTCTTCATTCTCTTGCTATCTATTTTAAAAGCAGGAGTGTAAATCTTAGCAGCCAGCCCATTTTAGGTTCAGCACCATGGATAGCGCATGCTTATTGGAGGCTGACATTTACCCTCCAATAAGCAAGCATAACACAGGTTCTCAACCAAAAATGGGCCGGCTCCTATGCATCACATTCCTGCTTTTAAATAAAGATATCAAGAGAATGAAGAAAAATTCATAGGATTAAATTAGGAAGTTGCTCTATCTAAATCACGAAAGAAAAAAATTTGGGTTTAGTGTCCCTTTAATTATACTGTCCCACTTGTCTGGCAAAATAAAACTGGGAGAGAAAAAAAACAAACAAAAAAAAAACACTGCAAAGTAAAACATTTTATGTTAATTACGATCTGAAATTACTTCTTTGTGTACATGAAATAGCCATCTTGCTCTTTGAAAACCAGAAATCCTTATTAATCTACAAAGGCTGATAGTTAGAAAGCTATTTAAAATTAGTAGCTCAGTGGGGGTGGAAGTGACAAATACTAAAAATGTTAATTTATACACAGTTTAGGTGGTAGTTTTATCAGGCAAATTCAGCTATTTCATAATGAACAAAATAAGGTAAATGAGCAGTTTCATTGGGAAGATTTTAAAATGGGATTAAGTTTTACTGTACAGTGTCCCTTTAAGAAAGTTGATGGAATGTTAAATGGATTAACATTAAATTATTTAACATGGGAATTAATGTAAATGGTGGCAGATAATGAGGGGAGGGTGGCAGCCCAGTTTAAGAGGTACCTAAATTTAGACAGCAAGGATAGCCTAGATGAGTATGGGTACTATTAGCACCACTATACTGGAAGGCCTCATCAGGTCCCTATTAAGAAGTTTGTAAGTATCCAAAAATGGGATAGAAATTTGTAGTGGGGGTATATCCTAGATTATTCTGAGGTAGTAGTGGTTACAAGTCAGAGCAAGAGATACTGTGAGGCCAGATGACAAATAGTATGTGCTTTTCTGGTGTGAAACATACATTGGAAATCAGCATTTAAAAAAAAAAAAAAAAAAAACCCACCACAGTAGGGATAACATCACAGCAATAAATCAGACCAATAGGAGTGAAGAATTTGAAATTTATGTGCAGTTTCTTTGACTAAAGTCAGATTAATGTGGCTATGTAATACTCCAGACTTTATTCAAACACCAATTCAATGACAAGCTACAAAATAGATATCACCACTTTCCGCTTGAGCGTAAATGATTACATCTGCTAGATGACTGGACAATAAACTTCTAGGGTACTGCAGAATATGGCTGTCTACTCAATTCAGCTTAGCTATGTTACCTGGTTCCTTTGGGTGTTGGTGTTCTGAATGGTTTGTTTGTATCGGGGCAGCTGGGATTCTCACAGGTTCTGCCAAGAAAAAAAAAAAAAAAAAATTAAAAAAAAAGAAGTTTATTCAACCTATAATGGTAATTTTGCAGAAATCTCTTCAGTGAAAAGCACACGATAACATTATGCTCTACGAGTTCCGTTAAGTAGGCACACTTTACTTCTCATGTAAACTTGAGATTAGGATAGATATAACCCACACAGTTCCAACCAAAACCAAACCACACACTGCTCCACACTGGCCAACACCTTGCTTAAAGGCTAAGCTCTATACCTGGGCTGTGAACAACTCTTGCCTCCTCTTCTGCCTGCAATAGGTCTGTGACAAGGTCAAACACTGAATCATATGCGGCTCCAGTCAGCAGAAACCTGCTTTGCACCAGGCTCTCTACCAGACTCCGGTCAAACCCCATCTGAAGGGCTCCCTGTGCTGATGAGGACTGGAGAAGCAACTGCAAGTCACCAGGGGAATCTGCAAGGTAGCATGTAGTGAGGTAGGCAGGCTGCACACAACCAACACATGCTTAACACAACAGATTACTGCCTTAGCTATCTGCTCATTGCTTTCAATGGTGTTCGAGACTTAGGCACTACAAAATGTTGGCCTGTGTGGTTACCAGATTTGAAAATAGTGGCAGACATCACTTACCAGTGGAAGAGACTTGGCGTCTATCTAGCTGGCGGGTTTCTGGCTGTGGAGACCAATAGAAAGAATCAAGTGTGACTAAAGGTGATTTAAGCCACAATAGAATGATACTAATGGTTTTTAAACCTCAAGTTGAAATTTGATAGACATGTTGGTTATAAAAATAAAAGGGCGAAGAGAGTAATGGAAACTCTGTATGGGATATCTGTGTGCTCATAAAATCTTTGAAATTAAGATAAGCTACACCATGAATTTTCTTTGGACACATTAAAATTTAAATGCCCAGTCTGGTTCCTGCATCCCAATAATCCAGTAGTGGGCCATGGTGCAATTTTTTTTTTTTTTTAGGGACCCCAAAGGTAATTCAGTAGTAAGTAATACAAGCTTCTATAGTGATTTTCAGGATAGCTAGATAAAGATTGCATACACATGCTTATGTATAGATTGGCTGCTATGCCCCCTCAGCACCTGGGCCCTGGTGCCATTGCACCTGCTGTACCAATGTTAGTCTCCCCCCCCCCCCCCACACACACAATCATCCAACTCACAGAGCTCTCAGGGCTGCTAAGATAGGCCTCTTGCACAGTGCGAACAAACGCCTGACCCTTACTTTGCACAAGGAACTCGCACCTGTTACAAGAAAACAGACTGTTAGCCTATAACCTCACAGGACGAAGACTAAGTCACTTATTAGATTACTCACTCTGGGAACCATCTAGCGTGCTCCCTCCAGGGATCATCTCCTCTCTCCCAGTTCCTTAATCCCCCATCACAATGAAAACATTTTACATTGTCAGTGTGTCCTGAAAAGAAAAAAAAAAAAATATGATATTGGTAGACCGAGAAGTGTCAGTTTACTATTAACCATTTTATATTAAAACCTCTAATACATTTTAAAACTTTCCCTTCCCATGTAACTCAAAAACTGAGAATCTCTTATGAGAGAGGTGCACACAGCATGCTTTCCAAGTCTAACCCTGTTAAATATCTGTAACTAACTGTCTTCAGCAGAGGTGATGATACTGTTGTCATTTTGTTAGCTCAACTGTCATTCTGCAGTAACAATTTGCCACGATCCAACAGATACAAATGGAACAGGAACACCTTAAAGGGACAGTCTACACCAGAATTTTTATTGTTTAAAAAGATAGATAATCCCTTTATTACACATTCCCCAGTTTTGCATAACCAACAGTTATATTAATATACTTTTTACTTCTGTGATTACCTTGTATCTAAGCCTCTGCAGACTGCCCCCTTATCTCAGTGCTTTTGACAGACATAGTTTAGCCAACCATTGCAGACTCCTAAATAACTCCACGGGAGTGAGCACAATGTTATCTATATGACACACATGAACTAGTACTGTAACTGAAAAAATTTCAAAATGCTCTGAGCTAGGAGGCGGTTTTCAACGGTTTAGAAATCAGTTTGAGCCTGCCTATGTTTAGCTTTTCAAAAATACCACCAAGGGAACAAAGCAAATTTAATTATAAAAGTAAATTGGAAAGTTGTTTAAAATGGCATGCCCTATTTGAATCATGAAAGTTTAATTTTGACTAGACTGTCCCTTTAAAGGGACAGTTTACTCAAAAATGTTCTCCCCTTTAATTTGTTCCCAATGATCCACTTTACCTATTGGAGTATATTAAATTGTTTACAAGCATTTCCTTGACCTTTCTATTGGCATTTGAAATAGTCGATTTAGCCTGTGGTATCCCCACCTAGTCTGAAAGTTTCTGGCCTTAGGTCCAAGCTATAGATAAGATATGTAAACACAGCCAGCAGAAGAAGAAATTACACTCCCAGTGGGGCATAGAAGAGTTAAAATAAAATGTTAATTTTCCATTGTTCTCTCCAAGTATTGGTCTTTAGTTTACAGATAATATAAAGCAGCATTTATATGTACACAATATGATAAAGTAATGAAATCTGATTATACTTACAAAGCTCAACCCATTTTATAAAATAAAAAAAAAAAAAAAAAAAAATTGTACTGTATACTGTCCCTTTAATAAAAGGCAGAGTATACAGGAGGTACCAAAAGATCCTTTATATTCCAGAAGGTTTAATAACCCTATTGTGAACCTGTAGGTCATTATCACCTGCATGTGTCAGCTGGTCACTAATCTACAGAATAGCTTTCCATTGCTACAGGTTGTATGTGTGGCAGTGAATGACCTAGCACTAGTGCAGCTATAGTCTCATGTCCCCATCCTTTAGTATTATACAGCCATATGCTCCTTTTAACCCACAGACTAACACTGACAAAGCTATTTAAATAGTCCTTAAATTTATAAAATACCAATTGATTATGCCATTATTAAATTGAGATAAACAATTCCCTCGTTAACTAGAATTCATTCAAATCAAATATTAGACTGGTTGTAATAATAATAATATTTCATGTTATTAGTTGCTTTAATGTTGAAGAAATAAGTTTATAGTTTTACTGTCTATAAAGCAACAGGCGCTGACTCGTAACCTAGATTTCCCCTCATCTAATCTGAGGAAAATTAGGAACAAATAAGCCACTAAAGGGTGCAAACAATGGCGGTGTGGAATAGGGATTTAGTTACCGTTAGAAATGAGCTGATAAGTAGTTAAAGGGACAGTCTACAATGGAATTTTTTTTTATTCTTTTAAGAGATAGATAATCCCTTTATTACCCATTCCCCAGTTTTGCATAACCAACACAGTTATATTAATATACTTTTTACCTCTGATTACATGACTATTGGCTTGCAGTTAGTACTGTGTTGGGCTAACTCTTAAATAACTTTCCGGGTGTGAACACAATGTTGTGAAAAACAAATAAAGCATGAGATTAAGAGGCTGACAATAGAGCATTTGAAACAGGAAGAGATTTAAAGGTTTAAATGTTATAAAGTATAACAACCTAACAATGTTGGTTGTGCAAAGCTGGGGAATGGATAGTAAAGGAGTTTTTTGTTGTTTTTTTTTTTAAAACCAAACAATTTTTGTTTAGACTGTCCCTTTAACTGTCCTCAGAACTGAATTGAGTAACATGACAAGGGCCGGTTACTTTATAGATATTAAACTAGAAAATGTGAGGAGTCTTTTGTAAGTTTGTTTTTCTTTGAAACTGAGCAAGGGAGGCATTTTCAAAGATTTGGAAACTGTATAAAGCACGAACAGTTGCACAGTATCACTATCTATTCATTTTTGGAACTTGCAGGTTAAGAAAAAGAAAAAAAACTTCCTCCAAACACAGATACACAACCCCCCTGTATGTGTGTGAGTGAGGGAAGCCTGAGCAGCGCACGTGACTTGTTTCGTCATCACTCGGTCCCCTCACCTGTGTAGAAGAAGCCCGCCTGTGCCAGCTGCTCCGGGCTAACCTCAGCGTACCGCGGCCAGTTCCGGTAGGTGTCCAGTCTCTGCTGCTCACTCTCTAGCTCAGGATACACTGCTTGGCTCCCTTCGTCATCCCAGCGACCCAACACCTGTCCGTCCGGTCGGTCCGCCTGAACGAAGGGACAGTCCGGGAAAAACTTGTAGTGCTCGACTTGTGGTCTGTCTCCGGGTTCCCAGCAGCGCAGCACTCCCCCGCAGTAGAAGCACTGCACTCGGTCCCCTGGTCCCAAGTAAAAGAACCCCGCCCGGGCCAATTCAGCCGCAGGAACCGCACCCTCCCACCCTTGGAAAGAGCGTAGCCGCCGGGCCTCGCATCGCATGCCTGACTGAGCCCTTGTCAGCGGAGGGCTTTGAGGACCTAGCAGTCGCCGGAGCATGTCTTCAGGACTGGGCATGTCTAGGCCGGTGGCCATGGATGTAAAGTCAGCGGGGCTGGTTCTCACGGACCACCAGCTCATGGTGTCACTAGGGGAGGTCAGGGGCCGATCAGCAGGTGGTCACCAGGTTAGCTGGGAATGAAAAAGAATAAAGATAAAATAGTACCGCTGGTCAGCAGGTATAGTGTTATACAGGGCTATTTGTGTGCCCATTTAGGATGTGAATAGCTTTGTCAATAGATAAGTGTTTATACCTAAAATAAAAATGGTCACCTTATATGGTTTAATAACGATAGATAATGCTTTTATTAACCATTCCTCAGTTTGCTAAAACGTTTATGATAACTTTACTTTTTACCTATATCTAAGCCCATGCAGACTAACCCCTTAGTGCTTTTTACAAAATCTTATTTTAGCCAACTACTGCTGGTTAGTGCATAACTCCACTGGAGTGAGCACCATATAATCTATGACACACGAACTAGCACTTTCAGGCTGTGAAAAGCTAATACAATATGAGATAAAGGACAGCCTACAGGGGCTAAGAAACAGGCACATATTTAGAGGTTATAAAGAATGTTAGATGTGCAAAGTTGGGGAATGGATAGTAAATGCGTTATCTATCTAATAAAAAAAAAAAAAAAACACAAGTAGACTGTCACTTGAATGTTTAGCAGACTGCTAATATGCGACAGGGAATAAGTAACCAGTTAGGAGAGAACATAATTACCTGGTTTGGGGACTGTCAAGAGAAGACTTGGAGCGTTATGGTGGTGTTGATAGAGGTTCAGTCTAATCAACCGCTGGAGGAATGACCAATGTATTGTCACAGATGGCTATTCTTTAAACCTTTAATAAACCTGTATTGTAGATAGAAACTTAAGTTAGTTTTTACACCTTCACCTAGTACCTTATATTGCTACAGGGTTGGGGACTAGGGTTAAGACATTCCAAGTCTTTAAAGGGACATTACATGCTATGAGGTTGTTCAATAAAATGTGTGTATTAAATAACTAAAACAAACACCTTTGCAATTTCTTTATTTTGTCCCTTTCCCTGTAATCTAGTTCTAAAGACTTTTGATTTTCAGTTCCACAGAATTTCTATAAAGTAATGAGGATCTGGTGGAAACCTAGTGTTTGCCTTATTTATCTCATGCTGAGAACAATTAGGTAGATATTTTTTATTATCGGTTATTTGTAGACCGCCAACAGATTCCGCAGCGCTATAAACAAAGGGGGAGTACAACAAAACAATTATAGGGTAGAGGGCCCTGCCAAGAGTTGCACTGTTGTGGTCAGCTCTTAAGAAGGTGATCTACAAACAGCTGGACTCTTAGGCTTACATGCTAAGGGGGTTCAGGGGATTGCAGTGGAGGAGAGGAACTGGTATTAAGAAAAGTTAGCGTAGGTTGTATGCGTCCCTGAACAGTAGAGTCTTTAGGGAGCACTTGAAGCTTTTAAAGCTAGAAGAGAGTCTTGTGGAGCGAGGCAGAGAGTTCCACAAGATGGGAGCCAGTCTGGATAAGTCCTGTAAACAGGAGTGTGATGAGGTGACAAGAGAGTAGGAGGTCATGAGTAGAGGGAAGGGGTCGGGAGGGAGAGTATCTGGAGACAAGGTCTGAGATGTAGGGGGGGAGCAGTGCAGTTGAGGGCTTTGTATGTAAGAGTGAGTTGTGTTTGATCCTAGAGGCAAGAGGAAGCCAGTGAAGGGATTGGCAGAGAGGCGCAGCAGATGAAGAGCGACGTGTAAGGAATATATATATATATATATATATATATAGAGAGATTCTCATATATAGATAGATAGAGATAGAGATATATAGAGAGAGATAGATATAAAAGTCAGTAAAAACGTGGACAATTTGTGTGGAAACAGTTTACCAGGCACTTTTTATATCTATCCTTCAATAGCCTCAACAGAACAAGATATCCAAAACTAAAACCTAAGCTTCAACATGGCAGCACCCCAGCGGTGGACTGGGCCATTCTTGGTGATGGAATCAGGACCAGTGCAGAAGAAACAGTTCCCAGCAGTTTTTTAGTTCTTAAAACAGCCTTGCTGGTTGACAAAGCTGTACTTGCCCAGTCCAATGCTCAATTTATTATGCACCTTAGCTGTGGGTTGCTGCCTATACTCCCCAGAAGTCCTGGTCATTATAATTGTAGGCTGTCTACATAACTCAATATTTAGCATACACACTTACTGTTGTCTCTTTAAAGGGACAGGAAACCCCACATTTATAGCTCATGATTAGGATAGAACATACAATTTTAAATAACTTTCCAGTGTACTTCTATTATCAAATTTGCTTCATTCTCTTGATACGCTTTACTAAAGGAACAGCATTTCACTAATGGCAGCTAGATGAACACCCAGTTATCCAATCACAAGAGACAAACGTGTGTAGACACCAATCTAGCTCCTACTAGTGTGAGATATGAGAGTATTCTTTTGCAACAAGAGATACCAAGCAAACTAAGCACATTTTGAAAATAGAAGTGAGTTTAAAAGTGCCCTAAAATGACATGCTCTGTCTGAATCATGCAAGCTTAACCCCTTAACGACCGACGACGTATGCCATACGTCCTCAAAAAAAAGCACTTAACGACCGAGGACGTATGGCATACGTAGTCGGTTTAACAGAGCACTGGAAGCGATCGAAATCGCTTCCAGCTGCTCTAACAGTATTGCAGGCTTGCCTTGAGGTCTAGGCATCCTGCAATACTGTTCCCGAGTGCCGGGACCGGATTGATCACTCCCCCACGAGTGATCACTTCCGGTTTCGCAGCATCGGAAGCGATCGGACACGCTTCCGATGCTCTGCTTGTTTGCTAAGTGCCTCGGTGGGCACTTAGTTGTAAAATAAAATTAAAAAAAAATTAAAAAAACAAAAAAAAAACGATTAAAATAAAAAAAAGCCCTAAATAGCCCCCCCCTCCCCCTTCACTAGGCATCCAAGATGGCGATGCCCAGTGCATCATGGGGCCTCTGGGGGTGTCCCTAGCCTGCATCATCATAGGGGCAAGCTAGGGTCACCCAATCTGAGCCTCCCACCCTAAAAAAAAAAATTATAATAAAATACCCCATTTGTCTGATCATGTCAATATTTGTAAATATTGACTATGATCAGTGTGGATCTCCCTCCCTCCCTCTCCTCACTTGCCATTTTGTTGGAGAGAGACCTGTATTTAGCAGAGAGAGAGATTTATTTCTTTTATTTGTTAAAAAATATAGAACCAAAGGCTCTTTTCAGAGCCATTAACCCCTAGCTTGCCAGTGATCACTATATATCACTGGCAGTAACATAGGTGCACTTTTTTTGCTGCATTTTGCTGTCTGTGCATTTTTTTAGGGGTTAATTTTGTTGTTGTAATTTTTTAAAAACCCAAAGGCTCTTTTCAGAAACATTAATTTAATTTTCAGAGCCATTAACCCCTAGCTTGCCAGTGATCGCTATAAATCACTGGCAGTTGCATAGCTGTACTTTTTTGCTGTCTGTGCATTTTTTTAGGGGTTAATTTTGTTGTTGTAATTTTTTAAAAACCCAAAGGCTCTTTTCAGAAACATTAATTTAATTTTCAGAGCCATTAACCCCTAGCTTGCCAGTGATCGCTATAAATCACTGGCAGTAGCATAGCTGTACTTTTTTGCTAGTTAATTTAGTTCATTTAATTTTTTTTAGTAATTGTTTTCTGTGACAGATACAAAAATGTCACAGAAAAGATAGTGCTGAGGAGGCGTATGCCATCCTTGCGTCAGAGTCAGATGCCTCTATTTCTGACTCAGACCCCAATTTTGACCCTGCCATGTGCTCAGATACATCACTAGATGCAGTCTCAACTGATAGTGATGTATCTGTGGCTGCTAGCCCCCCTGCCAGAAGGAGGCGTGTTGCTGCCATTGCTGCTGAAGAGTGGGTAACGCCTCATCTCCAGAGGCCAGATATCCCACCCTTAACAGCAAATGCTGGCATAAATATAGATGTGGCAGGTTTTAGCCCCCAGCAGTTTCTGGAAGTGTTTCTGGGTGATGATATATTGGGGAACATTGTCGCCCAAACTAATTTATATGCCCATCAGTTCCGTGCTGCAAAGCCTGGAACATATTTGGCAAAGCAGCAATGGGCCCCCATCAATGTGCCAGAATTCAAAAAATTCTGGGCATTGACTATGCTGATGGGCATCATAAAGAAACCCTCCATTCGCTCCTACTGGAGTACTAGCCCCATCTGCTCTACCCCCATTTTCTCCCAGACTATGTCGAGGAAGAGGTATGAAATGATTCTGCATTTCATGCACTTCAGCGAAAACAGCCTGTGCCCCCCTAGGGAGCATCCCCAATTTGACAGGCTGTATAAAATCCGCCCCCTGATAACCCACTTTTCTGCCAGGTTTGCAGAGGCTTCTACACCTGGAAGGAATATATGCGTTGATGAATCCCTAATGAAGTATAAGGGAAGGCTGGGATTCAAGCAGTATATTCCTTCCAAACGCTCCAGATATGGGGTAAAGGTGTATAAGCTCTGTGACAGCGAGACTGGGTATACTCAGGCCTTCTGGGTGTATGAGGGAAAGGATAGCCACCTTGACCCTCCAGGTTGCCCAGAACATATGGGAACCACTGGCAAGATTGTCTGGGACCTGATATTACCCCTAATGAACAAAGGGTATCACTTGTACTTAGACAATTTTTATACAAGTGTCCTTTTGTTCAAGCTACTGTATTGCTTTGATACAGTAGCTTGCGGTACAATTAAAAAGAACCGCGCAGGTTTCCCAGGACAGCTTGTACGCACCCGGCTACGAAGGGGGGGAGACCTCAGCTCTGCGCCAAGAGGAGCTGTTGGCACTGAAGTACAGAGACAAGAAGGATGTATACCTTCTTACCACCATCCACACAGAGAGGACGGTGGCGGTTTCTGTACGTGGCAGAGCTGAGATCATAAGGAAGCCAGTGTGCATCAAGTCTTATAACCGGCATATGGGTGGGGTTGATCTGGCTGATCAGCTTCTGCAGCCCTACCTAATTATGCGGAAGACAAGGGCCTGGTACAAAAAGGTTGCAATTTACCTAATGCAGATTGCAACCCACAACGCTTTTTTGTTGTTCAAAAAAGCAAACCCCAGAGTTAAAAAGACTTTTTTACAGTTTCAGCTCCAGATTATTACGGGGATTTTGTACCATGATGCACCTGCTCCCCGGGCGGTGATGGGAGAGAGCAGAGTTGGGGCTACCCATTTTATTTTTAAAATCCCCCCTACTGCCACAAAGCAGAAACCACAAAAAAAATGCAGAGTCTGTACCAAGAGGGGGAAGAGAAGGGACACCATATATTACTGTCCTGGACAGCCTGCTTCAAGCGGTACCATACAATGGTCAATTTTTAAAAAAAAAAAATACATTTGCTGTTACATATATATATATATATTTTTTTTTGGTTATGTTTACAGTTAGATGTTTTTTTGTTTTTTTTACTTTTACTGTGCCAGATTTTTACATTTCACTACTCTATTTTTTTCTAAAATTGGGCCTGTTTTTTTTAACCAAAACCCCTGTCAAACCTATGCATGGGGGACATAGGTGTTCTCAGGGTGCCTTGCAGAAAACAACCTGAAGTATGTTTTTGTAATAACTTACAACAGTCTCTCCTAAATTATAGTCAAAAAGCAATGTGTCTGTAAAAATGAAAATTGAAAAATTACCACCATACACTTTCTCCAATTTTTTGGGCTAAAACGGTTGCTTCAAAGGCATCAAAGCACACCATATACAATACCTTGGGGTGTCAACATTTAAAAAATATACACTTTGAATGCAATAAATAAAAGTGGGGTATGCGATAGGCCCCAAACTAAAGATAGGCCTATCAGAAGAAATACTCTCATTTTTAATAACTAAAATCACAAGTCATAAAATTGTAAAATAACCTTCCCAAAATCCTGGCAAACCTATGCATGGGGGGCATAGGTGTACTCAAGGTGCCTTGCAGAAAACAACCTGAAGTATTCTTTTGCAATAACTTACAACAGTCTCTCCTAAATCATAGTAAAAAAGCAATGTGTCTGTAACAATGAAAATTGAAAAATTACCACCATATACTTTCTCCAATTTTTTGGGCTAAAACGGTTGCATCAAAGTCATCAAACCACTCCATGTATAATACCTTGGGGGGTCAACTTTTTAAATATAATCACATTTATGGAAAATAAATTGGGGTATGTTAAAAGACCCCCAAAAAAGACAATAGGCAAAGAAAATATGTTAAATGTGAAAAAAAAAATCACAAACACATGTCAGACATTTGGCATTGCACCGCCCAAACCTATGCATAGGTGGTATCACTGAACTCAGGAGATGTTGGTGACCACATATTGGTGTCTTCTTTGGTAGTAACACATAACAGGAGCTGTGAATCCATGTCTAAAGTACAATGTATGTGAAAAATAACACAAAGAAATGAATGCCCAATAGTTTGACAAAGACTAGTGGTTGAATTAGTGTATGGAAAGTGTTAAAACACCTGCATTTGAAATACCCTAGGATGTCTACTTTTCAAAAATATTTCTGAAGCCGGCCAATGTAATTTACCCCCATAAAACGATATGTCTTAAATAGAACATGGGTGCATGGGATGTGAAAATGGGAAGTGTAAAAAATGGAATGCGCTTCCTAAAAATAAGGCCTTCTAGCCCCCAGAGAACCCAACACACCTATACATGGGTGGTATCACTGTACTCAGGAGATGTTGAACACATATTGAGGTGTTTTTTGGCAGTAACACATAACAGGAACTGAGAATCCATGCCTAAAGTACAATGTGTGTGAAAAATAACACAAAATAATGACTACCCAAAAGTTTGACAAAGACTGGTGGTTGAATTAGTGCATGGAAAGTGTTAAAATACAAGCATTTGAAATACCCTAGGGTGTCTACTTTTCAAAAATATATGGTTTGATGGGGGTAAATTCCATTGACCAGCTTCAGAAATGTCCCAAATAGGACATGGGTGCATGATGACCGATGTGAAAATTCCAAGTTGAAAAACTGGAATGCGCTCCCTAAAAATAAGAGCTTTTAGCCCCCCGAGAACCCGACACACCTATACATGGGTGGTATCACTGTACCCAGGAGATGCTGCTGAAGACATATGAGGGTGTTATTTGGCAGTAACCCTTAATATTATCAGTAAATTTATTCTTAAATTGCTATTTTGTCAAAAAATCAAATTATTTTTTTTCCCCCCCAAACTTTGGCATAGATTGGTGGTAAAATGGTTGCATGAAAAAAGTCAAAATACCCCAAGTTTAATACCTTAGGTTGTCTTCTTTTAAAAAATATACACATTTGAAGGGTTATTCAGGGATTCATGACAGATATTGGTGTTACAATGTAACTATCGCCAATTTTGAAAAAACATGGTTTTGAAATAGCAAAGTGCTACTTGTACTTATTGCCCTATAACTTGCAAAAAAAAGCAAAGAACATGTAAACATTGGGTATTTATAAACTCAGGACAAAATTTAGAAACTGTTTAGCATTGGTATTTTAAGGTGGTTGTAGATGTGTAAGAGATTTTGGGGCTCAAAGTTAGAAAAAGTGCATTTTTTTTCATTTTTTCCTCATATTTTATATTTTTTTTTTTATAGTAAATTATAAGATATGATGAAAATAATCATATCTTTAGAAAGTCTATTTAATGGCGAGAAAAACAGTATATAATATGTGTGGGTACAGTAAATGAGTAAGAGGAAAATTACAGTTAAACACAAACATCGCAGAAATGCAAAAATAGCCTTGGTCCCAGATGGTCAACAAATTGAAAAGTGGTCTGGTCACTAAGGGGTTAAAGGGATAGGAAAGTAAAAATCAAACTTGCATGATTCAGATAGAGCATGTCATTTTAAGACACTTTTAAATGCACTTCTATTTAAAAAAAAAAAAAAAAGCGCTTTGTTCTCTTAGTATCCCTTGTTAAAAAAATGAACACACATATGACACTAGTGGGAGCTGCTGCTAATTGGTGCTTGCACACATTTGTCTCTTTAGATGTTGAAGGAACAGCAACAGGCAATGTACTATTACTGATGGACACATTATCTGCATGTAAAAAAATGTACTATTACTGATGGACACATTACCTGCATGTAAAAAATTTTCATGACAACCATTACAAACCACAGCTGGAGATATAATCTCCTCAAGTTTACAACAAATGCACTTAGCTTTGGTAGAACTGTTATCAGGCAGCAGGGTTCCAACAGTGATTTCTGAGACATCTTGCAAAATGTAAGAGAAAAAACAAAGCAAAATTATCAATTCCCTTATATGACAGTTTCAGGAATAGGAAAAAAATGCAAACAGCATAGCCCTCTGACATGGAAAAAAAAAAAGGCAACAGGCATACAGGAATGGGGTTTTTAAATAATGAAATTTGGCGCCAAGTATGACGCACAACGTAACTGACATTTTTTTGGCGCTAACATCCAGAAATGAGACACTTGTTTAAGAAACTCTGCGTCAACTAAGATGCCGGAAATGACGAATTTGCGTCAATGAACCTTCGCGCCAAAAAATTCTTGCGCCAAGAATGATGCAATAAACATTGCCATTTTGCGCCCTCGAGAGCCTAATTTTGCCTGCGAAATTGAAAAAAAATAAATAAAATATTTCCTAAATATGTTTTTCCCCAAATATGAAACTGAGAGTCTGCAAAACGAAATACATAAACCTGACTCATGGCAAATATAAGTACAATACATATTTAGAACTTTATATTAATGCATAAAGTGCCAAACCATAACTGAGGGTGTCTTAAGTAATAAAAACATACTTACCGAAAGACACCCATCCACATATAGCAGATAACCGTTTCAGTACTGAAACGGTTATCAGTAGAGGTAATGGAATATGAGAGTATATTGTTAATCTGAAAAGAGAGGTAGGAGATGAATCTCTACGACCGATAGAGAACCTATGAAATAAATCTCCCGTGAGGAAAACCATTGCATTCAATAGGTAATACTCCCTTCACATCCCTCTGACATTCACTGTATTCTGAGAGGAATCTGGCTTCAAAATGCTGAGAAGAGCATATCAACGTAGAAATTTTAGCACAAACTTCACCACCTCCATAGGAGGCAAAGTTTGTAAAACTGAATTGTGGGTGTGGTGTGTATAGGCATTTTGAGGTTTGGGAAACTTTGCCCCTCCTGGTAGGATTGTATATCCTATATGTCACTAGCTCATGGACTCTTGCCAATTACATGAAATAGATATTTTCAGCTTCCTGTCTCTTCAGCAATGGATAAACAAGAGAAAGAAGAAAATTTAATAGAATTAAATTGGAAAATAGTTTGTTCTGAATCAGAACAACATTTTGGGGTTTACTATCCTTTTAATTTTGACTTTCCTGTCGCTTTAAAAAGGACCATTAAATGCTACGTTGTAATAATGCATAAAATGTTTCATTATTAAAAATGAAACACTATTGCAATACAGAGTCATTATTTTGCTTCCTTTTGCTGTAAAATACAGCAGACAATTGTACATGTTACCATTTCTCCCAGGGAGGCTAAGATTAATACTTTTAGCTTATTTATCTGTGATATTTTGTTTCCCCCTCCTACCTCACATTCTCTGTACTTTTGCGTTTTAAGGTGGATTTTCAGTTTTGCATCAGTCATGAAAGGACAAGTATTCATTGCAATAGCAGTGGGCATACAAGTTAGGCACGTACGTACATACACACTTATAGTTAACTGTTAGATAAAGATTATAAAGGAATATATATATGTCTATTAGTAAAAAATTACTACCAGATATTTAAATAAACTGAATAAGCACTAAACCACCTTAAGGAAATAGGAGAGGGCAGGATACCATAGTCCAAATAGAGTTCATGCTATGGGCTAGATTTATCAACGCTGTGGCGTACAGGGGCGCGTATACGCGCCCCTGTACACCTCAGCTCGCCTGTGGCGGGGCGAAATTATCCGCAGGTAATTAACATTGCACACAAGCGCAGTTTTGCGCTCGCGTGCAATCCCGCCCCCGCACAGCCAATCACGCGCGGGCAGGAGCTGTCAATCTCCTTGGTCGGACTCGACCGAGGAGATTGAATTTCGCCACAATAGAGGTGGCGAAGATGTTAGGGAAGCAGCGGTCTGGTGACCGCTGCTTGATAAATCACGGCGAGCAAGTTCGAAAGAACTTGCAGCCGTAGAGGCTTGATCAATCGAGCCCTATATCCGTGTGTTAGTGATTTGTAAGAAAGGGTTCTTGTGTTGTATAGGGAAGAAGGAAATCAGTGAAAACAAAAACAATATACTCATTTGACAAAATATAACTGCATTATTGATAGCAAAATTCTTCTAAGATATGAAGGTACATTATAGAGCTTACAACTTGTGTTTAATGTCCCTTTCAGGAGGTTTCCAAACTGGATTATGTGTCAGAATTGTGAAAGGTATTAACTAAAGCAAACATCAAAGGGGTGTGTGTGTGTATACTTATATCTACACGAGAGGGACAGGTTCTAATTGTATCTCTTTCCCTCAGAATTCAATCTAAACTCAGCACATGCAGCCGTATATACTCCTTTATATTATACAATGAGAAGGGCTGTACTACATTAAAAGACAAAACTGCTTCGTACATTTTAGAATTATTCTGCATAAAATATTTCTTCTAAACGTGATTCCAGCTCCTTAATTTGAATAGTAAAATTTTAGGTGAGGCATAGGAACATTTTAATTTGTTTAAACAAATGTTTAACTGTAGCGGCACTGCACACAAAAACCCCTATTGTACATCAAGTTACACATCCACCTTGTCATTTTATGGTTAAAGGGATAGAAGAAACCCAAAAATTTATCTGCTGCCATTTTTACTCATCCAGGACTAGTGGTCATTTCAAGCTGTATGTGTGAGATATAGAGAGATATATGGGGAGGATTGTTTGTCAGTAATACCTTTTCTTTAAAAGTTTATAAACCTAAAAATGATTTTGTAGAAACATCTAAAGAACCTGCATTTAACAACATCCCAAAACATATGTATACACATATGGGATTTATTTACAGAAGAAAATCATTATTTAAAACCCCCCACATAGGATTCTTATATAAATTAATCCATCAAACATACCTGTAAAAATCAACTGCCTCACATTGAAAGCTAAACAACAACTGTCACAGCTCTGCTTTATAGCATAAGGTCCAACCAGCTGGGAAAAATTACCTGATTATACACCAATAACCCCTTCACTGCTAAGATGACAAGCTAGGTAAAACTAATAAATCAAGGAGTTTAGAAAAAAATATCTAAAAGTAGAATGTTTGAGACTAAAGCAATCTATGAAAAAATTCTGAATCATCTAAATCAGGGATGGCCACATTGCGGCCCTCTGCACTAACTTTTGTAGCCCCAGGGTAAAAGTAGAATGGAGAGTGTGTGCCATGGTTTTACATTGTCTCAGGTAAAAGCAGAACTAAAAATATGTGCTTTGGGTTCTTCTGGTTGGTGTGTAAACTCAAATGTACCTTCTAAAGGAGAGAACAGCAGATATATAGTACCCTAGAATATTACCTAACTCTGGCCCCGTGGCATTTGACATTTTTAGGAAATATATTATTTGTTTTTTAGCCATAAATGAATATATGGCGCTTAAAAGGACATTGTACACTAGATTTGTCTTTGCATACATGTTTTGTAGATGATACATTTATATAGCCCACCTGGGTGTGTTTTTGTAACAATGTATAGTTTTGCTTATTTTAAATAACATTGTCGTGATCCTAACCAAGCCCCAACGTTTTAGATGTATACTGATGTATACAAACTTCATATTGCTTCTGTTTGTATAATGGGGCTTTTTATATGCTGGGGGGTTCTGCTATCAGCCCCTTTCATTGGGTGTCTCAGGCTAATCTCATCAACAGTGCTAAATCGGGAGTTTCAAAGTAAGTTTTTATGCTGAATTTTTATATCAGTATTTCTGTACATGATTCTTTATAGTAGTGTCTATTACATGCAGTTAGATGAAAACTGGTATATACTGCCCCTTTAAGGCTTCTAAAACACTTATTTGCAGGCACCATGTGATCACGCTATGAACCCTGAAATGTTTATAGGACCAAAGCATCAAATACATATCTTTTTCTCTGGCTTTCAATAACATACATTATTTGTAGGCATCTAGCAACAGGAAAATACATATAGATTTTTTTGTGATCATTTATGTTGTCTGTGTGGTTTTGGTAAGTTTTGATAATTATTTACACTATTTCAAATGTTATAAAAATGCTATCATGTATAGGAAAGAGCAACATTTACACATCAAATTATTTTTTGCCCGAAAAAATGTTCAATACTGCAGTATTGGTTTTGTATTTCTACTCATTCTCACTTACTGATAAAGATGGCTGCTTCTGCTTTACAGGTGGAAAGGGACACACCTTTTCACATAGGACAGGAAATGTTGGTTTATTCTCCTTAAAAACATATGTTTTTCAGAAAGGAAAAATATATCTTAAAATACCCCTTTAATATACCTAAATAAAAAAACCTAATAAAAACACAACTTTCTGTTTCATAACTAATTACCCCTGTGCTATACTTACTGGCTGATTTTTCTCTGAATACCCTTCACTTTATTATATTTAGTTAGATAGTGCATGCTATAGATAGGTAACTAAGCCTGGGGTGTTAGATGTCCTGCTGATGGTGTCATACAGAGGGCTAGGTCTCAATCAGTTATTTGAGCTTGGTGTACAACCAATTTCACCCCAGCTATGTTTTCCTGCACACTTATGAGTTATACATGCTGCAGGGTGTGCAGAGAGGAATATGAACAATGCTGTTCAGTGTCACTATTTGTGTGCTGTCCTGGGTTGAAATTCATGTTCCTACCTGCACACCCTGCAGCATGTATAACTCATAAGTGTCCGGGAAATCAGAGGTGGCAACCGTAGGTTGAGGACAGGCTTTGTGAAGGCTTCCTCCAAACCAAACTTCTCACTTGTCTTCATGGACACTATGAGATTGTAATTAAAATGTTTAATAATGTATAGTACAAACAACAACAAAAAAAATTGCAATATACTTTTATTATTTATGTTGCCATCTTTTTCTGTAATTTAAAAGGTCAGTAATATCAAAATTAAATTTTCATGATTCCGATAAAGCATGTGGGTTTTAAGCAACTTTCCATTTTACTTCTATTACCTAAATAGCTTTGTTTTCTTGGTATCCTTTATTGAAAATCATACAAAGGTATACTCAGGAGCAGCAGTGCACTGTTTTAAGCTAGCTGATGACTGCACATATATGCATTTTGTTATTGGCTCGTCCAGTGTGTTCAGCTAGCTCCAAGAAGTGCATTGATGCTCCTTCAAATAAGGATACCAAGAGAATGAGGCAAATTTGATAAAATAAGTATATCAGAAAGTTGTTTAAAATTATATGCCCCATTAAAGGGACACTGAACCCATTAATTTTAAGCATTTTTCCAATTTACTCCTATTATCAAATTTTCTTCATTCTCTTGGTATCTTTATTTGGAATGCAAGAATGTAAGTTTAGATGCCGGCCCATTTTTGTGAACAACTTGGGTTGTCCTTGCTGATTGGTGGATAAATTCATCCACCAATAAAAAAGTGCTGTCCAGAGGGCTGAACCAAAAAAAAGCTTAGATTATTATTATTATTATCAGCGCTGGATGCCTTCTTTTTCAAATAAAGATAGCAAGAGAATGAATAAAAATTGATAATAGGAGTAAATTAGAAAGTTGCTTAAAATTGCATGCTCTATCTGAATCAAAAAAGAAAAAAATTTGGGTTCAGTGTCTCTTTAAGGGCTAGATTACCAGTGGAGCGCAAATTAGAGTTCACGCTCGAGCAATAACATCACTAGATGGAGGCTTTTTTTTTCATGCACCGTGTTGCGCTCATATTATTGAAAGTTAAAAGTTTGCACTCGAGCAAAAACCGGAAGCTCACAAAAAAATAATATATATACCGTGTTAACTTCTCTCAAGGACTTCAATGGAGCGCAAAAACTAAAATAAAACCCATACTAGCATGCTAATCAGACCAAGTTTATTCAAGAGTGCTAAAGCTGACATAAAATATTAATATTTTACATTCTAATGTTCTTCACATAGCAGAATATGTTCTATTTATTCTTTTATACATATTTCAATTTATGTGTACATACCTGTTCCTATATATCTATTTCTATAGGTATAGATATGTATTTTGCATGAACAGTATCAGATATATATAGAAATATATATTTAATAATAAAAAAGTACATTATTTTCTATGTGAAGAACATAGGAATGTAAAATATGCATTTTGTGCATCATGTTTTGTGGTTTAGATTTTAACGCGGTATCAATTTTTCTTTGTTCTCATGTTATCTGATTTGAAAAAGCAGTAATGAAAGGTTAGGAGCCGGCCCATTTTTAGTTTAGCACCTGGGTAGCGCTTGCTGATTGGTTTGCTACATTTAGCCACAAATCAGCAAGTGCTACCCAGGTGCTGAACAAAAAATGGGATATTTTTTTTTTTTTTTTTATCTGCAGCTGAGCAACAGCTGAAGTGTATTTTTTTTTACACAGAACTTACTCTGCTGAGCTGAGGAGATTGTGAGGTAAAATATCTTCCTTTTTTGGACTTCCGGTTGGCGGTGCTGCAAGATGGCCACTGAAAGACAGAGCTCCAAGTAAATTCTCTACTTTTTTGAGCATAGCTGTGGCTACACTCTACGCCATCCTATCCTCCTTGGCAGTTTAGGTGCCCGGAAACTTTTGTGGATCAGACATTCCAACGTCTGGCCTCCGTGAAGTCAATTAACAAGTTTGAAGCAGTTTGGCGGTTAATCTGTAAAGCAGCACACTACCAAGATGGCGCGCAGTCTTAATGACCTAACCCTACTACTTCTACCACTACTTGATGGGCTACAACACTCACTTGAGAACTTAATACGGGAAGCCCGGTCTTCTAAGGGTTTGCTTGTTAAAGATGACGCTTCTTGCGTGCCCGAAACTAGTTATGACTGTACTGGTTTCGATTGTGAGTTCCCCCCCACATCTACCCCCTGTGATAACACCATTGCAGAAAGAGCGAAAATCGCACTAGAAGACGGAAGAAACTCAGTGGAGAAAATCGACCCCGCGCTGTATTATACTGAGCAGAATGCAGCGGCACCGGGGGAACCTTCCCTGACACTGCACATTAACAACGGGGAGAACTGTGTACACGATAAGGCTATGGAAGGGAATGAAGATCATGCCTCTATTCTGCCGGACTGGGACACACTACATACCGACAGACCGCGATGGCACTTTCTGTGTGCAGTTCCAGAGACGGACCTTGTCTTGCTCCCTCCATGTCTAAAACAAGCGGACATGTGGCCTAGCACTCCTGCACAATATGATCCAGAAAGAGTCGCCAACATCACTTTCAACTCAGCAATGGCGGAGGATGTATCTCTCAGCTCCTTACACTTGTGTCTCATTGTATATGGGGCCTTACAAGAGGTAGATATTGTTAAAATAATGCCGGCACACGTTGCCATCAAATCCCCGCTGCACAGATCTGTTCAACTGGAGGGGAGACTCACAAAGGGGAAACACGATATGGACTGGCTGAAATCACTCCGTTATGGTATCCGCAAGATACCCCGCTGTTGGAAGCAGTGTAAGATCCATTTTGCTAGGGGTATTGGCTAAACAATAAACCTTTCCTCTGTCTCAGCATAATCAAACCCCGCTACCTCAAACAAGGAGATTCATATGTAGCGATGCATAATGCTAATATCATTTAATTTCAGTGAATATGAATGCTGCTATAAAACTCCAATGCTGCTTATCTTTATAATTAAATATGCATACTCAATGGACTTTACATATAAGTTGAACATGCCAGACTGCCTGATTTTACATATTTGTTTTAGATTTGTTTGTTTTTTCCTTTTCTTTCTTTTTTCTCCCTCCCTTTCCTTTGATGTATGCTGTTAGCTTAACTTACCTAGCTCATGATTGCTATGAGAAAGAAATGTGTATGTGTTCTTATCACTTTAATGTTATAACTCTGCTATCTACCCAGTAGAAACCACACTAAGCAGCCTGCCCATATCCTAATTATATCTACCAAGAATTAATTGTCATTGCGGACGGACAGGTAGCATCACGGCAGTTACATTATTCATAATGGCTTATTTTTTTGATTTGTTGGTGTTGTTCTAATTTTATATACCTGCTTGATTAGAGTTATGAAACTTGAAACCCCCTGGTTCCTTCCCCTTTAGCCAAAAACTCAGGTTTTGTATCAGTTCTGGTAGATTTGGCTATCCCCTGTCTGCTTGACTGCTTGTGTTTTATGTTTTGTGTAACAGTCTGGGAGGTCGCTGTAATTAGTCAGTACCCAGAGAAGGGGCCACTAAACCACAACTATACTGCAGATCTAATAGGATTCTATCCCCTGATTGGCAACAAGGGTGAGGAGGGTTATGAGGACAATGCTGCTCTGTTTCACTGTTTGGTTGTGTGTTAAGGTTGTTTGGTCATTTGTTATGTTTGTCTTTGTCGTTCAGTTTTGTTATGTTTTGATTTTGCCCTCGCTGAGATAGCTTTCAAGTTACGCCACCATCCTACCACTATACCTACACTGGTCAACTACTAACTTAACTGTCTGAGGGGTTGGCACCGTTTGTAAGACCTGCAAAACTATCGTGACCGCTGTTATGGTTATTTTGTTATTGGTCATGTCTGTCTATGTCTTTGTTGTTTTACTTTGTTTTTGTTCTGCCCTTGCTGAGATAGCTTGCAAGCCACGCCATCATCTTATAGCTATAACCGCACTTGTTAATGCGATGATAAGAAGGTTGACAACATTGGATACCGCTCTTTGGCCCACTACTGTGCTAACTCCTTTGATAATTCTGCATAACACACACTCAAATATCCCATATGCTTGATTGTATTCCATTATATATTTAACCTTATACAGCGTCTAGACTGAGCACACAATCTCTACATTTAAATTACGATAACATCCACTCAGCTAGCAGGGCTAAAGCCTTTTTGTCACGTTTTATTTTGGTTTTATTTTGTCTATGTTTCTGTTTATTGTTGTTTAGTTCAGTTATGTTAGAAAAAACAGAAAAATCCCAATTCTGTGTACAAATACCTCTCGAGTGAAAATTATTGATTTCTTAGTACTGTACAAGGAAAGCATACCAACAACTTATCTTTATGTCTATACTCACTAAAATGTGCCTGTTTTTCCACCCTTTTCACTCAATGTATGATACTAAGCCCTGCGTGGCGCAATTACGTGTACTGTTTTGTGATCCTGTATACAGTGTTGGATATAAATAAAATTTAAAAAAAAATAAAAAATATCTTCCTTTTTTACATAGAGATGCTCAGGTGATATTTTCCTGTCAACTTTTTACAGTTATACTGCATCAGTTTCAAGTGATTTAGCATATGAGTATTATGTCCCTTTAAGGCACGTTATTGAAATATAAAATATAAAATAGTAAAAAAAAAATAATAAACATTATTAATCATACTTTAAAATATTCTGCATAAACCAAAGAATATATCTATAAATTTCACAGTATGTTTAATTTTTAATAATTTTTATTAATTTTTCTTTATTTTATATGTAATATTTCAATAACACACCTTACGATTACTCAATCTTTATGTGTGCTAACCCGAATGCATTAAAATCTAAATTGCGAAACACATAGAAAATAATGTACTTTTTTATTATTAAATATATATTTTGAAATAAATCTGTTACTGTTCATGTAAAATACATAAATATATCTATATATCTATAGGAATATATATATAGGTGTGTATGTGTGTGTGTGTGTGTATATATATATATATATATATATATATATATATATATATATATATATATATTGTATATATGTATTTACAATAAATAGGACAATGTCCTGTAAGTGAAGAACATTGGAATGTTAAATATATACAGTAAAACACAAATACATAAATGCATCTGTATACACAATTATACATACATATTTCAACATGTGTATGTATGTATCTCTATCTTAAAGGAGCATTCCGGTCAAAATTTAAATGCACATAGATGAGTTACATCTTTACATAGAAACATACTTGCAATATACATTTATTGGCAAAAATACTTCTGGTAAAACCTTTCACTGTTTTAGTGTTAATATTTTTCTCTTGATTTGCACGTGAATCATAGCTGGACATTCTGAGTGCCTTGCCCCAGCATTTTAAATACTGCAGCTGCTCAGATCGCCAGTGTGTCTTGTTTCATGCTATCAATGAACAAATTGATTACAAGTGAAACGCAAACGTTTGCGCCCGAGCTTTATGGGGTTTGCCCTCATAGGGCTTACCACTCGTATTACTTGAGCGCAATCATGATTTACACTAGAATTATTACCATGACCTCAGAGCTCTGGTTAACTGGTTTTCATGTCAGGTTAGCGCACATGACAATATGCGATTGTGGTGCGGAAGTGGGGTGTTTTTTCCACTTTTTTTCTCCATTAACTTTTATGGGGCAATATGTGAACGCGCACACAATACTCTAACTTCAGATTTTTGCGTTCATCTGGTTAGCACGCAAGAACAAACAGTTTACTTTCAAATCATAATAGGAGTGCAACCTGACGCACACAAAAAGATTCTAGCGCAATTAACACTGGAGTGGGAGAATTAATTAGCACTCCACTTGTAATCTGGCCCTGAGTCATTAACAGATGGTACAAGCAAACTAGGCATTTTGAGCAAGTGTTTTGTTTAGAATGCTGGTGCACGGTGCATACTTACTGACAGTCTACACCTTAGTCATCTTAAAGGGACACTGTAACCAAAAAAATTATTTTGTGATTCAGATAGAGCATGCAATTTTAAGCAACTTTCTAATTTACTCCTATTATCAATTTTTCTTTGTTCTCTTGCTATCTTTATATGAAAAAGAAGGCATCTAAGCTTTTTTCTTGGTTCAGTACTCTGGACAGCAGTTTTTGATTGGTGGATTAATTTATCCACCAATCAGCAAGGACAACCTAGGTTGTTCACCAAAAATGGGCCGGCATCTAAACTTACATTCTTGCATTTCAAATAAAGATACCAAGAGAATAAAGAAGATTTGATAATAGGAGTAAATTAGAAAGTTGCTTAAAATTGCATGCTCTATCTGAATCATGAAAGACAATTTTTGGGTACAGTGTCCCTTTAAAGTCTTACCTTAGATTAAGCTGCAAATAGCCTCCTGCACCCTTTCTAGATCATGCAGCAGGAATGGTAAACAAGTTATTTTAAAATGAATATTGTTTCTGGCCACTTTGGTATGGCTGCCAATATCCGCCCATTGATGACATCACGATCTGGGCTGCATATGGCTTCCAATTACAAAAGTCTCACTAGTTGGATTCAGCAGACTGTCAATGCTATTCAGCAGAGTGCCTAGATGCGGCCCATATCGTGTTGTCATCAGTGGGCGGAGCTGGGCAGCCATTTCAAAGTGGCCAGAAACAATATTCATTTTAAAATAACTGCTGCATGATTTAGAAAAGGTGCAGAAGGCTATTTGCAGTTTAATCTAAGGTAAGACTTTAAATAACTAAGGTGTAGACTGTCCCTTTAAATACATTTTTGAAACAGCTATATATTTTATTATAAGCAACACCTGAGATCTCATATCTTTGAGCCCTTATAACTTTTTAATGCAATTATTTTTTTAAATATTTTTTTTATCAGTGTTATTTATTTATTTATAAAATATTTTACCAGGATGAACAAAACATTGCATTGATAAAATAGGGTAAATAAAATACAAAAACAATATTAATAAACAATATTAAAAAAATTAACATAGAACAGGTAGGAATATAAAATCAACCATGACAGGTGCATTCTGTTTTGAGAGATGTAGAGAGGGATCTCTTAAAGAATTTTAGGCTAGGGGAAGATTTGAAAGTGTGCGGGAGGTCATTCCATATTTTCAATGCTCTGTAGGAAAAGGAGGATCGAGTTGCTTTCTTTTTGTATTGGGGCAGACTAAATAATGTACTGCTACTGGATCGGAGGTTATGGGAGGTGGGAACAGCCGGGGAGAGCATTCTGCTCAGGTAGGGTGGGAGCTTCCCAGAAAGTCTCTTAAACACAAGGCAAGAAAGATGAAGGGTGCGTCTGGATTCCAGTGACAGCCAGTTTAGTTCTTTTAGCAAGTCACAATGGTGGGTCCTGTAGTTGCATTGTAGCACAAAGCGGCAGAACGAGTCTTACAAAGTATTAAGTTTATTTAGGTGAGTTTGCGGTGCAGGTGCATATACTACATCCTCATAATCAATGATTGGCATCAGCATGTGCTGTACAATCTTCTCCTTTACTGTAGATTTTAGACAGGATTTGTTTCTGTACAGGGCACCTAGTTTTGGATAAAGTTTATAAGCAAGTTTTTCTATGTGGAGGCCAAAAGATAGATTGGGGTCTAACAAAATATCCAAGTATTTGAAATAGTGGACTGCGGTCAGTGTGCTATATGATTTGGTTTTAATGCATAGATGGGAATTTTGTAATTTGTGTAATTTAGGAACAGTTCCAAAGATCATTGTGACAGTTTTGTCAGTCTTTAGGAAGAGTTTGTTTTTTGAGATCCACTTTTCTACCTCTGTGAACTGGTCTTGGAGCACAGCCTCAAGTTGCGGCAGATCAGATTTACTTGCATAGATTACTGTGTCATCTGCGTACATGTGTACAGTTGAGGATTTGCAGACAATAGGTAAATCATTTATAAATAATGTAAAAAGTAGGGGGCTGAGAATAGAACCTTGGGGAACACCACACAGGACTGGGAGAGGGACAGAGTCGCTGTCAGAAATGGAGACATATTGTGATCGATCCGATACATATGATCGAAACCAGGTTAGTGGGCGATCACCAATACCTGAGGTTTTTAGTTTTTGCAATAGAATGTTTTGGTCTACTGTATCAAAGGCTTTTGCAAAATCAAGGAAAATAGCTCGTTAGGTCTCCTTATTCCATGCCAGTTTGAATGTCATTACAAACTTTTAGAAGGGCAGTTGTAGTGGAGTGATTCGGGCGAAAACCTGATTGATCAGGGGTCAGATAATTAGATTGTTGGTAATACTCACATAGTTGCGTATGGACGCATTTTTCTAAGATTTTTGACAATACTGGGAGCAGTGATATTGGCCGATAGTTTGAAACCAAAGTAATGTCACCACTTTTATGGATAGGCACTATTCTTGCAGTTTTCCATAGTTTGGGTATGTATCCAGACACCAAGGATTTGTTAATCAGGGTTGTGACAGGTTTAGCAATTGTCGAAGCACTAAGCTTCAACAGCATTGCTGGGATTTGATCAGGTCCAGACTGTTTTGTTTTCATTTTTAGATTATTAAGGTGTTTCTTAATGACATTCACCTAGATTACAAGTTGTGCGTTCGTGTTTTAAAGCTGAAAAAATGGTAATTTCAGCGTTAAAACAGAACTGCAGCCATTACAAGTCTTGTCGGTATAGCTGCACCGCAAGCCTTTTAGCCTGTAACGCAACGTCAGTCCTGCACACGTAAAAAATTTTTTTTTTTTCATGGGATTTCCATAGTGCAGCCATTACGAGTTTAGCAGTGAGGCTAAAAAGCTTGCGTTCCAGCCTATACTGATCCATTTCGCCATCTGAGAGCAGTACTTATGAGTTTTATGCAACAAAACTGTTACATAAAACTCATAACTAAACTGTTACAAAGTACACTAAACACCCATAAACTACCTATTAACCCCTAAACCGAGGCCCTCCCGCATTGCAAATACTATATTAAAGTTATTAACCCTTAATCTGCCTCTCCCGACACCGCCGCCACTAATAACATTTATTAACCCCTATTCCGCCGCTCCCCGACATCGTCGCCACTATACTAAAGTCATTAACCCCTAAACCGCCGCCCTCCCGCACCTTTTAAACACCATTTAAATATTGTTAACCTCTAACCTGTTGTTTGCATTGCTCCCACTATACTAAAGTTATTAAGCCGTACACCGCTGCCACTATAATAAACCTATTAACTCCTAAACCGCAAGCCCCCCATAACGAAATATACTAAATTAATCTATTAACCCCTAAACCGAAAGCCCTCCACATCGCAATAAACTAGTTTAAACTAGTAACCCCTAAACCTAACAATCCCCCTAACTTTATATTAAAATTGCATTTTCCCTATCTTAAATTAAATTAACTTACCTGTCAAATTTAAAAAACTACGTTTACATGAACAATTAAACTAATCTAACTATTAAACTAAAATTAAACTAACTACCAATTAAAGAAAACTAAAATACACATTAAAAAAATCCTAACACTACTCTAAAAATTGCAAACTATCTAATGACAAAAAATAACAAACACTAAATTACGAAAAATAACAAACGAAATTACACCTAATCTAATAGCCCTATAAAAATAAAAAAGCCCACCCAAAATACCCCCCCCAGCCTACAATAAACTACAAATAGCCCTTAAAATGGCCTTTTGTAGGGCATTGCCCTAAGTTAAACAGCTCTTTTACCTATAAAAAAAAAATACAAAGATCCCCCCAACAGAAAAACCCACCATCCATCCAACCCCCCCAGAATAAAAAAAAAAACTAACTCTAACAAAAACCAAAGCTACCCATTGCCCTGAAAAGGGCACTTGTATGGGCATTGCCCATATAAGGGCATTTAGCTCTTTTGCATTGCCCTGAAAAGGGCATTTAGCTCTGTTACGAAAAGCCCAAACCCTAAACTAATAAAAAAAAAAACACTTAAAAAATCCTAACACTAACCCTCGAAGATCCACTTACAGTTGCTGAAGTCCCTCTTGAAGGATCTTCATCCCAGCGGCTCCATCTTCTTTATTCATCTCGGCGGCGCGGAGTGGGTCAATCCTGAAGACATCCAGTGCGGAGCATCCTCTTCATACGGTCGCCGCCGTATACTGAATCTTCAATGCAAGGTACGCAATTCAAAATGGCGTCCCTTGCATTCATATTGGCTGATTTGATTTTGGAAATTCAAATCAGCCAATAGGATGAGAGCTACTGAAATCCTACTGGCTGTTCAAATCAGCCAATAGGATGAGAGCTACTGAAATTATATTGGCTGATTTGAACAGCCAATAGGATTTCAGTAGCTCTCATCTGATTGGCTGATTTGAATTTGCAAAGCTAACTGCCCTTTTAAGGGCAGTGCCCATACAAATGCCCTTTTCAGGGCAATTGGCAGCTTAGGTTTTTTAGATAGTTTTTATTTTTATTTTGGGGGGGGTGGGGGTTTGTAATGTTAGTGGGTCTTTGTATTTTTTTTCAGGTTAAAGAGCTGATTAACTTAGAGCAATGCACTACAAAAGGCCCTTTTAAAGGAACACTCATAATCAAAATTAAACTTTCATTATTCAGATAGAGCATGTCATTTTAAACAACTTTCCAATTTACTTCCATTAACAAAATGTGCACATTATTTTTATATTTAAACTTTTTAAGGCACCAGCTCCTACTGAGCATGTGCAAGAATAAGTGTGTATGCATTTGTGAATGGCTGATGGCTGTCACATGGTACGTGTATGCATTTGTGATTAGCTGGTGGCTGTCACATGGTACAGGGGGAGTGGAAAAAGACATAACTTAAAATTGTCAGAAAAACAAATACTACTGCTCATTTGAAGTTCAGACTAAGTGCTTTTGCATTGTCTTGTTATCTTGCATTTGTTGATTATGCAAATCTACTATGTTGACCTTTAAGGGCTATTGGTACTTTATTCTAGGTTTTTTATTTTAGGGTGTTTTTTTTTTTTAAATGGGTTTTAGAATAGGAATATTTTTACTATTTTTGTTTATTTGTTTTTTATTTTGTGTAATGTATTTTTTTTGTTTTGGGTGGGTTTTTATATTTAGATTAGGGCTTGGGCATTTCATAAAAGAGCTGAATGACCTTTTAAGGGCAATGCCCATACAAATGCCCTTTTCAGGGCAATGGGTAGATTAGGTTTTACTTTATTTTTATTTTGTAGGTTTGGGGGTGGGAGGTTGTATACTGTTAGGGGGTGTTTGTTTTGTTTTGTAGCAAAAGAACTGCTATTTTTAGGGCAATGCCCTACAAAAGGCCCTTTAAAGGGCCCTTTGTAGTTTATTCTAGATTAGGCTTTTTAATTTTTGGGTGTTTTTTTTTCTTTTTCTAAAGGGTATTATAATAGGAATAATTTTTGTTGTTTTAGATAACTTTGTTATTTTTTTGTAATGGTAGTTTTTTTTTTATTTTTTGTAATGTTAGGTTTTAGTGTAAGGCAGCTTAGGTTTTATTTCACAGGTAAATTTGTGTTTTAACTAGGTAGTAAGTAAATAGTTAATAACTATTTACTAACTAGTCTACCTAGTTAAAATAAATACAAACTTACCTGTGAAATAAAAATCAAACCTAAGCTAGCTACAATATAACTATTAGTTATATTGTAGCTAGCTTAGGTTTTATTTCACAGGTAAGTTTGTATTTAGTTTTAAATAGGTATTATTTAGTTAATAATTGTAATTTTAATTTAGCTCTATTTTAATTATGTTAAAGGTAGGGGGTGTTAGGGTTACGTTAGGGTTAGGTTTACGGGTTAATAAAGTTTAGTTTAATTTAGTTTGTTGCGATGTGGGGGGCTGGCGGTTTTGGGGTTAATAGGTTTATTTAGTGGTAGTGATGTGGGAGGCCAGAGGTTTAGGGGTTAATAACTTTATTTAGTGGCGGCGATGTCAGGGAGCGGCGGAATAGGGGTTTACAGATTTATTATAGTGTGGGTGATGTTGGGGTGTGAGGCAATAGGGGTTAATAACTTAGTATAGTGGTGGCGATATTGGGAGCGGCAGTTTAATGGTTAATAGCTTTATTTAGGTGGTGGCAATATCGAGAGCGGCAGATTAGGGGTTAATAACATTTAGGGGTGTTTAGACTCTGGGTTTATGTTAGGGTGTTAGGTTTAAACGTTATTTTTTTTTTTTCCCCATAGACATCAATAGGGCTGCGTTACGGAGCTTTTCTTTCTGTGATCGCATGAGTTAGGCTTTTTTCTGACCTGCTCTCCCCATTGATGTCTATGGGGAAAGCGTGCACGAGCACATTAAAACAGCGCTTGGATTGTGTGCGGTATGGAGCTCAACGCAACCATATCGCACGCACAAGCCGGCTGTTTGAAAACTTGTAATGGCTGCGCTATAATTTCTAGGTGATTGATAGGTACATGTCGAAAATTGAACTTCTCTATAATAGGACTTTGCAAATTTAGTGGGGTCTAATCCACATTTGTATGAGTTATGAGTGTAACTGTACTTTTAAATGTATTTTTGTGCAACTTTTTTGTCTTGCGTAATAGTTAACGAGAGCTCTTAAGTTGTGCAAACCCGAAATGCGTTAATTTTGATTTCACTCAAGCACAATATTTACTTTTAAGTCATAATATGCGCGATATTTCCGAGGAGCTCGCAAATACTCCTTATTGCTTGCTTGCCACTTGTAATCTAACCCTAAGTCTGAAAATGTAAAGTTTTTCAATTCTTAGAAATGGTAATACACATAGCAGGTTTCGCATACCTAACTCTGCCACATATATGCCTCTAACTGGCTTCACCAAAGATTTTCATGTAAGAAGATTATGCTAACAGTGCTCCCATAGCAAGATCAGGCTACAGCTAAAGAGCAAATGAAAAGCAGGCATATTTGTATGTTCTAGTTATTGGAAATGGCAGGGTGTTTCTATGTGAAGCTCCTGGCTCCAGTTGAACTTAAAGGGACAGTCAAGTCCAAAAAAAACTTTCATGATTGAAATAGGGAATGTCATTTTAAACAACTTTCCAATTTACTTGTATTACCAATTTTGCTTTGTACTCTTGGCATTCTTAGTTGAAAGATAAGCCTCTGAGGTTTATATGCTTATTTCTTAGACCTTGAAGGCCGCCTCTAATCTAAATGCATTTTGACAGTTTTTTAACACTAGAATGCATTAGTTCATGTGTTTTATATGGATAACATTGAGCTCACACACGTGAATTTACCAAAGTGAGCACTGATTGGCTAAAATGCAAGTCTGTCAAAAGAACTGAAATAAGGGGGCAGTCTGCAGAGGCTTAGATATAAGGTAATTACATAGGTCAATCGTGTATTATTATAACTGTTGGTTATGCAAAACTGGGGAAATGGGTAATTAAGGGATTATCTATCTTTTAAAACAACAAAAGTTCTGGTGTTGACTGTCCCTTTAAGTTATTTCATCAGAAATATATTGTTAGCAAATTATAACTCATATATCTGGTAATAGATATTTTCTGTAAAAACACAGAAGGGGATATATCAACTAGCCTGGCCTATGCTCTTCAGGAA
This sequence comes from Bombina bombina, assembly GCF_027579735.1. Taxonomy (NCBI): domain Eukaryota; kingdom Metazoa; phylum Chordata; class Amphibia; order Anura; family Bombinatoridae; genus Bombina; species Bombina bombina. The sequence continues at coordinate 984,148,536 of NC_069499.1, read as the reverse complement.
AGCATGGAGGCTCAATCTATAAGTTTTGAGTGCTGTGTGACTTGGGCTGCCCCCCCAGAATACTGGGTTAATGAGTACTTAGAAGACTTTATTATTCTAGGACTTAACAGCAAACTTTTGGGCCTATTGCAATTTCTAAGAAAATTGGAGATCATGGATAAAGCTGCTAAGATGGCGGTGGTGAATGAGTGGGAACGGAGATGGCAACTTATGGTTGATCTACACCTTCAAAGTTTTGAGCTAAGTCTGATGGCTTATATAAGAATACAATATGCCGGGCCAGCTTCTACTTCCCTGTTCAGATGTGAAAATTAGAACTTTTATCACTTATAATGGAGCAATAATTTAACCTCACTTTAAGTTGCTGGAAGAAATGTGTACTTGCCCTGAGTCTTTTTTCTAAATCTGTAACACACCAGAGGGTTGAATTCTCATATTTTGTATTCGTTGTTAAAGCCCCTTGTTGCTGAGCCCTTTTGCACTGCCCACCTGTAAAGCTAAGAGTGGGCTAATGTTTTTCTGTCAGGCCTGTATGGAGTATTCAAGAGATGGGATATCTCCTATAACTGCCCCCAACATATTTGTTATTGGAAATTCACTGGGACTGCTACCTGTTGCCGTCTGGAAGTTCGGTTCTATGTCATAAGAGAATGGTTTCCAGCTTGTCTATTATGCCGTTTAAGGGGCACTATTCCATCTCCCAATGGTTTAAAATATTGTTAAGTTCTCTCCTTAAATATATTCCAATATTTGTGGATATCTCTGTTTATAATAAGCACCTAGTGGTGCTAATATTGTCTGTCATTTTTATACCATAATGTGATGAATTTGTACAATTATTACTGCTCGGATACCTATTTTTACCCTAAGATGATTGACAGATCATTTTACTGTCTAGATACACTATACAGATAGATTTGTTTCTCAGGGTATTGTCTTTATTAATCTATATGATCTTATAGATATTCTGTGGAAATGTTTAGCTATCCTTATGCTATGTTATGTCATTTGTGAGAATGTTTTGGGTCTAATGTTTAGATATAACAGCAGTAGTAGTCTACCGTGGTCTTTTATACAAGGTGTTATAATTGTTGTGGTTACTGCTACCTGTGTAGACCATCAGCTATCTGTATAATGTTGGTGATTTTACAGAGTGTCCCCTTGTCCTAGCTACTTCCCTTAATTAAAGTTGGTTTCAGAATTAAACTAATCTTATATGCTCCCCTGTAGTATTTCCTGTTTCAGGTTTATTTATGGGTAGGTAATCATCAGCCATGTGGTTATATTAATTTATCTTGACCCCAACAGGTAAAGTGTCCTTACACAAGCTTATCTTTTTGTCTTTTGAGGTCTACACTTTCTGATTGAGGTTACAGTAGTTACATTATTTTATAAGCCTGATGTTTGTGTTTTATACCGATATGGGAATCATATGATAAGTTATTGAAGTTTTTTTATCATCCTGAGCTTTACATACTTCCTCATAATCTGGTATAGTTCTGCAGGGCTCAAAAGTGCTCAATGTTATTCTTATTTAACTCAAAGTAACTTGTTTTTCTATATATCTTGGGCCCATAAACGGCCATTATGTGGGAGTATACAATAACTACTATAGTAGTAGGATGTCCTTCAGAAGATAATATGCCTATAGAACTAGTTTGAATCATTTCTAATAATTTATTTAGCCACGTTGCATAGTATTCATGCCATATGATTGTCCTGTTTCTTCTAGTTAGAGTTGGTACAAGTATTATACTTGAAAATGTATGATTTTATATAGTTTTATTTTCTATACTAAATTTCTTATATTTACAATGTTGTTGGTTTCATATGAGATGTATATTGGATCATCAATTTGTTACATTCTTTTTTTTATGTTAAGCCCATGAGTGGCTTTTTTTATTTGGGATCCCTCCTCCAATAGATGTTTAGATCTGTTTAAAACACGGGTCCATGAGTGGCCCTTTGAGAATTTGGAGGACATTTAAATCGCATAAAACTTGAGGTTTCTTTTATGCTTCCTCAGCTTTTTTCATAACCACACCTGTTATACAATGGGACAGCAGACAATTAGTAATGTGCATTATATTTGTTAATGAATAACTGTGTTATTATCTATGTAATACCTCAATAAAAAAAATATTCATTTCTTAAATATTTTGGGCCAGATTACGAGTTGAGTGCAAAATATCGCTTACGCTAAAGCAATATTTGTGCGCTGGTATTACGAGTTAGGTGCAATGCAAATGCGACCTCACGTTTGCATTGCACGTTTGCATTGTGCTCAAAAGAGCACGATTCCATAGGCTCCAAATGGCCATCGCTATGTGACTTACCCCCTGCGTTGTGCTAGTTCTCATGCCATGTCTTACGGGGGGGGGGGGGGGGTAAGTCATGCAGTGATTGCCAGCAATTTTAAATATATATGAATATATATATATATATAGATATATAGATATATAGATATATATATATATATAGATAGATGCAGTGATTGCCAGCAATTTTAAATATATATGAATATATATATATATATATATATATATATATATATATATATATATATATATATATATATATATATATATATATAGACCCCAATGTAAATGTAAAGGCACTTTTTAGTGATGTTTTTTTTTTTTCTAACACCCCACACTCACCAACTTTTAACTCCTTAAAACTACCTAGCTCTATTTTGGGGGCATTTAGGGCACTTTTAGAAAATTAACTTGTAATGGCTGGTTATTCGTTGCGCGCCTGCAAACGGGCAAATTTGCCTGTTTGCAGGCGCACGATAAATTAGCGCTCCACTTGTAATCTAGCCCTTTATGGGGGATTCAGTTTTTAGTCTAATGTGTCTTTAAAAGCCACAAGATGGAGGTCAGAAATCTTATTGCTAAATGGATAAAGATATAAAAAGAAAGCAAAACATATTTTTCTCTTTGATTAAAAAAAAGGATACTAAACCATGATTCAGATAGAGCAGGCAATTTTAAAGGGACAGTCAAGTCCAAAATAAACTTTGATGATTCAAAATGCAAAATTGGGGAATGGGTTATAAAGGGATTATCTTTTTTTTAAACAACACAAATTCTGGTGATGACTGTCCCTTTAAGCATCTTTCTAATTTACTCCTATGATCAATTTTTCTTTGTTCTCTAGCTATCTTTATTTGAAAAGCAGGAATCTAAGCTTAGGAGCCGGCCCATTTTTGGTTCAGACCCTGGATAGCACTTGCTGATGGTGGCTACAATCCCTTTAAGCACACTGTTGAGAATTAGACAAAATAAACCAAAATCATTAGGTTTATTGATTTTGTTGATGAATTGAACTTTATTATATTAAAGGGACATTATACACCCATATTTTCTTTGCAGCATTGTATGGGGCATGTACCAATCATAGTGTAGCAGTTTCTATCCATGAAAAATAAAGTCTAATATAGTTTATATTAATCCGATCTTTACTGTTTTGGGGTTACTTTCCAAGCCCTTGCTTTTTAGAAGAATACGTTCGGCCGCACTTCCATATGCGCGACCGAGACCCGCTAATGATGAGCGCATGCTTTTAAATGGCGGTGACGTCAGCTCACCTGAAGCACTTTGCACGGCATCCATATAAGCGCTGCCGTTTATAATTCCTCATTTTTGCGCTTCACTGATTGTGGGACCTGACCTGTACAGCAGTTTTGTAGGTACTCTGTCAGCTGGCTTTGAACACAAGCCAAGCACCAGATGCTGTTTCCCAACCCTAAAAATATGCATCCATTTTAAAAAAGCAGGTTTTTTAATTTCATTTAATCCCAGATTGACTGACGCGCTGTGACAGAAGCTGTTTAGCATAATGCATGTGAATGAAGTGTAGCTTTTTCATATGTACACACTGTGCATATGAAAAGTAGGTGTACATATGAAAAAACTGCACTTCATTCACATGCATTATGCTAAACAGCTTCTGTCACAGCGGGTCACTCAATCTGGTATTCAATCAGTATCCGCTTCAAAAAATGAGAGCTGCAAAGACATACACCCAAATTTTATTCCCATCATTGTATGGGACATGTGTATCGTTGTATGTCAGTGAGTCAATCTGGGATTCAATGAGCATGCGGGAAACAATGTTGTGCACGGGTGAGCTGTGCATGTAAGGGCTGGCGCATGCGCATATTGAAAGGGGAAACTTTGTCCAACAATTAGCATATGCAACCTTATTGGTCAATAGACGATACGCAGGCGTTAGTATACTGTTTGTTAGCTCTGCCCTACTATGAAGGAGGAGCATTACAGCGACGGACAGAGGGTGAGTGTGCAAGTCTAAATTTTAAATTTACCGCTTTTTAATTAACTGTTTTTGATTACATTGGGACATATTAACTAACTGATATTAAATTTATCCATTACCTATTAGAAATTTTGAGTGCATAATGGCCCTTTAAATGTCACTATTTAAGTAGTTACATTTCTGCACAAGTTTTTCTTATTGTTAGCATTGGCAACTTTACTTTTGTTTGATAGTTTTTATTTATTTATTTACATTGTTTGCTTAAAGAATACATTATTTGATACATTATTTGTTTAAAGCATTAGGTTACAAGCAGTCATTTGCATTTTAAACAAATCTGGAAAGTATGAAAGTACCTGTAGAACTGGTAGGTACGAATCCAACAGACTTGTGTGAAGTTCCTTTGTGACGAGAAAAAAAGAAAAGAAAAAAGAGTGTTCTTGTTTATTAAAAAATGTTCAGGTACATAAAGGGGAATACATCACACCCCACAATCTAGAATATTATAGATCCATATCCACAATCTAGAATGTTATAGCTTGACAATTTACATTCTTGTAGTTTACAGGATGCCAGGTAATTTTTAATACAAGGTTAGTGGGACTGATACAGAACCCCTATCTCCTCCTCTGGTTTAATAACAGGGGAATGAGACCCCTAACTTAAATTATAGAAGTCCCCTCTTTTGAATGAGATGACAATGACCCTTTAAATTACATTTGTTTACAGTAAATATGCATAATTTTAAAATGTAGAATAAAACTATGCAATAACATTTACTTTGATTTTCAAATGAGTAGTAGACTTTTTCTGACAAATTTTAAAGTTTTCTCTCATTACCCTATCACTTGTATCATGTGACAGTCATCAGCCAATCACAGACTCATATTGTTTATGCTGTGAACTCTTGCACATGCTCAGTAGTTACTAATGCGTCAGAAAGCATGCATATAATAAGACAATAGAAGTAAATGGAATGTTTTTAACCCCTTAGAGCCTGATGTATGAAGCCATGGGAGGAAAAGGTTCCTAACACAATATGACCAATACCCATATTTGATGTAGCACTGCCCCCAGCTTGCAGGGTCTGTCTGTCACCCTGAACAAACATGATTGTGGTGATTTATATCCAATAAGTCAGAGGAATGGGAGAGGGTAAGAAGCAACAGTCCATAGCAGCATTCACTGCTTATCAGATGGAGTCTGACATGAAGACCTCATTATTTTAAGATGTCAGGGGTTAATTTTATTTCTCTTCATTTTGTGTCCGGTGTTTCCATGTGTGCCTTTTACAACTTATTTTAAAAAAGGCAATGTTTGGGATGGTTTTTATTACCTTCATTTGATGAACCTGATATAAGGTGCCATTCATGTTTCTTATGAGAGTGATCTTTATGGGCTATGCTGTCAATAAAGAGTGACAGAAGACTGTGTCCTCTATCAACACAGAGACCTGAGGTCACTAGGATATCTTAAGACATGTTTTAATGACATATGTTATATTTGATGATAAATAAACAAAAAATATATGAGATCCTATAACTTCAGCCAGGGCCTGGTCAGATTTTTTTTTATTTAATGGAAGATGTTGCCGCCTGGATGAAGACTTCTCGCTGCCTGGATGAAGATGGATGTCTGGACTTCAGGAACAGTGATTAGATTTGATAGGGTTAGTGTTAGTTTTGGGGTTTTTTTTGGGTGGGTTTTTTTTAGATTAGGGATGGGCCCTGTAAAAGAGCTGAATGCCTTTTTAAGGGCAGTAAGAGAGCTGAATGCCCTTTATGGGCAATGGGTAGCTTAGGTTTTATTTAGACTTTTTTTTATTTTGGGGGGTTGGTTGGGTGGGGGGTTTTACAGTTGGGGAGACTTTGTAATTTTTTGTAGGTAAAAGTGCTGTTTAGCTTAGGGCAATGCCCTAAAAAAAAGGCCCTTTTAAGGGTTATTGGTAGTTTATTGTAGGTTAGGGGGTGTTTTTAATTTGGGGGGCTTTTTTTTATTTTTATAGGGCTATTAGATTAGGTGTAATTGTTTTTATTTTGGATAATTTCGTTTAATTTTTTTTGTAATTTAAGTGTTTATTATTTTTTATAATGTTAGATGTTTTTAATTTTTTCGTAGTATTTGTTTTTTTTTTAATTTGTAATTTAGGTTTTTTATTTGGCGGTTTTGGGGTTAATAGGTTTAGTTTATTAGTTGCGATGTGGGGGGCTGGTGGTTTAGGGGTTATACTTTATTATAGTGTTGGGGATGTGGGAGGCCGGCGGTTTAGGGGTTAATAGGTTTATTATAGTAATAGCGATGTGGACGGCGGTTTAGGGGTTAATAACTTTATTTAGTGTTGGCGATGACGGGGGAGGCGGTTTAGGGGTTAATAGCTTTACTTAGTGTCGGCAATGTCAGGGGTGGCGGTTTAGGGGTTAATAGCTTTATTAAGTGTCGGCGATTACGGGGGCGGTGGTTTAGGGGTTAATAACTTTAGTGTCGACAATGTCGGGGGAAGCGGTTAATCAGCGATATCAGGGAGCGGCGGATTAGGGGTGTTTAGACTTGGGGTTTATTTTAGGGTGTTAAGTTAAAACGTAACTTTCTTTCCTCCATAGACATCAATGGGGTTGCGTTACAGTGATTTGCCATTCCACGATCACAGGTGTTGTTTTTTTTTTTCTAACACTTTCTCCCCATTGTTGTCTATGGGGGAAAGCGTGCACGAGCACGTAAACTCAGCCTTTGGCTTTTGTGCAGTATAGAGCATAACGCACAGCACAAGGAGGTTTTTCAGTAACTCGTAATGGCAGTGCTATGGAAAGTTCGATACCGCTTATTTTATTGCGTTATTTACGCACCTGGTATAGCGCAAAACTCGTAATCTAGGCCATAGTCTGGATTTTTCATTAGGGTTTCCCCCATAATAATCTTAAAGTGGTGGCAGCAGTTATAGTTTAGTGTGAGTGGCATTAAAAGGGATTTTAGACATTTTTCTTGGTTTAGTACAGACAAGTGTTTGTTAACCCTTGCACCCACTGAACTAAGTCACAGACTTGCCTGGAGTGGCTAGACTATGACAAACATTTGTTTATAGGGTTCCCATAGTGCATGACTCCACTATGAGGCAGAGCATAAATAGTGCTGTGGAGTTAGCTCCAGGCAAATGACTGCTGGGACAGCATGTCCCAATTATTACATGCCTATCACCATCCATTATAAATTATCATCATCAGCTAACACTTTCACAAAATTTAGAAAACCCCAAAACAATTCTTCATTATGTTGGACAAGATTCAATTACTTAAATGAAAACAATTCAATACAAGCAATAAAAAGTCTGCATGTCACAAGCTGCAATCTGGACCCTGACCACACACCTTTTAATAGGGTGTATGGATCTACTTGCACCAGTCCAAAATTATTAAATGCTCTTTGCAGACAGGAGCTTTCCAACATTATTAAAACAAGCAATTCTATGTCCTCTCCTTAAAAAGCCCTCTCTGGATCATTACTGTTTTGAGAGTTACAGGTTCATCTCAAACCTTTCTTTCCTTTCACTGAGGAAGCTGTTCAATTTTAACTAGAAGAATGACACATTCCAGTCTGGTTTCAGGTCAAAAGGCAAGGCAAAATACTAAAACTGCACCTTGTCAGGGACACTGTACCTTTAAGCAGTAACGTTCCTTTCTCTCCACCTATTGGTTGCTTTCCTGTTAAAATCCTGCAACTTCCTGGCAATCACTGCTTAGTAATTTTCGTTTGACCTACAAACTCTTGAAGACCTGAGCTAAACTTGAAATACACCTGAGAAGGGATAAATCCACTGTTTAACTATTTTCCAGTCTCACAAGGACAAATTCAACTTCATCGTCTGTGGCTGAATACACCAATCAATCTACAACTCAATTCATCAAATCCTCAGAAGAGTTATACTAAATTACATCGAAGTGATAAGGATATCACAACTCTCACCACTGCTGTCTCTGCCTTGTAAATCAGTCAGTTTGTTTCGTTACCGTATCGGCATCTGTACTACAGCCATATACTGAAGCTGAACCCTCCCCCAACACAGGCCTCCGTCATCACGCTGCAGGGAAACGCCGGGGACAGAACCTGAGCAACCGTTTGCAGTGTAAGTCAGCCTCATTCAGCAACGAACAAATAAGGTAACATTACCATCGCTTATTTAATAAAAACGCATTGATGAACTGTTTTGATACCAAGTAATTATTATTCCGGAGAAAAGTAATATCCAACTATATATCCTGCATGATTCAAGGTATTCATTAATACAGCCTTTGATATTCATCACATAACTACAAAAGCCTGAACTTCAGTAACGGAAACTCTGGGATTAAGTAATCTGTGCAACTTCATACTTGTTACAGACTTTATATAATAATACTTGCTTGCTTGCAATAATAATTAAACTCACTGCTACAAAGATACCCTTCATATATATAAGGGGATTCTAAAACCTCAGTGACACAAACAACAACCAGGTTTATTACTTCTGTTTTATAAATAAACTGTGTATTACGTACTGTATCCACTAACTCATAGCAAAAGAAGTAATCTGCAGCTGAGCTTCTTAAAGGGATAATTAACCTCCTTACACACCGGTACAGGTAATAATTGATCTATTGATGGCAAAAGACAGGGTCAGTGTTCAATACTAATATTCCTTGACCTCTCTGCTGCATTTGATACAGTGCACCATGACAGTTTTTTCAACCATCTGCAGGATGTCTGTGGGCTGGGTGGTACAGTACTGTAAAATATAATTTCTATCTAATAGAACTCAGATTGTGTCATCCAGAGTATGTTCCTCTGCGCCTGTCCCCTTGGTGTGGAGTCCTACAGGACTGCATCTTATATCTCATGTTATTTACAGTGTATATGCTGCCAATGGGAGATATCATAAGGAACATGGCCTAAACTATCAGTGTTATGCCAATGACATGCAAATATACATCTCCCTCAAGCCAAACTCAAATGTTCCAATAGAAACATCTTGCTGATCTCCTGGGATGGATGAGTGCCAGTTGGTTAAAGCTAAACCCTGACAAAACACAAGTACTTGTGTTGGATTATGGTCTTCCAGAAAATCTACTCCATTGCCTTCAGTTAATACAAAACACTACAACAAGGCTGCCAACTGACCAATCAAAATTATCCCATGTGACACCCATTCTCCACTTCCTGCACTGGTTGCCAATAAAATGGCACATACAATTCAAGATAGGTCTGCTATCTTACAAAGCTCTGCACAATCAGGGACTAATCTATCTAAAAGAATTACTGATGACCAACTCACACTCTTCAATTAGCCCTGATGCTCAGTGTGCCAAGAATTCACCAAAAATGCAGTTTTCGAGCTCTTAGCCTTGCTGCTCCATCTCAATAGAACACTATCCCCTGCACTATGAAAGAAGCCTCTTCCCTGGACATTTTTAAGCAAAAACTCACAAGGCTTTCAAACTAAAATATCTAACTTCAATCTTTCTTATGAAAAAGTGCTTTGAGTCAAATCAGGAGAAAAGCACTACATAATTGTTGTTATTATTATTATTCCCATGAGGTTCATCCATTATATGAGATACATGCTGAGATCAGAATGTATCTCATGGTGTTGGAGGATGTCTGTATGTGAGACTACCCAGCAATAAAGTTGTGTACTTTAATGGAGCCTAAATACTGGCATGCTGCAATGCTCAGTGGGCTATCACTGAATGCATCAAGAGCGAGGCAATCCAGTGATGCCCAATAAAGCACCCCATGGTCATGGAATCACTTTGACAGTCAGTCACAGTGATCAGATGTCATAAATATTTTCAAACAATGGCTTCTCTTGACCCCTCCTCTTCTGTCTCTATCAGCACCTTTGTGAAACCAATAGTAAAAATGTATTTAATAAAGTGTATTTCTTTCATGTAATTGGAAAGAGTCCATGAGCTAGTGACGTATGGGATATACAATCCTACCAGGAGGGGCAAAGTTTCCCAAATCTCAAAATGCCTATAAATACACCCCTCACCACACCCACAATTCAGTTTTACAAACTTTGCCTCCTATGGAAGTGGTGAAGTAAGTTTGTGCTTGATTTTTATGATTTCTTCTGTGATAAGCGCTTCTAAGCATTCTAAAGAGTACAGTGTTTGTAAGACGGATGTGAAGAGAGTATCGCCTATTTGATTTTATGGTTTCCCTCGCGGGAAATCTTTTCAAGGGTTCTCTGTTATCGGTCGTAGAGATTCATCTGCTACCTCCCTTTTCAGATCGACAATAATGGCTATCTGCTATATGTGGATGGTTGTCTTTCGGTAAGTATGTATCATTATTTAAGACACTCTTATCTATGGTTTGGCACTTTATGTATTAATGTAAAGTTTTAAATATATGTATTTTACTTATATTTGCCATGAGTAAGGTCTACGTGTATTTCCCTTTGCAGTCTGGCAGTTTCATTATGGGAATCATGTTTTAGGAAGTTTGTCTTACCTGGGGTATAGTCTTTTTTTCACTTTGACTTGTTCTTTCTTTGAAAAACTTGCGAGCAAATTAGGCTCGCGAGGGCTCAAAATGCTGTTATTTATTGCGTCATTCTTGTTGCAAGAATTTTTTTTGGCGCGAATGTGCGTCAGTAAGGATGCAAGTTCATCATTTCCTCCTGAGTCTTAGTTGATGTTAGGTTGTTTGGCGCAAAATTGTGTTTGTTATGATGCGAGTTGCGTCATTTCTGGATCTTTGTTGGCGCCAAAAAAAAATCTCAACTTCCTTTTGCGTCATTTGTCATACTTGGCGCCAAAAAATTTTTGTTTTATTTTTCCTCACTTTCGCCTAGATTTAGAGTTTTGTCGGTAAAGACCCGCGGTGCTAAAAAGCCTTTTTTTCCAGCGCACCCTTAAGACAACGCTGGTATTACGAGTTGTCTGAATGGCTGCGTTAGCCTCAGAAAAGGGAGCGTTGAGCATAATTTAGCTCCACTTCAACCCTCAATACCAGCGTTGCTTACGGTAGCCGTAAGCTGGAAAAACGTGCTTGTGCATGATATCCCCATAGGAAACAATGGGGCTGAGCTTGCTGCAAAAAGTCTGCACCTAACACCCTAACATGAACCCCGAGTCTAAACACCTCTAACCTTACACTTATTAACCCCTAATCTGCCGCCCCGCTATCGCCGACACCTGCATTATATTATTAACCCCTAATCTGCCGCTCCTGACACCGCTGCCACCTACATTATAGCTATGAACCCCTAATCTGCTGTCCCTAACATCGCTGACACCTATATTATATTTATTACCCCCTAATCTGCCCCCCCCCCAACGTCACTGCCATCTACCTACACTTATTTACCCCTAATCTGCCGACCGGACATCGCCGCCACTATAATAAATGTATTAACCCCTAAACCGCCGCACTCCCGCCTTGCAAACACTATAATAAATTTTATTAAACCCTAATCTGCCCTCCCTAACATCGCCGCCACCTACCTACAATTATTAACCCCTAATCTCCCGCCCGCATATAATAAAGTTATTAACCCCTAAACCTAAGTCTAACCCTAACCCTAACACCCCCTAACTTAAATATAATTTAAATAAAACGAAATAAATTTACTATCATTAAATAAATTATTCCTATTTAAAACTAAATACTTACCTATAAAATAAACCCAATATAGCTACAATATAACTATTAGTTGTAGATATTCTAGGATTTATATTTATTTTACAGGCAACTTTGTATTTATTTTAACTAGGTACAATAGCTATTAAATAGTTATTAACTATTTAATAGCTACCTAGTTGAAATAATTACAAAATTACCTGTAAAATAAATCCTAACCTAAGTTACAAATACATCTAACACTACACTATCAATAAATTAATTAAATAAATTACCTACAATTATCTAAACTAAAATACAATTAAATAAACTAAACTATAGTTAAAAAAACACACTAAATTACAGAAAATAAAAAAAATTACAAGAAGTTTAAACTAATTACACCTAATCTAAGCCCCTAATAAAATGCCCTACCCTATCCTAAATTACAAAGTAATCAGCTCTTTTACCAGCCCCTAAAAGGGCTTTTTGCAGGGCATTGCCAGAAAGTAATCGGCTCTTTTACCTGTAAAAAAAAATACAATACTCCCCCCAACATTACAACCCACCACCCACATACCCTTACTCTAAAAACCCACCCAAACCCTCCTTAAAAAAACCTAACACTAAGCCCCTGAAGAGCCGAATTCTTCATCCAAGCGGGGCAGAAGAGGTCCTCCATCTGATTGAAGTGTTCATCCAAGCGGCATCTTCTATCTTCATCCATCCGGAGCAGAGCGGCAGCATCCTGAAGACCTCCAACGTGGAACATCCATCCTGGCCGACGACTTCCCGACTAATGACGGTTCATTTAAATGACGTCATCCAAGAGATCTTCAGGGGGTTAGTGTTAGGTTTTTTTAAGGGGGGTTTGGGTGGGTTTTAGAGTAGGGGTATGTGGGTGGTGGGTTGTAATTTTGGGGGTGGTATTGTATTTTTTTACAGGTAAAAGAGCTGATTACTTTGGGGCAATGCCCCGCAAAAAGCCCTTTTAAGGGCTGGTAAAAGAGCTGATTACTTTGTAATTTAGGATAGGGTAGGGCATTTTATTATTTTGGGGGGCTTTTTTATTTTATTAGGGGGCTTAGATTAGATGTAATTAGTTTAAACTTCTTGTAATTTTTTTTATTTTCTGTAATTTAGTGTTTGTTTGTTTTTTTGTATTACAGGGAATGCAGAATTATTAGGCAAATGAGTATTTTGACCACATCATCCTCTTTATGCATGTTGTCTTACTCCAAGCTGTATAGGCTCGAAAGCCTACTACCAATTAAGCATATTAGGTGATGTGCATCTCTGTAATGAGAAGGGGTGTGGTCTAATGACATCAACACCCTATATCAGGTGTGCATAATTATTAGGCAACTTCCTTTCCTTTGGCAAAATGGGTCAAAAGAAGGACTTGACAGGCTCAGAAAAGTCAAAAATAGTGAGATATCTTGCAGAGGGATGCAGCACTCTTAAAATGGCAAAGCTTCTGAAGCGTGATCATCGAACAATCAAGCGTTTCATTCAAAATAGTCAACAGGGTCGCAAGAAGCGTGTGGAAAAACCAAGGCGCAAAATAACTGCCCATAAACTGAGAAAAGTTAAGCGTGCAGCTGCCAAGATGCCACTTGCCACCAGTTTGGCCATATTTCAGAGCTGCAACATCACTGGAGTGCCCAAAAGCACAAGGTGTGCAATACTCAGAGACATGGCCAAGGTAAGAAAGGCTGAAAGACGACCACCACTGAACAAGACACACAAGCTGAAACGTCAAGACTGGGCCAAGAAATATCTCAAGACTGATTTTTCTAAGGTTTTATGGACTGATGAAATGAGAGTGAGTCTTGATGAGCCAGATGGATGGGCCCGTGGCTGGATTGGTAAAGGGCAGAGAGCTCCAGTCCGACTCAGACGCCAGCAAGGTGGAGGTGGAGTACTGGTTTGGGCTGGTATCATCAAAGATGAGCTTGTGGGGCCTTTTCGGGTTGAGGATGGAGTCAAGCTCAACTCCCAGTCCTACTGCCAGTTTCTGGAAGACACCTTCTTCAAGCAGTGGTACAGGAAGAAGTCTGCATCCTTCAAGAAAAACATGATTTTCATGCAGGACAATGCTCCATCACACGCGTCCAAGTACTCCACAGCGTGGCTGGCAAGAAAGGGTATAAAAGAAGAAAATCTAATGACATGGCCTCCTTGTTCACCTGATCTGAACCCCATTGAGAACCTGTGGTCCATCATCAAATGTGAGATTTACAAGGAGGGAAAACAGTACACCTCTCTGAACAGTGTCTGGGAGGCTGTGGTTGCTGATGCACGCAATGTTGATGGTGAACAGATCAAAACACTGACAGAATCCATGGATGGCAGGCTTTTGAGTGTCCTTGCAAAGAAAGGTGGCTATATTGGTCACTGATTTGTTTTTGTTTTGTTTTTGAATGTCAGAAATGTATATTTGTGAATGTTGAGATGTTATATTGGTTTCACTTTTAAAAATAAATAATTGAAATGGGTATATATTTGTTTTTTGTTAAGTTGCCTAATAATTATGCACAGTAATAGTCACCTGCACACACAGATATCCCCCTAAAATAGCTATAACTAAAAACAAACTAAAAACTACTTCCAAAACTATTCAGCTTTGATATTAATGAGTTTTTTGGGTTCATTGAGAACATGGTTGTTGTTCAATAATAAAATTAATCCTCAAAAATACAACTTGCCTAATAATTCTGCACTCCCTGTATAGTTTAGTTTATTTAATTGTATTTTAGTTTAGCTAATTGTAGGTAATTTATTTAATTAATTTATTGATAGTGTAGTGCTAGGTTTATTTGTAACTTAGGTTAGGATTTATTTTACAGGTAATATTGTAATTATTTTAACTAGGTAGCTATTAAATAGTTATTAACTATTTAATAGCTATTGTACATAGTTAAAATAAATACAAAGTTGCCTGTAAAATAAATATAAATCCTAAAATAGCTACAATGTAACTATTAGTTATATTGTAGCTATATTAGGGTTTATTTTATAGGTAATTATTTAGTTTTAAATAGGAATAATTTATTTAATGATAGTAAATTTATTTTGTTTTATTTAAATTATATTTGTTAGGGGGTGTTAGGGTTAGACTTAGGTTTAGGGGTTAATAACGTTTTTATAGTAGCGGCGACGTTGGGGGCGGGAGATTAGGGGTTAATAATTGTAGGTAGGTGGCGGCGATGTTAGGGAGGGCAGGTTAGGGGTTAATAAAAATTATTATAGTGTTTGCGAGGCGGGAGTGGGGCGGTTTAGGGGTTAATACATTTATTATAGTGGCGGCGAGGTCCGGTCGGCAGATTAGAGGTTAAGTGTAGGTAGGTGGCGGCGACGTTGGGGGGGGGCAGATTAGGGGGTAATAAATATAATATAGGTGTCGGCGATGTTAGGGACAGCAGATTGGGGGTTCATAGCTATAATGATGAATGTTTTTATTATAGGGTTTGCGATGTTAGGGTGCCTCAGTTTAGGGGTTAATAGGTAGTTTATGGGTTTTAGTGTACTTTATAGCACAGTAGTTAAGAGCTTTATGTTCCCGGGTTAGCCCATAAAACTCTTAACTACTTTTTTTTTTTTGCGGTTGGAGTCTTGTCGGTAGAGGGTCTACCGCTTACTTCTTCCAAGACTCGTAATACCAGCATTAGGGAAATCCCATAGAAAAGATAGGATACGCAATTGATGTAAGGGGATTTGCAGTAGCCTCGAGTTGCGGAAAGAAAGTGAGCGGTAGACCCTTTCCTGCCTGACTCTAAATACCAGCGGGCGTTAAAAAGCAGCGTTAGGACCCCTTAACGCTGCTTTTTAACCCTAACGCAGAACTCTAAATCTAGGTGTTTATATGCTCCTTGCCTTCTTTATGCTCAGAGGGCTATGCTATTTGCTTTTTTTTTTTTTGCCAATTTTAGCATTTGCATTTTTTTACCATTCCTGAAACTGCTATATGTGGAAATAAGATATTTCTGTTTAAATGTTATTTTTTCTTTTTTACATTTTACAAGATGTCTCAATCTGATCCTGTCTCAGAAGCTGCTGTAGGAACCATGCTGTCTGAACACAGTTCTACCAAAGCTAAGTGTTTCTGTTGTAAGCTAGTGTAGATTATATCTCCAGCTGTAGTGTGTAACAGTTATCATAAGCTTTTGTATGCAGAAAAGGTTTCTTTTAGTGCTAGTACAGTATCTGTTGTTCCTTCAACATCTAATGTAAATGATATCCCTGTTGATATGAAAAAGTATATTGCTGATGCGATAAGAAGGCTATGGCTGCTATACCACCTTCAAATAAACGTAAAAGTTCTTTTAAAACTTCTCATAATACTGATGAAATTTTGTCAGACATTGACACTGATAAATCATCTTATCTTTTTAAGATTGAGTATATTCGTTCTTTGTTAAAAGAAGTGTTGATAACTTTGGATATTGAGGAGTCTGCTCCTCTTGATAATAAATCCAGTAAACGTTTAAATTCTGTCTATAAACCTCCTGTGACTACTCCTGAGGTTTTTCCTGTTCCTGATGCTATTTCTGATGTGATTGCTAAGGAATGGTCTAAGCCTGGTACTTCTTTTGTTCCTTCTTTAAGGTTTAAAAAGTTGTATCCTTTGCCAGTGGCTAAATTAGAGTTTTGGGAAAAGGTCCCTAAGGTTGATGGGGCTATTTCTACTCTTGCTAAACGTACTAATATTCCTATGGAAAATAATACTTCTTTTAAGTATCCTTTAGATAGGAAAATTGAATCTTATCTAAGTAAAGCTTATTTGCATTCTGGCTATAGTCTCAGACCTGCCATATCTATGGCTGATGTTGCGGCTGCATCAACTTTTTGGTTGGATAGCTTAGCACAACGGGAAAAAGACTCTGATTTGCATAGCATTGTTCGTTTGCTTCAACATGCTAATCATTTTATCTGTGATGCTATTTTTGATATCATCAAGATTAATGTTAAATCTATGTCTGGCTATTTTAGCTAGAAGAGCTTTATGGCTCAAATCATGGAATGCTGACATGGTATCTAAATCTAGGTTACTATCTCTATCATTCCAGGGTAATAATTTTTTGGTTCCCAGTTGGATTCTATTATTTCCACTATTACTGGGGGAAAGGGAGTTTTTTGCCTAAAGATAAAAAGTCTAAGGGCAAATCTAAAGCTTCTAATCGGTTTCGTTCCTTTCGTCAGAATAGAGAACAGAAAACCACTCCTTCCCCTAAGGACTCTGGCTCCAATTGGAAGCCATCCTCGAGTTGGAATAAATCCAAGCCTTATAAGAAACCAAAGCCAGCCCCCAAGACCACATGAAGGTGCAGCCCTCCAATCCAGTTCTGCTGGTAGGGGGCAGATTGAAAGTTTTTCAAGACGTTTGGGCAGGTTCCTTTCAGAATCATTGGATTCAGAATATTGTCTCTCGGAGGTATCGAATAGGTTTCAGAATAAGACCTCCTGTAAGATTTTTTTTCTCTCTCACTTTCCAACAAATCCTGTGAAAGCTCAGGCTTTTCTGAAGTGTGTTTCAGATCTAGAGCTTTCAGGAGTAATTGTATCAGTTCTAATTCTGGAACAGGGTCTGGGTTTTTATTCAAATCTATTCATTGTCCCGAAGAAGGAAAATTCTTTTAGACCAGTTCTGGATCTGAAATTTTTGAATCAGTTTGTAAGGGTCCCTATAAGGACTATTCTACCTTTTGTTCAGCAAGGTCGTTACATGTCCTCAATAGACTTACAGGATACATATCTTCACATTCCGATTCATCCAGACCACTATCGGTTTCTGAGATTCTCTTTTCTAAACAAGCATTACCAATTTGTTGCTCTTCCATTTGGCCTAGCAACAGCTCCAATAATCTTTTCTCCAACATTGGTGTGTCCGGTCCACTGCGTCATCCTTACTTGTGGGAATATTCTCTTCCCCAACAGGAAATGGCAAAGAGCACAGCAAAAGCTGCCCATATAGCCCCTCCTCTGGCTCCGCCCCCCAGTCATTCTCTTTGCCGCTCTGAACAAGTAGCATCTCCACGGAGATGGTGAAGAGTATGTGGTGTTAGTTGTAGTTTTTTATTCTTCTATCAAGAGTTTGTTATTTTAAAATAGTGCCGGTTTGTACTATTTACTCTAAAACAGAAAAGGATGAAGAGTTCTGTTTAAAAGAGGAGTATGATTTTAGCAGCAGTAACTGGGAGAAACTGAATCTGATTGGCAAAACTTACCACGTGATCATTTCACACGGAAGGAAGAATAACTGCTACACGCCAAGTAAAAGTTGTTGGATATCGCAGGAAACTCACAGTAGGATGACCGGATACCTAAAATCTGAGATTCTCCCGGCCATTTCTAGAACACTGTAACATACATCATCGGGAGGCGCTGAGACTGGTTGGAGCTCTGCACTGATGCTACACTTGTGTTACAAATAGTAGAAGAGGGAACCTGTTAATCACTACCATCAAGGACCACAATCTGACTCATGAAGTATACCAGTGAGCTGGACCACTGAGAGGCTCCAGTCTGCTTCATAAGCACCAATGGGTGCACCTCCTTTGTGAGTATTCAATCGCTATCTTGTGGATTTTAGTATCTGTTATCTGGCTGTACTAGGCCATGTTTGGCGCCTCTGTGTTTTATCTTGTTTCAACTAAAATCAATTGCTGTTCCCACGCAGGACTGTTGAGCCCAGAGAACTTCAGTTGGGGGGAACAGTTTGCAGACTTTTCTGCTCAAGGTATGACTAGTCCATTTTCTAACAAGACTTTGTAATGCTAGAAGACTGTCATTTTCCCTCTTTGGGATCGGTAAGCCATTTTCTTAGACTCATAACAGAATGAAGGCTTGATTAATGGGCTATATACTGGTTGACACTATTGTGGGCTAAATCGATTGCTTTATTCGATATTTTTATGTGGTTTGAAGTGTTTTAAAACTTGAGAATGATTTGGTAACGTTTTTAAGCGCCAGGCAGTCGTTTAGACACCTTCCCAGTCAGGAAGGGCCTTTCACTCTGCGCAGTTTCTTTTGGATGCAGTGCATGCAGCTTCATGTGAGAGGGTCTGGTGGCCATTAAAAACGTTCCTGAAAGGCTTATTTCTGTGGCGAATAACCCCCAAGGACAGGTGAAGCCGCAGCAAACGCTGTGGCTGGGACTGTAGTGGGCTTAAAATTGTTAAATTGATAAAACAGCTCTGATTTCCTCATTTAAGGGGGTACAAAATTGGGGTGCAATACTTTTAAAGCATTAAGACACTTGGGTGCAAATTTGGTAAAGATCGGATATTTCCTTCATAGTTTTTCACACATTCAGAAATAAAGTGTGCTCTGTTTAACATTTAAAGAGACAGTAACGGTTTTGTTTAAAAACGGTTTTATTGCATTAATAGCCTATAAGCCTGTCTAACATGTCTGTACCTTCAGATAGAACATGCTCTGTATGTATGGAGGCCAAGGTGGTCCCCCCTTCAAATGTATGTGATAATTGTGCCATGGCGTCCAGACAAAGTAAGGACAGTACTGTCACATTTAATAAGGTTGCCCAAGATGATTCCTCAAATGAAGGTAGTGGGGGTAGTTCACCATCCTCTCCTTCTGTGTCAATACCAGTTAGGCCCGCGCAGGCGACTCCTAGTACATCTAGCGCGCCAATGCTTGTTACTATACAACAATTAACGGCAGTAATGGATAATTCTATAGCTAATATTTTATCCAAAATGCCAGCATTTCAAAGAAAGCGTGATTGCTCAGTTTTAAATACAGTAGAGCAAGAGTGCGCTGACGATGATTTATCTGTCATACCCTCACACCAGTCAGAATTGGCAGTGAGGGAGGGTTTGTCGGAGGGAGAAATTTCTGATTCAGGAAGAGTTTCTCAACAGGCAGAATCTGATGTTGTGACGTTTAAATTTAAGTTAGAGCATCTCCGCGCCTTACTTAAGGAGGTACTAACTACTCTGGATGATTGTGACTCTTTGTTCATTCCAGAAAAATTGTGCAAAATGGACAAATTCCTAGAGGTCCCTGTGCACCCTGATGCCTTTCCGATACCTAAAAGGGTGGCGGACATAGTGACTAAGGAGTGGGAGAAACCAGGCATACCTTTTGTCCCACCTCCTATATTTAAGAAGATGTTCCCCATGGTCGACCCAAGGAAGGACGCATGGCAAACAGTCCCTAAGGTTGAGGGGGCAGTTTCTACGCTAGCCAAATGCACGACTATTCCCATTGAGGACAATTGTGCTTTTAAAGATCCTATGGATAAAAAATTGGAGGGTTTGCTTAAAAAGATTTTTGTTCAGCAAGGTTTCCTCCTCCAATCAATTTCGTGCATTATTCCTGTCACTACGGCGGCGTGTTTTTGGTTCGATGAACTAGAAAAGTCGCTCAATAAGGAGACTCCATATGAGGAAGTCATGGACAGAATTCACGCACTTAAGTTAGCTAATTCCTTTATTTTAGATGCCGCTTTGCAATTGGCGAGGTTAGCGGCGAAAAATTCAGGGTTTGCAATTGTGGCACGCAGAGCGCTCTGGCTAAAGTCTTGGTCGGCGGATGTATCTTCCAAGACAAAATTGCTTAATATTCCTTTCAAAGGTAAGACCCTTTTTGGGCCAGAATTGTAGGAGATTATTTCAGACATCACTGGGGGAAAGGGCCATGCCCTCCCACAGGATAGGCCTTTTAAGGCTAAGAATAAGTCCAATTTTCGTTCCTTTCGTAACTTCAGGAACGGACCGTCTCCTAACTCTGCAGCCTCTAGACAAGAGGGTAACGCTTCCCAGGCTAAGCCAGCTTGGAAACCAATGCAAGGCTGGAACAAGGGTAAACAGGCCAAGAAGCCTGCTGCTGCTACCAAGACAGCATGAAGGGGTAGCCCCCGATCCAGGACCGGATCTAGTAGGGGACAGACTTTCTCTCTTTGCTCAGGCTTGGGCAAGAGATGTTCCGGATCCCTGGGCACTAGAAATAGTCTCTCAGGGTTATCTTCTAGAATTCAGGGAACTTCCTCCAAGGGGAAGGTTCCACATGTCTCGCTTATCTTCAGACCAGATAAAGAGACAGGCATTCTTACATTGCGCAGGAGACCTATTAAAGATGGGAGTGATACACCCAGTTCCAACAGCGGAACAAGGTCAGGGGTTTTACTCAAACCTGTTTGTAGTTCCCAAAATAGAGGGAACTTTCAGACCAATTCTGGATTTAAAAATTCTAAACAAATTCCTCAGAGTTCCATCGTTCAAAATGGAAACCATTCGAACTATTTTACCTACAATCCAGGAGGGTCAATATATGACTACCGTGGATCTAAGGGATGCGTACCTACATATTCCTATCCACAAAGATCATCATCAGTTCCTAAGGTTCGCCTTTCTGGACAAACATTACCAGTTCGTGGCTCTTCCGTTCGGTTTAGCCACTGCTCCCAGAATTTTCACAAAGGTGCTAGGGTCCCTTCTAGCGGTTCTAAGACCGAGGGGCATTGCAGTGGCACCTTACCTAGACGACATTCTAATCCAAGCGTCGTCCCTTTCCAGATCAAAGGCTCATACAGACATTGTGTTAGCCTTTCTCAGGTCTCACGGGTGGAAGGTGAACGTGGAAAAGAGTTCCCTGTCCCCGTCTACAAGAGTTCCCTTTCTGGGAACAATAATAGATTCTGTAGAAATGAAGATCTTTCTGACAGAGGTCAGAAAATTAAAGCTTCTAAAGGCTTGTCAAGTTCTTCATTCTATTCCTCAGCCTTCCATAGCTCAGTGCATGGATGTAATAGGTCTAATGGTGGCAGCAATGGATGTGGTTCCTTTTGCTCGAATTCATCCAAGACCATTGCAACTGTGCATGCTCAGACAGTGGAATGGGGATTATTCAGACTTGTCTCCCCAGATTCAAGTAGACCAGTTAACCAGAGACTCACTCCGTTGGTGGTTGACTCAGGATCACCTGTCTCAGGGAATGAGTTTCCGCAGACCAGAGTGGGTCATTGTCACGACCGACGCCAGTCTATTAGGCTGGGGCGCGGTCTGGGACTCCCTGAAAGCTCAGGGTCTATGGTCCCGGGAAGAGTCTCTTCTCCCGATAAACATCCTGGAACTGAGAGTGATATTCAAAGCGCTCCGGGCTTGGCCTCAACTAGCGAAGGCCGGATTCATAAGATTCCAGTCGGACAACATGACGACTGTAGCTTACATCAACCATCAGGGAGGAACAAAGAGTTCCTTGGCGATGAGAGAGGTATCCAAGATCATCAAATGGGCGGAGGACCACTCCTGCCATCTATCTGCAATTCACATCCCAGGAGTAGACAACTGGGAGGCGGATTATTTGAGTCGTCAGACTTTCCATCCGGGGGAGTGGGAACTCCACCCGGAGGTCTTTGCCCAGTTAACTCAATTATGGGGCATTCCAGACATGGATCTGATGGCGTCTCGTCAGAACTTCAAGGTTCCTTGCTACGGGTCCAGATCCAGGGATCCCAAGGCGACTCTAGTGGATGCATTAGTAGCGCCTTGGTCGTTCAACCTAGCTTATGTGTTTCCACCGTTTCCTCTCCTTCCCAGGCTCGTAGCCAGGATCAAACAGGAGAAGGCCTCTGTGATTCTGATAGCTCCTGTGTGGCCACGCAGGACTTGGTATGCAGACCTGGTGAATATGTCATCGGCTCCACCATGGAAGCTACCTTTGAGACAGGATCTTCTAGTACAAGGTCCATTCGAACATCCAAATCTAGTTTCTCTGCAGCTGACTGCTTGGAAATTGAACGCTTGATTTTATCCAAGCGTGGGTTTTCAAATTCAGTGATAGATACTCTGGTCCAAGCCAGAAAACCTGTGACTAGAAAGATTTACCATAAAATATGGAAAAAATATATCTGTTGGTGTGAATCCAAGGGATTCTCCTGGAGTAAAATTAAAATTCCTAAGATTCTTTCCTTTCTCCAAGAGGGTTTGGATAAAGGGTTGTCAGCGAGTTCTCTAAAAGGACAGATTTCTTCTTTATCTGTTTTGTTACACAAACGCCTGGCAGCTGTGCCAGATGTACAAGCTTTTGTACAGGCTTTGGTCAGAATCAAGCCTGTTTACAGATCCATGACTCCTCCTTGGAGTCTAAATTTAGTTCTTTCAGTTCTTCAAGGGGTTCCGTTTGAACCTTTACATTCCATAGATATCAAGTTACTATCTTGGAAAGTTCTGTTTTTGGTTGCTATTTCTTCTGCTAGAAGAGTTTCTGAATTATCTGCTTTGCAGTGTGATCCACCCTATCTGGTGTTCCATTCAGATAAGGTCGTTTTGCGTACCAAACCTGGTTTTCTTCCAAAAGTAGTTTCCAACAAGAATATTAACCAGGAAATAGTTGTTCCTTCTCTGTGTCCGAATCCAGTTTCAAAGAAGGAACGTTTGTTACACAATTTAGATGTGGTCCGTGCTTTAAAGTTCTATTTAGACGCAAGAAAGTATTTCAGACAAACTTCATCTTTGTTTGTCGTTTACTCTGGTAAGAGGAGAGGACAAAAAGCTACTGCTACCTCTCTTTCTTTCTGGCTGAAAAGCATCATCCGATTGGCTTATGAGACTGCCGGACGGCAGCCTCCTGAACGAATCACAGCTCACTCTACTAGGGCTGTGGCTTCCACATGGGCCTTCAAGAACGAGGCTTCTGTTGATCAGATATGTAAGGCAGCGACTTGGTCTTCTCTGCACACTTTTGCCAAATTTTACAAATTCGATACTTATGCTTCTTCGGAGGCTATTTTTGGGAGAAAGGTTTTGCAAGCCGTGGTGCCTTCCGTTTAGGTAACCTGATTTGCTCCCTCCCTTCATCCGTGTCCTAAAGCTTTGGTATTGGTTCCCACAAGTAAGGATGACGCCGTGGACCGGACACACCAATGTTGAAGAAAACAGAATTTATGCTTACCTGATAAATTTCTTTCTCCAACGGTGTGTCCGGTCCACGGCCCGCCCTGGTTTTTTAATCAGGTTTGAAAAATTTCTTTCTCTATACACTACAGTCACCACGGCACCCTATAGTTTCTCCTTTTTTTCTCCTAACCGTCGGTCGAATGACTGGGGGGCGGAGCCAGAGGAGGGGCTATATGGGCAGCTTTTGCTGTGCTCTTTGCCATTTCCTGTTGGGGAAGAGAATATTCCCACAAGTAAGGATGACGCCGTGGACCGGACACACCGTTGGAGAAAGAAATTTATCAGGTAAGCATAAATTCTGTTTTTGAAGGTTCTCGGTGCCCTTCTATCTAATTAGAGAGCAGGGTATTGCGTTGTTTCCTTAATTAGACGATATCTTGGTACTGGCTCAATCTTTTCATTTAGCAGAATCTCACACAAATTAACTTATGTTGTTTCTTCAAAGACATGGTTGGAGGATCAATTTACTAAAGAGTTTCTTGATTCCTCAGACAAGGGTCACCTTTTTAGGTTTCCAGATAGATTCAGTGTCCATGACTCTGTCTTTAACAGACAAGAGACAAATGAAATTGGTTTCTGCCTGTCAAAACCTTCAGTCTCGATCATTCCCTTCAGTGGCTATGTGCACGGAAGTTTTAGGTCTCATGACTGCAGCATCGGACACGATCCCCTTTGCTCGTTTCTCATATGAGAACTCTGCAGCTTTGCATGCTGAATCAATGGTGCAGGGATTATACTCGGATATCACAGTTGATATACTTAAATCCTAACATTTAACTCTCTCTGTCCGGATAATTCAAGGGGCCTCTTTTTTGTTCGTCCTTCCTGGACTGTGATTTCAACAGATTCAAGTCTCACAGGATGGGGTGTTGTCTGGGGGTCTCTGACAGCACAAGGAGTTTGGAATCCTCAAGAGGCGAGGTTACCAATCAATATTTTAGAACTCCATGCTATTTTCAGGGCTCTTCAGGCTTGGCCTCTATTGAAGAGAGAATCATTCATTCGTTTTCAGACAGACAATATCACAACTGTGGCATATGTCAATCACCAAGGGGGGACTCGCAGTCCTTTAGCGATGAAAGAAGTATCTTGAAAACTTTCTTGGGCGGAATCCAACTCCAGTCTAATTTCTGCAATACATATCCCAGGTGTAGACAATTGGGAAGCAAATTATCTCAGTGGTCAGTCTTTACATCCAGGGGAGTGGTCTCTCCAACCAGATGTATTTTGTAAGATTGTACAGATGTGGGGTCTCCCCGAAATATTTTTTTTTAATTTCCCCAATTTTCAGTATAAAGTTATATTCATTGTTATTTTATGTACCTATAAGGCCATTCTGTCAGTTAAAAATCCGTATGAGTGCTCTTAAAGGGACATTCTAGTAAAGAAATCAACATTTATGATTCAGCTCATATGCTAATTTCTAAGCCCTTGAGGCCCACCTCTTATGTCAGTGTATTTTGACAGTTTTTACAGCTAGAGGGTGTTAGTTCATGTGTGCCATATAGATAAAATTGTGCTCACGCACGTAGAGTCAGCACTGATTGGCTAAAATTCATGTCTGTCAGAAGAACTAAAATAAGGGGGCAGTCTGCAGAGGCTTAGGCAGGGCCGTCTTTAATATTGACTGAACCCTGGGCAAACATTTTCTTGCCCCCCCCATTCAATTTCTCTCTCTACCCCAACATCCCAAAAACTAAATCAATTTATTTTATATATTTTTTTTTTTTAAATGATTAGCCCGGCAGTGGATCATCCACTGCTGGGCTAATAATTTAAAAAAATAAATAAAAAAATTTGCAATATGTGAAACTGGACCCAAGCAGTACTAATAAGTAAATAAATATATAAATTCCTCTACTGTGGATTAATGTAATATATTTACTAATTAATTAATTAAATGTTGGTTTTTAATTTATTTATATATTTTTTTAAAGTACATAAATATTTAATGCAATGCACGGCATCTCAGTGCAGACCTAGGGGCCGAATTTTTATT
Organism: Bombina bombina; assembly: GCF_027579735.1. Lineage (NCBI taxonomy): Eukaryota > Metazoa > Chordata > Amphibia > Anura > Bombinatoridae > Bombina > Bombina bombina. The sequence continues at coordinate 984,122,739 of NC_069499.1, read as the reverse complement.
GTGCGAGCGGACATGATTCAATTTTGTGGCTTATGTCCGCTGCACATCGATAAATTCCGACAGCATACGCTCCAGGCATTTATCATTGCACCAGCAGTTCTTGTGAACTGCTGGTGCAATGCCGCCCCCTGCAGATTCGCAGCCGCTAGCAGGGGGTGTCAATCAACCGGATCGTATTTGACTGGATTGATTTTCGGAGAACTCTGTCCGCCTCCTCAGAGCAGGCGGACAGGTTATGGAGCATTGGTCTTTAGACCGCTGGGTCATAACTTGTGTTTCTGGCGAGCCTGTGTTTCTGCAGGGGTGACATTATTCAATTGCTTCTTAATTAAGAGCACATATATTCCTTAATATGTAATTTCCTGAAGGAAATGTAAAAGTCATGTCCTCTGCACATTGATAAATGCCGACAGCATACACTCTCGGCATTTATCATTGCACCAGCAGTTCTTGTGAACTGCTGGTGCAATGTCGTCCACTGCAGATTCGCGCTGCTAGCAGGGGGTGTCAATCAACCTGATTGTATTCGATCGGGTTGATTTGTGGCAATGTCTGTCCCCCGCCTCAGAGCATGCGGACAGGTTATGGAGCAACAGTCTTTAGACCGCTGCTTCATAACTTGTGTTTCCAGCGAGCCTGAAGGCTCGCCAGAAACACGGGGCATCAAGCTCCATTTGGAGCTTGATAAATATGCCGCCTAATGTCTACAGGGCCCCGGTGCAAAAATTTATTTTGGGCCCCCCTAAAAGCATCTCACCAGTTTTGGGATATTCACTACATATTTATTGTTTAGACAGCCTATGTACAGCAAAATTACCACTTTCATGAATACCATGGGAATGCCTAACATAACAAGCTCCCCTAACCCATATACACACACACTCTCCAGAGCATGCACATATATATGTACACACAAACACACACTCTCCAGAGCATACACATATACATGTACACACAAACACACACTTTCCAGAGCATGCACATATATATGTACACACAGACACACACTCTCCAGAGCATACACATATACATGTACACACACACACACACACACACACACACACTCTCCAGAGCATACACATATACATGTACACACACACACACTCTCCAGAGCATACACATATATATGTACACACAGACAGTGGAGGGCAGCATAGTCCAGAACGAACATAAGAATTAAGGCCCTTAGGAGTGAGCTGCTGTGAAGTGGCAACAATGTTGCATTTTTGTGGGTGGGTACAGGGCTCACCTTTAAGAAGCCAAGCTACAGGCCCCAAACCCTCTTTCCAGCTTGTCTTCACAGCTTGCAGGATCACAGCATCTTGATTCTCTGGTTAAGCAGTCTGCTGCAGCATGGGCTGTTTTTTCAAAGTCATCCAGAGCACCTGTGAAGAGTGATGTGTTGGAGGAGTTACTGATCGGAGTCCCACCATCTCCGGTGAGTCGTACCCCGATCTTTCCCCCTTTTTCTCTGTAATTTAATGGGGAAGTCAGGGGGGGATTTGTGTGCCCTATTGGTGTTTGACCTGGTGCTCTCCAGTGAATATATGATTTCCCAGGTTGGCCCATCTTCCCCCTCTCTCCTTCCCGGTCAGTTAGTGGTTGGGCCTGGGGGCCGGGTACCCTCTTCTTCTGGTTTTTTGGTCCCCTCTAATCATTTTAACATACCCCTGATGCACGTCTCTAGGGTGGATCGTTGGCTGGAGTGAGTGTGAGCATTCATACTTACCTCCGCCATCGGTTACGGTGTCCACGAAGCCCAGGCCTGCAGCGGTCGCGCTCTTGTAGGGCTTGTGTCGGCGGTCCCCCTTTAGCGGTCACGACTTTCGGCGGTCCTTCCCCTCCTCCTGGTCGTCGGATGGCTTTGGGCGAGTCTTTGGCCATGCGGGCGGCGGCATCCATCGTTAATGGCGTCTCTTCCGGTCTGGGCGCTTCCGGTGACGTCACTTCCGGTGACGTCACTTCCGGAACCGCCATTTGAGATCCGGTAGCCAAGCGGGTGCGATCGTCTCATCCTCCGGGGTCCCCAGGTAAGAGAGGAGTGCCTGGGGGGGGGGGGGACGAGGCCCGCTGGGGGGGGGGGCGCGCAGCGAGGCTCAGGGGCTCTGCGCTCGCTGGCAGATGAATAGCTTGCAATGCCTGGGGAGTATGATGTGGAAAGCATGGGAGAATTTGCAGGCCAGAGGCTGTGGTTCAGGTGATGAGAAAGGGCATTTATGAGCAGGCCGCAGGTCTGACTGGGGGTTTCTTTTGTTTATTAACAGATTGATTTAGATAGTCAGCCTTTTCTTTGCAGTCAGTCAGTGGCGCAAGGCCTGACTGTTAGCGGCCAATTGAGGCCTAGCAGGAATTACGCCGTGTCATGTTACGGTGCATGAGAGGCCCATCACATAGGGCACGCAGGCGTTCACCTGGGGTACCCCCCCTGTGGGATGCATTTGGGGTAACAATTAACGTTTTTCGGCCAGGAAGGGCCCAGGTGTTTTTTCTCTTAGTTTCTGCTCAGCATGGAGATAGCACAGAACAGGGCTTCTCTAGACTTGTGTACTGGTTAGCATGCCTGTCTTGCAAGTAGATGGTCAAGAGTTTGAATATACCCATGGGTGCTGTTGACTTAACGAATGCAGTGTCTGAATCACAAGAGAGTGGCATGTCTGAGTGTACGGAACAGTGTGTGGCGCATTGCGCAATGTTCTGGGCGAGGGGGACTAGATTCTACTGTGGCTGGGGGGTCCTTGTCCTCTCCCCGTGGTACTCCTCTCTTGCATTTCTCATTTCAGGCCAAGGAGGAACACAGCCTTGGATCCTTTGCCGTGCAGCGCCCCTGGGAGCTGGAGAGCATGGAATTGGAAGTGGTGTATCTCATGGAGCCACAGAATGCTTGGGTGCCAATGCAGTACAGTCCAGGTGTTCGTGGCAAGGAAGAGTACAGCCGCCCCTCTTGGAACTGGTGAGACCATTTTATCTTCCGGGCATAGGGGCTTGAGTTCATCTTCGGATGATTTTTGGGTCTGAGTGAGTGATAGGTCCCTGGGGTCGGAGGCTAAAGAGCAGAAGGGAATGTATAAAATTGATGACGTGGGTAGTCAAGGTGCGTAAGGCCATGGGTCCTCCCCCTCTCCTCTGGTTTCTCTCGCTAGATCCCTGTGTTCATTGCAGACACCTCCCGCGCCAGTGGGGGGTGGCTGTCCCTGGGGCGACAGATAGGCGTACAACGGCCATGTATGGGGACAAGCACAAGCAGCCCTCATTAAGCCTTCTCGAGCATCTGAAGTCCAAATTTGTTAGACGGATTCAAGAGGGTAAATATGTGCGTAGGTTTGAACTTTTGGCCAAGGTCTATCACCAGGAAGAAATGGCGGTGTTACATCGCTAAACTTCCCGATCGGGCTCTGAATATCCTCAAATATCAAGATGCCAGCTAAACCGCTTGCGAGCGGTTTCGAGAATGGGCATGGCGGGATTATGACGTCGCGTTCGGCAATAGATGGTTGGTAACGCCCTCCTGAATTTGGCGACGTAGATTCGTGGTTAGGGGCATAGTTCGGCCCCAAAAAGCCTTTTTTGCCCGGGCAGGTCTCTGCTGGGTCCCCGGGCAATTGCGCACCTTAGCGCTCTCAGCGGCGTCCCACAGGTATTTGCTGCACAGTTCCAGAATAAGCTCTGCCCCAAAGGGCCGGCGTGTGTTTTGCCATGTGAGTAAGCATCGCGGGGCGGCCACTCCGGTTGGAGTGTAACAGATCCCACGATGCAGGCCGGTCGCAAGAGCAGCCTAGTTCCAGTTTCAAGCCTTTCACTGCCGGAAAGGGTGGCCGTAATTCGGATAGGAGGGTGGCTGCCTTGCTAGGCGGCGGCCTCCGTCAGGGATTCATTATCCCCTTCAGCTTCGCAGTATAGGGTCTACGACATCGGCATACAAATTTCCTAGCGTTGCGAGGAAAAAGAGAGACAAGGGGATTGCTTTGGGCCGCATGGCTGGCTCATTTGTGGAGATTATGATTCGAGGATTCGTTCCTCTTTCCTCTTGGGGTTGTTCCTAAGAAGGAGCCGGGTAAGTCCCGGCTCATCCAGCACCTTTCCTTCCCTAGAGGGAGGTCGGGCAGCAACGCTATTTCCCCTGAGCCAGTTCGGTTTACTACCAGTCCTTTGATGACGTGTTATCACTGGTATGGAGGGCAAACCTGGATGTGGCATCAGCATTTCGGATGCTTCCCATTCATCCCTCCTCCTTACACCCAGGGGATGTTGGCGTGTGGGCAAGTATTTTGTGGACAAAAGCTTGCCGATGAGCTGTTCTATATCATGTGCTCATTTTGAAGCCCTCAGAGCTTCTTGCACTGGGCCATCTCAGTGATTGCTGTTTTGATGGCCTGGCACATTGCCTGGACGATGTCCTGCTGTTTGGATATGCTGGATACGCTGTGTGTGCTTTCCTGATGAAAGTGATTCGATTTTGCTGGCCAGAATGGGTGTCCCTGGCGGAGGGTAAGGCCCAGTGCCTTTGCACGTGCCTTGCCTTTTGGGTATCAAGATTGACTCATCATTAATGCAGCGTCATTTGCTACAAGATACGATTGCCCGTATGGTTGGTACGGTTCGGGAAATCGGGTCCTTTGTTGGTTCCATGAAGGATCTCCAGACCATGTTGGTTCTTCTGAATTTCGCCGGTAGGATTATTCCTATAAGCAGAAATTTTCTTCGGCAGCTCGAAGGGCGTTGTGCGGCGAGTGGTCACAAGCGAGTTAGTTTTGTGTGATGGCAGAAATGTTCGATGACTTGGCAATATGGGGACAATTCTGGAACCATTTTTAATGAGATCTGCTCATGGTCGAAGTCTGTTCCTTCCAACATGGTAATTCAGTTGTTTACTGATGCGGCAGGGTCTCACGGGTGGGGATCCTTCTTGTCCGGTCACTGGAGTGCCGGCCCATGGCCTTGGTCATGGGTTCTAAGGGGCTTGTTAAGAAGTTTAGCCTGTTAGAGCTCCCCCCCCCCATTATTATTGCCTTTGAGGTCTAGCGTGAGCAGCTAAGGGATCAGGAGGTCGTGTTCTGGATGGATAACAAGAGCGTCATGTTGCTGTTAACATGCTCCTGTGGGGATCTCCCGCGGTAGTTCGGTACCCTTGCGTGCTGGTGCTGAAGTGTCTGCACCCGGCATCCAGAATAGAATTGCTGATGCGCTCTTTCGTTTCAATGGAAAGCATTCTATGCGTTGGCTCCTCAGGCGGACATTAACAGAGTTGTTTGTTCCTATTATTTATGGCAGGTAGCGCCGGTGGGTGATCTTTGATTGCCATAATCCGTTCTTCGCTGGCCCTCTCTACTTGGACTGCTTAGGTGAAGCATTGTTCTAAATAGATCACCTTCTGTGATAGGACGAGCCGGCCAACTTGAGGTGTTGTCCAATGGGGTCTTGAGGGATGGATCAACGAGCTTTAAGGTAATGGGGTTTTTCTAAAGGGTCAGTCGGATCTCGGCTGACTGCCGTGTCCTTCTTCTGTAAATTTATGGCCTCTCGGCTCTTCAAGAACCTTCCTGGTCGGGCAGGTGTTTAGGGGCTGGGGGGCGTATGATGCCCAGAACAAGGGACGTTAGGGAGCCCGTTACCATCAAGAGATTGGTTCCTGTGTCGAACTGTGCCTGTGGTGGGTTCTCATGCCGACAAGGGTACCCGTTCTGGCTGGTTTTTTCACGGGGCACTTAGGGTGGTACAAGCCCGGGGGTCTGTAGGCCTCCTCATGTCAAGAACGACGTGTCATCTGATCTAATTTTCCTCTCCAGATCAAAGACAGACCAAGAAGGGAAAGGAGGTGGACGTCTTAACCCGCCACGTGGGCTCAGTTTGTTGCCCAGTCAGGTTGCTTAGGACCTATATGGACGCGATCCGGAGGGTCCATTACAATTTCTGGTTCACGAGGACGGTTCCCCGTTGACCAGATTTCAATGCAGGAGAGGCCTGAGCTGGGCAGCATGGAAAGCGGGCCTTGACCCAAGGGTCATTGCCCCCACTCCTTCAGGGTTGGAGCGTCTACTGCTGCCGCGGGTTTGTGTTGGTCTGCCGACCACATTAGAGCGTTGGGGAGATGGAGGTCTAAGAGATACATGTTGTATGTTAAGCCATTAACAATATGAATGTTTTGTTTTCTCATGTTGCGATGTTCCCAGTTAACTGTTGTTTCTTTACAGGGCCAAGAGATGGTCCACTGAGACTGCTGATCACGGGTCACTCCTACATTCACTGGGCGGAGCTGAGAGCAGTCGCGAGCCCTGACGGGCAACAACTGGGTCCCCCCCCCATTGGGTCACTGTTAGGTGGCTAGGTCGTAGGGGTTTGAGTTGGCAGGATCTGCCTGGGTTGCTGCACAGGGCATTGCACAGGTGGGACAAACCCCAAGTTATGATCATTCACGCACGTGGTAGTGATATGGGGCTCCTGCCGTGCAAACTGCTCAGTGGGGTGATTCAGTCTGATTTGTACACTTTCCAGACATGGGTCCCAATGTTAAGATAGGGTGGTCCAATAGCATTCCCAGAATTGAGTGGCGCCATGTGCAGCCCACAGGGTGGCCTTTCAGGTCAGAAAAAAACTGAACAGGGAGGTTAGGATTTTGTCCTAGCGCAGTAAGTAGGGTTTGTTGTGGAACATGGGAACATCACAACGGCTGGGAGAAGCCTCTACAGGAGGGATGGGGTGCACCTCCCTGAGAGGGGCATCAACCTGTTCCTGGGTAATTTGAGGCGTGCTATGTTATTACACCTATGTGGGTGGCGGCAAGAGCTGTGCCTGTGGGCTATCTCTTGTGGCGGTTTTTACCACGCCCCGGTTTGCCATTGGAGGTAGAGTGACGGCTGGCCCAGGGGGAGGGTAGTCTCTGCAGGCGCGCGCCTGGGGCACCTCCCCCCATTTGATGTTGCCGAGAACTCCCTAAGTCTGTGCGTGCAGCTAAGCTCTGCTTGTGTAGGCATTCACGGGCGTGGTCCAATTTCCTAGCGGGGGGTACTTACTCTCCTAGCTAGATTGCCGCCACCTGGTTTAAGGTTTGCTGAGTTGCTACCAAGCCGGTTCCTATGTTCTATAATAAATGCGGACCCTACGGGTCTTTATACCCACACCCTGTGTTTATGTCATTATTCAAGTTATGTATTACCAAAGTCATTTATGGTAAAGTTAAGTTATAAGTTAAATTATGTGTCAGTCAGTTTTATGACTGGTAAGTTATTACAGCAAGCCAGGAGGATAGGGCATTTAATTACTTAAGACACACACTCTCCAGAGCATGCACATATATATGTACACACAGACACACTCTCCAGAGCATACACATATACATGTACACACACACACTCTCCAGAGCATACACATATATATGTACACACAGACACACACTCTCCAGAGCATGCACATATATATGTACACACAGACACACTCTCTCCAGAGCATACACATATACATGTACACACAAACACACACTCTCCAGAGCATACACATATACATGTACACACAAACACACACTTTCCAGAGCATACACATATACATGTACACACAAACACACACTTTCCAGAGCATGCAGATATACATGTACACACAAACACACACTCTCCAGAGCATGCACATATACATGTACACACAAACACACACTTTCCAGAGCATGCACATATACATGTACACACAAACACACACTTTCCAGAGCATGCACATATATATGTACACACAGACACACACTCTCCAGAGCAAACACATATACATGTACACACACACACACACTCTCCAGAGCATACACATATACATGTACACACACACACTCTCCAGAGCATACACATATATATGTACACACAGACACACACTCTCCAGAGCATGCACATATATATGTACACACAAACACACACTCTCCAGAGCATACACATATATATGTACACACAGACACACACTCCAGAGCATACACATATACATGTACACACAAACACACACTTTCCAGAGCATGCACATATATATGTACACACAGACACACACTCTCCAGAGCATGCACATATATATGTACACACACACACTCTCCAGAGCATACACATATACATGTACACACACACACTTTCCAGAGCATACACATATATATGTACACACAGACACACTCTCCAGAGCATACACATATACATGTACACACAAACACACACTTTCCAGAGCATGCACATATATATGTACACACAAACACACACTCTCCAGAGCATACACATATACATGTACACACAAACACACACTTTTCAGAGCATACACATATACATGTACACACAAACACACACTTTCCAGAGCATGCACATATACATGTACACACAAACACACACTCTCCAGAGCATGCACATATATATGTACACACAGACACACTCTCCAGAGCATACACAAGTACGCACAAACACACACTCTCCAGAGCATACACATGTACGCACAAACACACACTCTCCAGAGCATGCACATACACATGTACACACAGACACACTCTCCAGAGCATACACATATACATGTACACACAAACACACACTTTCCAGAGCATACACATACACATGTACCCACATTCTCCAGAGCATGCACATATATATGTACACACAGACACACTTTCCAGAGCATGCACATATATATGTACACACAAACACACACTCTCCAGAGCATGCACATATATATGTACACACAGACACACTCTCCAGAGCATACACAAGTACGCACAAACACACACTCTACTGAGCATACACATGTACGCACAAACACACACTCTCCAGAGCATGCACATGCACATGTACACACAGACACACTCTCCAGAGCATACACATATACATGTACACACAAACACACACTTTCCAGAGCATACACATACACATGTACACACAAACACACACTCTCCAGAGCATGCACATATACATGTACACACAGACACAATCTCCAGAGCATACACATGTATGCACAAACACACACTCTCCAGAGCATACACATGTACGCACAAACACACACTCTCCAGAGCATACACATGTACACACAAACACACACTCTCCAGAGCAGCGGTCGCCAACCAGTGGTCCATGGACCATTGGTGGTTCACGAGAAGATGTTGGTGGTCCTTGACACCATCAAGCAGGAATTAATCTCCTCTGAAGGTGTCACCCCTGTCGTGCTGCAACTCCCTACAGTGCCTGGCTGGCTATCAGTGAAAACCAACGGAGGAGGAGTTAAATTACAATCTCCCTACGTACATTGCGTAGTACTGCGCTACTTGCGTAGCTGGATTGTATTTTTAACTCCTCCCGTCCAGCGCACTGCTCAGAGGAAGATGATTCCATTCTAAAGCCAGCAGAGGTTGGTATAGTCTTGGCTTGAAATAGTGGAATTAAAGTATATAAAAAAAGAAAATCTCATACAGGGAGTGCAGAATTATTAGGCAAATTAGTATTTTGACCACATCATCCCCTTTATGCATGTTGTCTTACTCCAAGCTGTATAGGCTCGAAAGCCTACTACCAATTAAGCATATTAGGTGATGTGCATCTCTGTAATGAGAAGGGGTGTGGTCTAATGACATCAACACCCTATATCAGGTGTGCATAATTATTAGGCAACTTCCTTTCCTTTGGCAAAATGGGTCAAAAGAAGGACTTGACAGGCTCAGAAAAGTAAAAAATAGTGAGATATCTTGCAGAGGGATGCAGCACTCTTAAAATTGCAAAGCTTCTGAAGCGTGATCATCGAACAATCAAGCGTTTCATTCAAAATAGTCAACAAGGTCGCAAGAAGCGTGTGGAAAAACCAAGGCGCAAAATAACTGCCCATGAACTGAGAAAAGTCAAGCGTGCAGCTGCCAAGATGCCACTTGCCACCAGTTTGGCCATATTTCAGAGCTGCAACATCACTGGAGTGCCCAAAAGCACAAGGTGTGCAATACTCAGAGACATGGCCAAGGTAAGAAAGGCGGAAAGACGACCACCACTGAACAAGACACACAAGCTGAAACGTCAAGACTGGGCCAAGAAATATCTCAAGACTGATTTTTCTAAGGTTTTATGGACTGATGAAATGAGAGTGAGTCTTGATGGGCCAGATGGATGGGCCCATGGCTGGATTGGTAAAGGGCAGAGAGCTCCAGTCCGACTCAGACGCCAGCAAGGTGGAGGTGGAGTACTGGTTTGGGCTGGTATCATCAAAGATGAGCTTGTGGGGCCTTTTCGGGTTGAGGATGGAGTCAAGCTCAACTCCCAGTCCTACTGCCAGTTTCTGGAAGACACCTTCTTCAAGCAGTGGTACAGGAAGAAGTCTGCATCGTTCAAGAAAAACATGATTTTCATGCAGGACAATGCTCCATCACACGCGTCCAAGTACTCCACAGCGTGGCTGGCAAGAAAGGGTATAAAAGAAGAAAATCTAATGACATGGCCTCCTTGTTCACCTGATCTGAACCCCATTGAGAACCTGTGGTCCATCATCAAATGTGAGATTTACAAGGAGGGAAAACAGTACACCTCTCTGAACAGTGTCTGGGAGGCTGTGGTTGCTGCTGCACGCAATGTTGATGGTGAACAGATCAAATGACAGAATCCATGGATGGCAGGCTTTTGAGTGTCCTTGCAAAGAAAGGTGGCTATATTGGTCACTGATTTGTTTTTGTTTTGTTTTTGAATGTCAGAAATGTATATTTGTGAATGTTGAGATGTTATATTGGTTTCACTGGTAAAAATAAATAATTGAAATGGGTATAAATTTGTTTTTTGTTAAGTTGCCTAATAATTATGCACAGTAATAGTCACCTGCACACACAGATATCCCCCTAAAATAGCTATAACTAAAAACAAACTAAAAACTACTTCCAAAACTATTCAGCTTTGATATTAATGAGTTTTTTGGGTTCATTGAGAACATGGTTGTTGTTCAATAATAAAATGAATCCTCAAAAATACAACTTGCCTAATAATTCTGCACTCCCTGTATTCTCATTTTCTCATATTTCATTTATTTTCTTCCCTTTTCCTGTCTCTTTGTAGTAGTTTTCCTAATTCCTTCAGATGGACTTACATCACTGTTTGTCTTCCTCCCCTCCAACTTCTTTTTTTAAAAATTTATTAAATATGAATTATTTTTCATTCTAATAATTTTCCCACGCACAAAGCCATTCCACCTGAATTCCAGTAATTGCCATCCAGCAGATCAGCCATATCCCACCAGTATCACAGTAATTGCCAGTAACATCAGTCATGGTTAGCGAACATCCATATTAAGAGCTTTCTAATATAAACTTAATTTATGACTCCACTGTCTGTCCATGATCATAAGTAGTTTTGAATAATTCCTAACTGGGGAGGTAACTTGAAAGTCTTGTGGTCCTTTTTCAACACAATTCCTTTTTTCCCACTTTCTGCCTCTCAAAAGTTGGCACTTACCCTTCATCTGTCATTTGGAAGTATTCTCTCAGTTCTGTCATTCAGTTAGTTAATTCCCAAAAAAATAATTCTTAAAAATGTGTAAATATATACATAATGTAAACTTAGCTGTGGTTATACTAGTTATGTATAGTGTGTGTGTATGTGTGTATATGTATATATATATATATATATATATATATATATATATATATATATATATATATATATATATATATATATAATATACATACATAAAAAATCATGTTAGTGGTGAGTTTTGGTCCCTGAGGTCTGAAAGGTTGGCGACCCCTGCTCCAGAGCATACACATATACACACAACACACACTCTCTCTAGAGCATACACATGTACACACAAACACACACTCTCCAGAGCATACACATGTACACACAACACACACTCTCCAGAGCATACGCATGTACACACAACACACACTCTCTAGAGCATACACATGTATACACAACACACACTCTCCAGAGCATACTCATGTACACACAAACACACACTCTCCAGAGCATACCCAGGTACACACAACACACACTCTCCAGAGCATACTCATGAACACAACACACACTCTCCCGAGCATACTCATGTACACACAAACACACACTCTCCAGAGCATACACATGTACACACAACGCACACTCTCTAGAGCATAGACATGTACACACAACACGCACTCTCCAGAGCATACACATATACACACAACACACACTCTCTAGAGCATACACATACACATGTACACACAAACACACACTCTCTAGAGCATACACATATACATGTTTGCACAAACACACACTCTCCAGAGCATACACATGTACACACAACACACACTCTCCAGAGCATATTCATGTACACACAACACACACTCTCCAGAGTATACTCATGTACACACAACACACATTCTCCAGAGCATACACATGTACACACAAACACACACTCTCCAGAGCATAGACATGTACACACAAACGCACACTCTTCAAAGCATACACATATACACACACTCTCCAGAGCATACACATGTACACACAAACACACACTCTTCAAAGCATACACATGTACACACAAACACACACTCTCCATAGCATAGACATGTACACACAAACGCACACTCTTCAAAGCATACACATATACACACACTCTCCAGAGCATACACATGTACACACAAACACACACTCTTCAAAGCATACACATATACACACAAACACACACTCTCCAGAGCATACACATGTACACACAAACACACACTCTCCATAGCATAGACATGTACACACAAACGCACACTCTTCAAAGCATACACATATACACACACTCTCCAGAGCATACACATGTACACACAAACACACACTCTTCAAAGCATACACATATACACACAAACACACACTCTCCAGAGCAGGGGTCGCCAACCTTTCGGACCTCAGGGACCACTAAACTCAAAAATTTTAATCCTGTGGACCACTAACATGATTTTTGTTTAAAAGGTACAAACCTCTATAATGTGTGTGTGTGTGTGTGTATATATATATATGTATATACACACATACTGTACATAACTAGTATAACCATAGCTAAGTTTAAATTATGTATATTTACACATTTTTAAGAATTATTTTTTTGTAATTAACTGAATGACAGAACTGAGAGAATACTTACAAATGACAGATGAAGGGTGAGTGCCAACACCCTGTGAGTTACACGGTGCTGTAAGTCCATCTGAAGGAAAACTACTACTAAGAGACAGGTAAAGGGAAGACAATAAATAAGAGAGATTTTTTTTTTAAGATTTTCTTTTTTTATGTACTTTAATTACACTATTTCAAGCCAAGACTATACCAACCTCTGCTGGATTTAGAATGGAAGCATCTTTCTCTGAGCAGCGCGCCGGGCAGGAGGAGTTAAAAATACAATCTAGCTACGCAAGTTGTGCAGTACTATGCAACGTGCGTAGGGAAATTAATGGAAACTCTTTTAAAGGAAAGACTTGTATCTTTCATTCAGACAAACAACTTAGAAGACAAAGGACAGCATGGTTTCACTGCTGGAAGATCATGCCTGACTAATCTAATTGATTTCTTTGACCATGTAACTAAAATAATAGACCAGGGAGGAGCCGTAGATGTTGCATATCTAGACTTTAGCAAAGCATTTGACACCGTCCCACACAACAAACTTATTCACAAAATGTATTGCCTTGGAATAGATGCTAAGATTGTTAAGTGGGTAGAATGCTGGCTTAAAGATAGACGACAGAGAGTTTCAATTAATGGAGTACATTCAAATGAGGCATCAGTTACTAGTGGTGTTCCCCAAGGGTCAGTTCTTGGGCCTGTTTTGTTTAACATGTTCATAAGTGATATTGGAAGTGGGCTTAAGGGGAAGGTTTGCTTGTTTGCTGATGATACAAAAATTTGTAACAGGGTAGATGTTCCAGGAGGAGTTGATCAAATGAACTGTGATATTAATAAACTAGAGGACTGGTCAAATAAATGGGATCTGAAATTTAATATTACCAAGAGCAAAATTATGCATACAGGATCCAAAAACCCAAAGGCCAATTATAGTCTCAATGGTACATTACTGACTGTAATTAAAGAAGAAAGGGATTTGGGAATTATTATTTCAGATGATTTAAAATTTGGTACACAATGCCGCAGTGCAGCCAGCAAGGCCAGTCAAATGCTTGGTTGCATTGGAAGAGGTTTTATTAGCAGAAATAGCAAGGTTCTTATGCCACTTTACAGATCATTAGTTAGACCAAATATGGAATACTGTGTACAGTTCTGGAGACCATATCTTAAGACAGATATAAATAAACTAGAAGCTGTCCAAAGGAGGGCTACTAAAATGGTACATGGTCTAAAATATAAAACATACAAAGAAAGACTCTATGATCTAAATATGTATAGTTTAGAGGATAGAAGGGAAAGAGGTGACATGATAGAAACCTTCAAATATATGAAGGGACTTAATAAAATAGAAGCTGAAAGCATTTTTCACAAAAAAATAAATGCCAAAACAAGGGGTCACAATCTAAAGTTAGAGGGTAGTAGATTCAGGAGAAATTTGAGGAAGCATTTTTTTACAGAAAGGGTGGTGGATTCATGGAATAAACTTCCATTTGAGGTGGTAAACACAAAGACTGTAAAGGAATTTAAAAATGCCTGGGACATGCATAAGGCTATCCTAAGGAAAAAGTAACATGTAATATGGGTAGACTTGATGGGCCTTTTTGGTTCTTATCTACCGTCAAATTCTATGTTTCTATGTTTCTATGTTTCTATGTAATTTAACTTCTCCTCCGTCGGTTTTCACAGATGTCCAGCCAGGCACTGTAGGGAGTTGCAGCGCAATGGGGGTGACACCATCAAAGGAGATTAATTCTTGATGGTGTCAAGGACCACCAACATCTTCTCGTGGACCACCAGTGGTCCATGTACCACTGGTTGGCGACCGCTGCACCAGAGTATACACATGTACACACATACACACACTCTTCAAAGCATACACATGTACACACATTCACACACTCTTCAAAGCATACACATGTACACACATACACACACTCTCCAGAGCATACACATGTACACACAACACATACTCTTCAAAGCATACACATATACACACAAACACACTCTCCAGAGCATACACATGTACACACAAACACACTCTCCAGAGCATACACATGTACACACAAACACACTCTCCAGAGCATACACATGTACACACAAACACACTCTCCAGAGCATACACATATACACACAACACACACTCTCCAGAGCATACACATATGCACAAAACACACTCTCCAGAGCATACACATATACACACAACACACACTCTCCAGAGCATACACATATACACACAACACACACTCTCCAGAGCATACACGTATACATGTACACACAAACACACTCTCCAGAGCATACACATGTACACACACTCTCCAGAGCATACACATATACACACAACACACACTCTCCAGAGCATACACATATACACACAACACACACTCTCCAGAGCATACACGTATACATGTACACACAAACACACTCTCCAGAGCATACACATGTACACACAAACACACTCTCCAGAGCATACACATATACACACAACACACACTCTCCAGAGCATACACATGTACACACAACACACACTCTCCAGAGCATACACATATACACACAACACACACTCTCCAGAGCATACACATATACACACAACACACACTCTCCAGAGCATACACGTATACATGTACACACAAACACACTCTCCAGAGCATACACATGTACACACACTCTCCAGAGCATACACATATACACACAACACACACTCTCCAGAGCATACACATATACACACAACACACTCTCCAGAGCATACACATGTACACACAACACACACTCTCCAGAGCATACACATATACACACAACACACACTCTCCAGAGCATACACATATACACACAACACACACTCTCCAGAGCATACACATATACACACAACACACACTCTCCAGAGCATACACATATACACACAACACACACTCTCCAGAGCATACACATATACACACAACACACACTCTCCAGAGCATACACATGTACACACAACACACACTCTCCAGAGCATACACATATACACACAACACACACTCTCCAGAGCGTACACACAACACACACTCTCCAGAGCATACACATGTACACACAACACACACTCTCCAGAGCATACACATATACACACAACACACACTCTCCAGAGCATACGCATGTACACACAACACACACTCTCCAGAGCATACACATATACACACAACACACACTCTCCAGAGCATACACATATACACACAACACACACTCTCCAGAGCATACACATATACACACAACACACACTCTCCAGAGCATACACATGTACACACAACACACACTCTCCAGAGCATACACATATACACACAACACACACTCTCCAGAGCATACACATATACACACAACACACACTCTCCAGAGCGTACACACAACACACACTCTCCAGAGCATACACATGTACACACAACACACACTCTCCAGAGCATACACATATACACACAACACACACTCTCCAGAGCATACGCATGTACACACAACACACACTCTCCAGAGCATACACATATACACACAACACACACTCTCTAGAGCAGGGGTGTCAAACTCAAATTCATCGTGGGCCGCATCAGCAGTTTGGTCACCCTCAAAGGGCCGGTTGTATCTGTAGGACTATGTGTCCACTCTTTATTATCATAAATTATTGTCACTGCATTCAATTATTACTGTTAATAATAAGAATAATGGCAAGTAGATATTCAAATGTACAATTATTGTACAATTTATTGAAAAATGATTTTTGGTAACAGACAGTAATTTTTTTTTTTAAACATACAAATATTGCCAAACGCTGTTTATTACACATATGGCAAACACAAGGCATTAACTTTTTTTAACTTTTCTGACTAGATGGCTGACATCGTTTTCCTGAGGTCAGTCCATCGATGTCTGGCGTTAGGTCTTGTGCTGTAGCAATCCGCAAAACGGCATGGTACCAAAGTGAATCGGCTGATTGATGAATTAAATCGACGCTTTTCTGACTTTAAAGAACAGAACTTAACCTTTACCAGCTTTGATAACCTCCATGCTGTGTTGCGGATTGCTACAGCACAAGAGCACTCTGATACGTTATACCACTGTAAAGTGACACGGAAGTGGTCAGTATATCCAAAGTTTACCGCTCAGACTTTTAAGCAGAATAATAAGCAGACCCCCCTAATAAGCAGACCCCCCTCCCCCCCCACATACATCATATGTACTTACAGTACAGGAGAGAAGGGTTCAGGCAGCCGTTGGATCTGTCACATCACAAGATGGCATGCGCTCAATATAAAAACAAGTGGAGGTTTCCTGAATGCATGTAAAGTGGAGGTTTCCTGTGTAGAACGGCCAGCGCCGCTAGAGGGCTGGCTTGTAGGCTGCCGCGCATGCGCTGAAGAGGCGGCTTTCTTGTGTCAGAAAAAAGAAAAAAAAGCGAGAATAAAAGGTGAAGGCTGGCGGCCGGCGGCGGCTACACAGGCCACATGACGAGGTCTGGCAGGCCAGATTCGGCCCGCGGGCCTTGTATTTGACACCCGTGCTCTAGAGTATACACATATACACACAACACACACTCTCTCTAGAGCATACACATATACACACAAACACACACTCTTCAAAGCATACACATGTACACACAAACACACTCTCTAGAGCATACACATATACACACAAACACACTCTTCAAAGCATACACATGTACACACAAACACACTCTCTAGAGCATACACATGTACACACAAACACACTCTCCAGAGCATACACATGTACACACAAACACACTCTCCAGAGTATACACACAAACACACTCTCCAGAGCATACACATATACACACAAACACACACTCTTCAAAGCATACACATGTTCACACAAACACACTCTCTAGAGCATACACATATACACACAAACACACTCTCTAGAGCATACACATATACACACAAACACACTATCAGGAGCATACACATATACACACAAACACTCTCTAGAGCATACACATATACACACAAACACACTCTCTAGAGCATACACATATACACACAAACACACACTCTTCAAAGCATACACATGTACACACAAACACACTCTCTAGAGCATACACATGTACACACAAACACACTCTCCAGAGCATACACATGTACACACAAACACACACTCTAGAGCATACACATGTACACACAAACACACTCTCCAGAGCATACACATATACACACAAACACACACTCTTCAAAGCATACACATGTACACACAAACACACACTCTCCAGAGCATACACATATACACACAAACACACTCTCTAGAGCATACACATATACACACAAAACACACTCTCTAGAGCATACACATGTACACACAAACACACACTCTTCAAAGCATACACATGTTCACACAAACACACTCTCTAGAGCATACACATGTACACACAAACACACTCTCCAGAGCATACACATGTACACACAAACACACACTCTTCAAAGCATACACATGTACACACAAACACACTCTCTAGAGCATACACATGTACACACAAACACACTCTCCAGAGCATACACATGTACACACAAACACACACTCTAGAGCATACACATGTACAGACAAACACACTCTCCAGAGTATACACACAAACACACTCTCCAGAGCATACACATATACACACAAACACACACTCTTCAAAGCATACACATGTACACACAAACACACACTCTCCAGAGCATACACATATACACACAAACACACTCTCTAGAGCATACACATATACACACAAAACACACTCTCTAGAGCATACACATGTACACACAAACACACACTCTTCAAAGCATACACATGTTCACACAAACACACTCTCTAGAGCATACACATGTACACACAAACACACTCTCCAGAGCATACACATGTACACACAAACTCACTCTCTAGAGCATACACATGTACACACAAACACACTCTCCAGAGCATACACACGTACACACAAACTCACTCTCTAGAGCATACACATATACATGTACACACAAACACACTCTCCAGAGCATACACGTATACATGTACACAAACACACACTCTCCAGAGCATACACGTATACATGTACACAAACACACACTCTCCAGAGCATACAGGTATACACACAAACACACACATATTTATGTACACACTTTATATAATCATATACATTTACATATGCCAATACTACATACACACACATTCCCTCTTACACACACATACTTTAAAGCATACATAATAATATAACCACACTTGGCATAACAAACAGCACACGTTGAATAAACAACAACTAAATGGCATCTCACAGAATTCATTTAGATGGGGTGTTTTTTTATTTCCAATGAAAGTGGAATAGGCTCTAGTAATCTGTACTGGGGCCAATATTGAAAATACAAAGTATGTGTGCGCTGTGCAGTATACTGAGGTATGTCTGACCTGTAAGGGGGAATCCTGACGTTTGGGGAGAACAAGAACAGTTATGGATGATCTATTCAATCAAGCTGATGCTTAACAATGTGATTCTGATGTGAGGTTTGCTGGTTAAAGAGATTTTGAGGTGGTTAAATAGATTTAGGGCAGCCAATAGGAGCAAAGCAAGGTAAAGGCTGAGGGGCCTATTTATGAAAGGTCTGTCGGACATGATCTGACAGTGCGGATCACGTTCGACAGACCTCGCTGAATGCAGAGAGCAATATGCTCTCCGCATTCAGCATTGCACCAGCAGCTCTTGTGAACTGCTGGTGCAACGCCGCCCCCTGGAGATTTGCGGCCAATAGGCCGCTAGCAGGGGGTGTCAATCAACCCGATCGTATTCGATCAGGTTGAATTGTGGCGATGTCTGTCCGCCTCCTCAGAGCAGGCGGACAGGTTATGGAGCAACGGTCTTCAGACGACTGCTTCATAACTGGTGTTTCTGGCGAGCCTTCAGGGGCTTCAAGCTCTATATGGAGCTCGATAGATGTGCCCCTGAGAGGAAGCATGGAGGTGCAGACAAATATAAGGTTACTGACTGGAACAGCAGAACTACTATGGGAAGCTGTAAAATCTAAAACAGAGGGAAAAAAAACTATAAAAATAAACCTTACCTTAAAGGGACATTAAACCCAACATTTTTTTTCATGATTCAGATAGAGAATACCATTTTAAACAACATTCACATTTACTTCTATTATCTAATTTGCTTCATTCTTTAGATATCCTTTGTTGAATAAATAGAAATAGACATGAACCAAAAAAAATAAAAAATAAAAAATGTTACTCCTTTTTTTTTTGGACTCTTGGGCTCCACAACAAAGACTGGGCCCTAGGCAGCTGTCCCCGTTGCCCTGTGTTAAAGTCGGCCCTAGGCTTAGATACAAAGTAATCAGAGGTAAAAAGTATCTATACTATAATCGCGTTTGTAGCGCATCTGTCGGTGTCGCCATTTGCACTCGCGACCTCAAACAAATCGATCGGGTTGATTGACACTTCCCTGCTGGTGGCCGATTGGCCGCGAGCCTGCAGGGGGCGGCGTTGCACCAGCAGCTCACAAGAGCTGCTGGTGCAATGCTGAATACGGAGAGCGTATTGCTCTCTGCATTCAGCGATGTCTGTCGGATCAGGTCCGACAGACATTTGATAAATAGGCCTCATAAACTGCAAATCCCCCACAACGCAAATATCTAATTTAATTACAAAGCCCCCTAACCTAACACCCCCTAAATTAACCCCAATACTAAGTTACACTTAAATAAAACCTAACATTAAATTACAAAAAAAGTCATCTAAAATTACAAAAAATAAAAAACTCTAAAATTACAGAAAAAAATAAACAAAATTTTCAAAAATAAAAAAAATTAAACCTAATCCCTTAAAAGGGCATTTTTTAGGGCATTGCCATAAGTTAAAGAGCTCTTTTACATTTAAAAAATATTAAGTCCCCCAAAACAGTAAAAAACACCCACCCACCAAACCCTCCTATATATAAAAAAAAAACTAACACTAAATAAACTAAACTACCCATTGCCCCTAAAGGGTCATTTGTATGGGCATTGCCCTTAAAAGGGAGTTCAGCTCTTTAACTGCCCTTTAAAGGGCATTCAGCTCTTTTACAGCCCATTAAATCCCTAATTTTAAAATTAAAATAAAAAAATCCTAAAACTAAGCCCCAAATAGGTACTCACCATTCCTGAAGTCTGGCGAAGAAGGTCTTCTTCCAGGCGGCTCCATCATCTTCTATCTTCAACCGGAGCGAAGGCGGCGTGTAGCGGAGGTGCAGAGCTGGCTTCCCTGATGCACTGCTCCTCAGTGGTGGTCCTCAGTAGTGTGGAGGCTTCTCTTCATGTGTTCGTCTGTCGAAC
Source organism: Bombina bombina (assembly GCF_027579735.1). Lineage (NCBI taxonomy): Eukaryota > Metazoa > Chordata > Amphibia > Anura > Bombinatoridae > Bombina > Bombina bombina. The sequence continues at coordinate 984,101,390 of NC_069499.1, read as the reverse complement.
ACTGATAATTGAATGCAAGGTACCCCATATTTATTGGGGTACCTTGCATTCCTATTGGCTGTACTTTTGAAATCAGCCAATAGGAGGAGAGCTACTGAAATCTTATTGGCTGATTTAAACAGCCAGTAGGATTTCAGTAGCTCTAATCCTATTGGCTGATTTCAAAATTTCAGCCAATAGGAATGCAAGTTACCCCAAATTGAATGCGGTACCTTGCATTCAATTTTCAGTGTACGCCGGAGATCGGATGAAGAGGAGCCTCCACACCGCTGAGGATTGCCACTGCTGAGAACCGCCGCTGAAGACCGCTGCTCTGGATCCGCACATCAGGGAAGACTGCTCTGCACCTCCGCTCCGTGCAGCCTTCGCTCAGGATGAAGATGGAAGATGACGGAGTCACCTGGAAGAAGACCTTCTCCGCCGAACTTCAGGAACGGTGAAAACCTATTTGGGGCTTAGTTTTAGGATTTTTTTATTTATTTTTTAAGATTAGAGATTTAATGGGCTGTAAAATAGCTGATTGCCCATTTTAAGGGCAGTAAAAGAGCTGAACGTCCTTTTAAGGGCAATGTCCATACAAATGCCCCTTTAGGGGCAATTGGTAGTTTAGGTTTTTTTAGTGTTAGGTTTTTTTTATTTTGGGGGATTTGGCTGGGTGGGGGGGCTTTACTGTTAGGGGGTAATTGGTAATTTTTGTAAGCAAAAGAGCTGTTTAACTTAGGGCAATGCCCTACAAATGCCCTTTTAAGGGCTATTGGTAGTTTAGTATTAGATTAGGGGGTGTTTTTATTTTGCGGGGGATTTTTTATTTTTATAGTTATAGTATATTATTTTAGGTTTAAATTTTTTATTTTGGATAGCATTGTTTATTTTTTTCTGTAATTTTAAATTTTTTATTTTTAGTAAAATTAGCTTGGGGGTTTGGATTTTTTAAACATAGACTGCCATCTGGCCAGGCTTATCGCCTAGTATTAATATAACCGTAGTGGTTTTGCAAAACTGGGGAATGGGTAATAAAGGGATTATCTATCTTTTTAAACAATAACAATTCTGGAGTAGACTGTCCCTTTAAATGTAAATGTTTAAATTATTATTAAGAAAGTATTTGAAATACTATTACATTAAACAACTGTTAAAATGTTGTACAAACATTCAAAATTCAAAACAAACGCACAAATGTGTTTCAATTAGTTTCACTTTTCGCCCATACCTAGAACATACCACTTCCAGCATGGATGGTTTAGTGACTATTCCCTCTGCCATATTATTCTATAAGCAGAACTCCCATCTGTTCTGCATTTTGTGGGATACTCCCAGTTTGGAAACTCTGGTGTTTGTCCTACACCTCTCCCTTCCTAAAATTATATATCTTGACAACATTACCTCAAACAAAACGGTAGATTTATGTTTGTTTGGAAATCATTCTGCAGATACACAACTTACCAGGGCCCCACTGTTCAAAACATTGATAGACATCTGTTGAGATTTTCTACAAAAAGGGGCGGTGCCGAGCAGTGTCATCGAGCAGCGATGTCTCTCCCATAGAAGTAAATTGGAGCATGACATCATCACCCGCATTGCTGACATCGACGCTTGGCAACATTTTACTGTGGCCGGGAAGGGGGCCTTTTTTGAAGTGGGCCTACATAGCACAGACAGTGCACTCACTTAAACTAAAAATAGCATCCGTGTAAGACTCAATTATAGCTGTTCTGATCAGGCTCAGCAGAGAAGAAAACCTAGGTTACAAAATAATGACACCCATTCCTTTATGGACAATAAAACTTTACAATTTTTTCTTTTCATTATAACAACTAATTTAACTTAAAAAAAAAAAGCTTAACTTTTTAATGATGGTGAGAGTCCATGAGATCATTACGTGTGAGATTACACCCTAGTCCACTAGGAGGAGACAAGAACACCCCTACATACCAGAGCTTTAATCCCTTCCACTCAGTCATACATTAAGTACAGGAGCAAACCAGAAAAGCTAGATATGACAAAATGTTTACCTATGTGAAGTTGGCACCCCATGTTTGTAAAAACTGAATTAAAATATACCATTCGTTTGTGCTGCGTTTGTGCTGATTTGTGCTGCAAAAACGAACGTTTGTGCCGGTTTGGTTTAGGAGATATTGCGCATTATTTTTTTATGAAACCCCGCCCACATTGCACCCCATGTTATGCCATTTTAAAAACAAATTTACCATTTGTTTGTGCTGCCTTTGTGCTGATTTGTGCTGCAAAAACAAATGTTTGTGCTGGTTTGGTTTTGGAGATATAGCGCATTATTTTTTTATGAAACCCGCCCACTTTGCACCCCATGTTATTCAATTTTAAAAACAAATATACCATTTGTTTGTGCTGCGTTTGTGCTGATTTGTGCCGCAAAAACGAACGTTTGTGTCAGTTTGGTTTCGGAGATATTGGCATAACATGGGGTGCAAAGTGGGCGGAGTTTCAGCAAATATAATGTGCTATATCTCCGAAACCAAACCGTATCATTAGACCAGTAACGGGCATGTTAGCAGCCCAGGCTACCTGTCTTAATTTGCCCATTTATAATTCCTCTTCTCACCTTGTTATTTCTGTTTTTCTGCAGCTGGACAAGAACATCACTGAACTTTCTGCTATCAGAGATTCTGGTGCCAGCAGCTGTTTTTTGGATGTCACCCTAGCTTCCCAATTAGGCATTCCTATTCGCTGCGGAATCTGTTGGCGCTTTACAAATAACCAATAATAATAATAATATTCAACAGAAGAAACAACCTTCACTGCTTCATATGGTGGATGGCAGTACTTTAAAGGGACACTCAGGTTATATTAAATTTTCATGATTCAGATACAGCATGTAATTTTAAACAACTTTCCAATTTACTTCCATTAAAAAAAATGTGCACAGTCTTTTATATTTACAATTTTTGAGTCACCAGATCCTACTGAGCATGTGCAAGAATTCAGAATATACGTATATGCATTTGTGATTGGCTGATTGCTATCACATGGTACAAGGGGAGTGGAAATATACATAACTTTGAAATTTGTTATAAAAAAAATCTACTACTCATTTGAAGTTCAGACTAAGTACTATTGCATTGTCTTGTTATCTTGCATTTGTTGATTATGCAAATCTAATGTGTTGACTGGTCCAGTTACCCAAGAATCATACCCAATGGTTCTCCGTATTGGAACCTGGCATCAGGAGATTGTTGTCTGGGATATTGTTCCGTCACCTTTATTTCCTGTCATTTTGGGTATTACATGGCTACGCAAACATAACCCAAAGAAACTGTATGTTCTTAAATTCCAATTTAACAAACTGTATGTTCTTGATTCCAATTTAACAAACTGTATGTTATTGATGATCTCATTATGGAGTATACACCATGCATTTTTTACATCCCTATGTTGGTGAGAATGAAATATCAGTTATGACATAACTGAGAGATGAGAAAAAGTGATGAGTAGAAATTATCGAATTTCGGGGGATTACATAACAATAAACACCCAATGTATGTATTACATAATTTTGGTATAAGCTATATTCATTTAATTTCATAAGATAACATAAAAGTTAGCAATAACAACATTAGAATCTGATAAGATGACTCCATATATACCTGAACTATTGTAGTTCATATAACAAGTAAACATCACAATGTTTCTATATGTATAAAAGCAGTTACGAATATGCAATGCATTTCTGTCATAAGTTGAAAACATATAGGTAACCTCTCTGTTATGCTGAATTTGGTGTCAGATAGGATCTGTTTTTCCAGAGTTAAGGTTTTGTATGGAAGTAGTATTTTTGTGTGTAGCCAGCTAATGTCACCAATATAAACTTTTATATAAGTTTCAATAAATGGCAGGATAATCTTATAACACCTTTGTTAAGATAAGATAGTAAAAAAGTGAACACAAATCTTGCGCAGCAAAGTGTTAAACAAATAAAACAATTGTTATGTTGCAGATAGCAAAAGGATAATGGTAAGCAAATAATGAAGCAGAGTACTTTGGCTTATGAGAGGAAGGGGTTAACCTGTTAAACGAGATATCAGGCAGATAAAGAGAGATGCGCAAATCGTTAGTTTGTAAGTAGCGCTACAGAGTTACTAGGCATAAGTATCAATCTTACTCAATCCGGAACTACTACCTAGGTAAGTAAGCGGCTTGTGACAGTCACCGGTGCTGGAGCAGAGAGGTGTCCTACTGCAGAGTTATGGGAGGAGAAAGCGCTGAGTTCACTGATCCTCGCTTGAACCGGAAGGCGTGCTGCAGGTCAGGGGAGGCGTGTCAGTCAGAGCGTCCCTGAAACGGTGAGCAGCGTTTCCAGAGTACAGCGTATAGGTTCTGCGAGACAACTCGTCAAAGGTGCAGATTTAGGAGGCTGTAAAATGAAAGCAGTTAGCGATCTAACTAGAATCTATAATTCTTAGGATATCTTCCTTCTCAGGAATTCTGACTTAGGAGCAAGTGTTACACAGCATAAGTAACACAAACATTACCAAGCAATTTGGAGGAGCCAGGGGTGTGATTAAATAGGGAGAGACAGAAAAAGAACCAAGCCCCTATTTAAAGAAACAGTACCCTTACACTCTCCTTTTTTGATATTTATGCTCCAACAAATGAATGGATCTCATATCTTTATCGAGGTCACTATAGAGGATACACATACTGTATGTCTAATGTAAGTTATATGTGCTATTGTACACTTATATGTCAGAAAGTCTGCGTGACATTATCTTTTTTAAGATCAATATACTGACATTGAGAACCTTGTACTTTTGGAATAAGTACGCATAATCCTTTTGCCTTGAGACCATAGGCAAAAGTATAACTTTATTTAGGCATATTTATGAAAGGAAAACAAATATGTGATCGTCAGAGTCAATAAGCATATCAGTTATCCACAATGCATTCCTTGTTCATGTTTTAGCTGATAACCTATGCGATCGACAATCTACCAACACACCCTCTGCTGTCAACACGATAGCGGTTACGTAACCGCAATACATCACAACCACCCTATGATTGGTGGTTATGACCACATGTCCGGGACACACCTCCTCCTGGATTGGCTGATGTTCAAATAAATGGAGTCTCTCGAAGGACAAATGGCGCCTTTGACAAAGCAGTTGGCGAAACGCACGTCAGGCGTTCACACTGTGTTATGACTGCTTTTATAATTCAATAAAATATTGAATTTGTAGCTGCTCCTTTACTTCAACTCACAATGTTTTTCTTTATGAGTGAAGACAATGTTAGAACAGCACTTTTATTTGTAGCAGTGAAATGTCAGCAAGACAGACTTAATTAATTTCAGTGAAGTTATTTGTAGCAATAAGCCTTTTTTCAGTGTTTGCTTAAGATAGCTTGTTAAGGATATGCAGCAGACAGGAATTACAGAAAATAACTAAAAAACATTGTTATTAGCAACTGATTCAAGTAAGAGTAAAGGTTGCCTTTTAACACAGAAAAATAGCAGTCTCTTTTAAGCACACAGGTGAATGTGGAGACCAGTGCTAACCTCACAGAACAGCAGTGTTAATTGTTGCAGACAATGATTCAGATATAAACAAGGTAATGCTAGATGTATTTACAAAATCTATACAGGCTGTATCCAGAAGTTATTATAAAGAAATACTTGCGGTTCAGGCTGTTAGCAGTGTGACTTTAGTTGGCAGTTGATACAGGCAGCTTTAAATGTAGAAAACAAATGCAGGGCGGCTTGATGCTGTGGTTCAGCTGCAGAAATCAAGTAGCAGGCTTTAAGTAAAATAACTTCACTCTAGATAGAGTTTAAGGCTGTGGGTTTTTGAAATATATCTTGCAAGCTTTTAGAAGTAGATCTTTAGATTGGTTTAGCAAAGAATCCAGGAGCTTTGATTGAAGTAGAATCCACTTGCATAGACTGGGAGTTTGCAGGTAGCTGAGAAAGCAAACTAACTTCAATAAACAAGCAAAGTTCAGTTGTAAGCCTCAAACCTTTATGGGAAGGTGATGGGAGGCGGGACAAAGTAGTTAAAGGTACAGGGAGACCTGACACACTGCTTCTCTTCACCCGTACTATTATTTCTAAGAATTGTTATTTGTTGGCCTTAATTGGCATTTAGTTTAAAATTAAAATTGATGCTATGACATAATAAGAGTAATTATATAGGTCAATATCCTGTTGTGATACTTAGTTTTATCCTTCTTACAATTACCGGGGGTTAGGTATTTTTCTGGCTATGGCAGCAGCGGCAACGCCATTGTTATCAGAGCAGTCAGTGTGCAGCTACCTTTTTCAGGGTTATACACTCTATACTCAATTACGCCATAGTGTTCGGCTGTTTCTCCTATATGCTATAGCCCCTTGATAACGTATATACTTTTAGGATTTAAATAACACTCATAATATTAATGACATTTACTCTAGTGTCTTTTTTTGGGAGCTTTAATAGTTCTGTTTTTATGGTATAATTAAGAGCTTTGTGCCTTATCTGGTGTTAGAGAAGTATTTACCTATCCATATAATATCAGTGTGTTCTCTTCTGGAACACACTGTTATATATATTTTTAATCTTTTTTCTTTTTTTCTTTATGTTTTCTTTTTATTTTCAATTCAAGACACAAAGTGAACAAATGAAAAAATAACAGGTTACCGTCACATCAAAATATATATAGAAAATTCCCAACAAACTGATGCTGGGTGAAGATTAAACAAAACGTTTGCTAAGGGGATTGTCCTTATTGTAGGGTTATACCATAGTCCAATGTTCTTTAATTTTATTCATCTTGTGCTATGACGGAAGAGCTCCCGGGAGTGGGGGGAGTTAGAGTTCAGCATAATTGGAGGCTCTCCTGTTGTTTCAAAGATAGGACTAATGGTTTCCCTGCTCAGTGGGGCTGTTGATAGTTTTTCCCCAATTCACAGTACGCTATGGATATGTATTAGGTGAGGCAAACTTATCTCATAAAAATGACACTTAACATAAATTAAGGAAAGAAGAGGAAAATGGAAAGGAAAAGGAAGAAAAGTATAGAATGAAAGGATAGGAGGAGGGTATAAGGACAGTATAAAGCTCTCATATTAGCTATGTATAGTCTAGCTAGTCTGGTTTCTTTTTTTCTTCTGATATCTAGCATTCACCATCACCACTGGTCTGGATTTGATATTTCTGCGGAGCAAACCCCACTTGGTCCAATGCGTGTTGTATTAGGAAGAGGTGTAAATATCTTAGTTGGGGAGGGTGGAGTTGGGTCGTATTGCACAATTTAGGGGGGCAGTTATATGTTGATTTGGGTCTACTTAGTAGCAAGTGTGAAAGATTCCCAGAGAAAGAGCATATCCTGGTATAAGGCAATTTGGCCCAATTTAAGGTAGTATAGTCTTTCCAAGAGGAGGTTTCTTTGAACTAGTGCTATCCATTCTTGGATAGAGGGTAACCTGGAGGTTCCGGAAACCAGGTGACGTAGGAGTCTTGGAAGCCGCCGGTGTGCGGTCGATTGTTTGTAGCAGAGCGGCTGAGATACAAGTGGAGTCACGGTAAGAAGGCGGATAGCCTCAAAATACACAGGATAACAACAGAGATTTCCGTAAAACATTGAAGTCTAACTCACTTGCAAATTATATACAGCACCGACGGCTGTTGTCATTTGGGAAAATCAATTTTAAAAGAGACTAAAACCTGGCACTTTACCCTGCTGTAGCGGACTTGTCATAAATTGTACTGTGCATAAATTCTTATCATAAACTTTTTATCAGGAAGAGACATTTATTATTTTTAAGTCCTTTCTAGAAATACATTGCACCTTCTGGTTTCGATACGAATCCAACTTGCATTTATTCATTGGTTTTTTATATCAACATTTAGATTGTTATTGTTTTAGGAGTGTGTGAATGGTTGAAAGAGCAACTATAGTTGGGAATGAATGTATATTGTTTTAGATTTTGATTATTAATTGTGATTTTGGAACTGTTCATCAAATAAACCCTTTTTTATATACTAGATCTGCTTATTAATTAAATATTTTAAATATTTTAATATATTTAAGACCATAGTAGGTTTGAATTTATTCCCTAACGTTTGATCTATTCTCTACAGAGGTAATTATATTTGTTTTGCATATCTACTGAATCTCCTGCTTTAAGCGCCCACTGTTTTATAATAAATTTGTCATAGAGGGTAACGACACAGATTTCCATTTTTTAGGAATTAGCTGGTTTGCTGCGTTTAACATTAATTGATACAGGTGTTTTCTTATTTTACAGGTGATGGTGGGAGGTTGACATAGCAAGACTAGGTCTGGGGTGGGAGATATATTTGTGCTTAATACTTTATTAATATTTTTAAATATTCGTGACCAATAAGGCTTTATATGTTCGCAATCCCACCAAATGTGGGTAATGTGGCCCTCTTGTGTGCAGCATCTCCAGCAGAGTTTTGACGCATTTTTGTATATGGATTTTAACCGTGTTGGTGTTAAGTACCATCTCATCACAATTTTAATGTTAGTCTCTTTGGCTAGCGCCGAATGAGCAGAATGTGTTAGTGTGTCAAATCTGCGTGCCCAAGTTTTGGGGGAGGTGTTAGTCTTAAGTTCCATGTCCCATCTCTTTGTATAAGAGGGGAGTAGGGGGAAAGTATCATGTAGAATTAGTTTATGAAGTTTGGAGATTGTTCTTGGTGTATCTTCTATTGATTGGCATATTTGTTCAAAGGGGGTGAGAGACCGTGTTAAATCTTTTATACATTTGTGTGTTGATATGTAGTGTTTCGCTTGATGTAGTCTAAACCAAGAGGATAGAAATGGATGGTTTAAGGAGTCTAATTGAATTTTAGTTTTGAGTTTGTGTGTATTATCTGTCAAGAGGTGGATAGGGAGGGAGTTGGTGTGTGTTGAAGAGTAGGGGGGTACTTGGTGAAGGCCTGGGGGAAATTCCGGGTTATTTAGGAGCGTGGTGAGAGGAGAATATCTAGAAGATATTTTGTTCGGAGTTTTGCTAATTCGTCTCCAATCTGACCACGTCTCATTTGTCATGGATGAGGATGAAATAATGTGCTTATGGAAAAATTCAGGGTTCCAGCAAAGTCTAATTTATGTGATAGGGATAGGGTGTTTTCTATTTGAACCCATTGCTTGGGGTATGGGCCTCCGAGTTTGCACCAGTCAGATATTCTTTGTAGCGAAATAGCAAGTTTATATGAACGAAGATGTGGGACTCCAAGACCCCCATCTTTAGGGAGTTTATACAGCGTGGTTTTATTAATTCTGGGGGGCCTGCGTTTCCAGATATAGTCGTTTATAATTTTTTGCAGTGTATCTAGGTCTTTCTGGATGCCTGGGATGGGGAGTGTTTGAAGAATATATAGAACTTTAGGCAGTAAGGTCATTTTTGCTGCATGTATTCTGCCTAGCCAAGATATATTTTTGGGTAGCCAAGTTGAAGTGAGGGTTTTAAACTCTGAGATTAATGTGCCATAATTTTGCATGCGCAGGTCTGCTATGTTGGGGGTAATGCGGAGACCTAGGTATTTCAGAAATTTTGTCTGTAGTTTGAGGGGACAGGATAACTTCAGTTCATCTAGTGATTGATTGGATATATTAATAGGGAGATATTCAGATTTTGTCACATTGATCTGGAAGTTGGATACGGTCCCATATAGATATAATTCTGAAATAGTAGCTCTAAGGGAGGGGAGCGGATTTGTGAGAGTTGGGAGGATGTCATCCGCGAAGATTGCTAATTTGTGGGTGTGGTCCCCAACAACTATCCCTTGAATCTGGTCGTTGTGTCTTATTTTGGTAGCTAGCGGTTCCAGGGCGAGAATAAATAAGAGTGGGGATAATGGGCATCCCTGTCTAGATCTGTTTCTAATTTCGAAGGGGTTTGAAAGCGTACCATTTATTCTGATTTGGGCTGTAGGATTAGTGTAGAGGGCCATTATCTTTTGGATAAAAGAATCTGGGAATTTGTAACGTCTTAGGGTTTCTTGTAGAAAAGTCCAGTCAAGTCTGTCAAATGCCTTTTCGGCGTCAGTCGATAGGAAAACCGTCGGGGATTTGCTCGTCGAAATGTATTCTAGGAGGTTGAGAACCTTAACTGTGTTGTCTTTCGCTTCTCTACGGGGCACAAAACCTACCTGGTCCTGGTGGATTATGGTCGGCAAAATTTTATTAAGACGAGAGGCTAGTATCTTAGCGTAAAGTTTTAAATCTATGTTAAGTAATGAAATAGGTCTAAAATTGGCTGGAGAGTCCGTAGTTTTACCGGGTTTAGCAATAACAGAGATATTGGCCTGGAGTGTTATGTCTGGGAAGAAGTGGGAGTCATTGATATGGTTAAATAAGTCTGTTAAGTGGGGGATTAGTAGATTTGCAAATGTTTTATAATAAAACCCTGTGAGGCCATCTGGGCCAGGGGCTTTATTTTGTTTAAGTTGCCGTATTGCATCTTTTACTTCCAATGGGGAAATGGGTTTTTCCAGTAATTTGCCTTGGTTCTGGGTCAATTGTGTCATGATTACCTCCGTTCATCGCCGTGTCGCCGCGGCTCCCGGAACTTCTCTGTGTGTCTGACGTCATGTTGCTTAGCAACATGACGCTTTCTCGACACACCCCTCTGATGACGGTTACGCTCCTGCCTTTAAACCACGGCGGGAGATCTGAATCGGGGCCCGTTTGTTTGTTTTCCTTTGGAGTGTGAGTACCGTATCAATTCTGTTCTTTTGTGTACCGACTTCTGCCTGCCTGACCAAGCCTCATGCCTAAACCCTACTTGCTGATATTTGGATGTTGACTTCTGCCTGCCTGACCTTGCCTGTAGCCTTTACCCTTTTGCTGATACTTGGATGCCGACTTCTGCTTGCCTGACCTTGTCTTTTGCCTCTACCTTTTGCTGATATTTGGATGCCGACTTCTGCCTGCCTGACCTTGCTTTTGCCTTTATCTTTAAACCTTTTCTTTGATAAATAAAACCTGCTTAAAGGGACATTTTACTTTTACAAGCTGCAAAAGAGAACTTTGCCTTTCTGTCTGTTATAAACCTGCTTAAAGGGACATTTTACTTTTACAAGCTGCAAAAGAGAACTTTGCCTTTCTGTCTGTTATAAACCTGCTTAAAAGGGACTTTTACTTTTACAAGCTGCAAAAGAGAACTTTTCCTTTGTTTTACAAGCCTGCTAAAGAGGACCTTTTTTCAGAAGCTTCAAGTAAGAGCATTTCCTTTTTGTTCTTTGTACTGCTTAAAGGGACGTTTTATCCTTTGTGGCTTTCCTGCATTCTGGAACAATATTCATTTTAGTTATCTTCTAATCTGCTTCCTGAGTGGGTCACGTCCTGGATATTTCTCAGTGTGCTAGCGTGTGCTTTCAATTCACGCTAGCAGTTGGGTTACATCCCGGATTGATTCCAGAGCGGCTGACATTACAAACGGGCCATAAAAATGGACCCCACTGAATTATCTATGGCCGTGGCTCACCAGGGACAGCTCTTGGGTTCTCATGCCACTCACTTGCAGTCTCTGGACACTAAACTTGATCAAATTACTGCTCTATTACAAAATTTGGTTGCTACCGCACCTCCCAATCCTAATCCCAATCCAAATCCGATTGAGGCATTACCTCCTTCGATTCCTAACAATCAGTCTCAGGTACAACTAAGTCCCAGGATACCTCTTCCGGATAAATATGATGGGAATCCTGAAGAATGTAGAGGCTTTCTGAATCAATGCCGCCTTCATTTCCGAAATAGCCCTACTCTTTTTGCTACTCCCTCTTCTAGAATCACATTTCTTATTTCCTTAATGAAAGGAAAAGCCTTGGCTTGGGTATCACCTTTGCTAGAAAAGAATGATCCTATACTGTTGGATGTTGATACATTTCTATCTACGTTCTCAAACGTATTCGATAAACCTGGAAGGTCATCCGCTGCTGAAGCTACTCTCCTGGATTTACGTCAAGGAAATCAACCAGTCTCTCAATATGCTATTGAGTTCCGCACCCTTGCCTCTGAAACCACTTGGAATCAGGGAGCACTCAGAGCCGCTTTCCGTAAAGGACTTTCTGAGCGTCTCAAGGATGAATTGGTGTATCGTGAACTTCCAGAGTCCTTAGAAGCCTTAATAAATCTCTGTATCAGTCTCGACGCCAGGTTTCGTGAACGCCAACAAGAAAAGGATAGAACACAGAGGACTTCAACTCGAACTCCTTTTCGTTTGGCTCCTCGTTTTTCTAATCCAGTCACTCCAGTCTCTCCTACTACTGATCAGGCTGAACCCATGGAAGTAGGAAGTATAAAATTAACTGAGACTGAACGCTTGAGAAGACGGACTCTTGGCTTATGTCTGTACTGTGGCCTTAAAGGGCATTTATTAAGGGATTGTCCTACTAGGCCAGTAAAAGCCAGGGCTTAACTCTAGTCCAGGGAACTGAGTTAAGCCAAAATAGTGGTCATTCCCTATACAAGAAACTCTTTGTTCCAGTAACTCTTCTAATTGGACATAAGAAGATCTATACCCAAGCTCTAATTGATTCTGGTGCTGGAGGAGTGTTCATTGACTCTACATTTGTCTCTACTCATTCTATACCCTTACTAAAGAAGGAGTATTCCATTTCAGTCTCTACGGTCAGTGGAGATCCTTTGGGTTCTGGATACATTCAGTTTTCTACTCAACCCTTACTCCTCACCGTAGGAATACTTCATTCCGAGACAATTTGTTTTGATGTCATTCCCACTCCGCAATTTCCCATTATCTTGGGATTACCCTGGCTCCAGATTCACAATCCCATTTTTTCTTGGACTTTCGGTGAACTCACTTCCTGGGGATCTACATGCCAGACTAAATGTCTTCAAAAGATTACTAAGTTACCACTCACTATTGCTCTCACAGTTGAAACTCCGGAATCCTTACCTATGCATTATCATGACTTTGTGGATGTTTTCTCCAAAAAAGAAGCTGAACGTCTTCCTCCTCATCGCCCTTTTGATTGTCCCATTGATCTCCTTCCTGGGGCTGCCTATCCTCGAGGCAAAACATATCCACTTTCTAAACCAGAAAACATGGCTCTGGAAGAATATATAAAAGACAATCTGGCTAGAGGATTTATTCGGCCCTCCTCTTCCCCTGTAGGGGCTGGTTTCTTTTTTGTGGGAAAAAAGGATGGCGGATTAAGACCCTGTATTGATTATCGAGGATTGAATCAGATTACCATCAAGAACAGTTATCCTCTGCCCCTTATTCCTGAACTTTTTACTTATCTTCAGGGAGCCACCATTTTCACCAAACTCGACCTACGTGGTGCATACAACTTGATCCGTATACGCAAAGGAGATGAGTGGAAGACTGCCTTTAACACTCGATTTGGGCATTATGAATATTTGGTCATGCCCTTCGGGCTATGCAATGCTCCGGCGGTTTTCCAGCATTTTGTAAACGAGATCTTTCGTGATTTTTTGAATATCTTTGTTATCATATACCTGGACGATATCTTAATTTTTTCTCAGAACCACCAAGATCATGTGCACCACGTCAAGAAAGTACTTCAACGTCTAAGAGAATTCCATCTGTTTGCTAAACTGGAGAAATGTTCGTTCCATCAAAAATCCATACCCTTTCTGGGTTATGTAATATCGGCATCTGGATTCGAAATGGACCCTACTAAACTTTCTGCCATTTTGGATTGGCCTAGACCTGATTCTTTGAAGGCTTTACAACGTTTCCTAGGCTTCGCCAATTATTACAGAAAGTTCATCAAGAATTTTGCTACTATTACTTCTCCTCTTACTTCTCTCACTAGAAAAGGACAAAACTGTAAAGTATGGCCGTCTGAGGCTATAGAAGCTTTTGAATCTCTCAAAGAAGCTTTTTCCTCAGCTCCTATCCTTCGTCATCCAAATCCTGAGTTTCAATTTATTCTGGAGGTGGATGCTTCCTCTGTTGCTGCTGGAGCTGTTCTGTCTCAACGAATACCAGAGACTGGAAGGATTCATCCTGTTGCTTTTTTCTCTAAAAAATTCACTCCTTCCGAATTTAACTATGACGTAGGGAATAAAGAGTTGCTTGCCATCAAAATGGCATTGGATGAATGGAGACATTGGCTGGAAGGTACTTCTTTGCCATTTACTATACTTACTGATCATAAGAACCTTCTGTATCTCCAAACAGCCAAACGATTAAATTCCAGGCAAGCACGCTGGTCATTATTCTTCTCTCGGTTTCACTATAATTTGTCTTACATACCTGGTTCAAAAAATATTAAAGCAGACGCCCTTTCCAGACAATTTCAAGATACCCCAGTTCCTGAGGCTGGTACCATTCTCCAACCTCATGAAGTCATTGCCCAGTTAACAACTTCTTGGTTACAAGAATTACAGTCCGCTCAAGAGCATCTTCCTTTGTCCTGTAAACCTCCCGATGGTTTACTCTTTGTTCCTGAACGCCTTCGTTCCAAGATTTTATTTTGGGCTCATGATAGTCCCCTTTCTGGACATCCTGGCATCAGTATTACCACTCGAAACCTCAAACAACATGTCTGGTGGCCTACACTCTCTCAAGATGTGAAGGATTACGTCTCAGTATGCACACAATGTGCCATGAACAAAACTCCACGCCAACTTCCTTCAGGATTACTCCAACCATTGCCTATACCTCACCAGCCTTGGACTCATGTATCCATGGACTTTATTACCGATCTTCCCTTGTCCACTGGGAACAATACTATCTGGGTGGTGGTCGACAGGTTCACTAAGACTGCTCATTTTGTACCCTTGCCAGGATTACCATCTGCCAAAAGACTCTCTGAACTTTTTATTTTACATATTGTAAGAATCCATGGATTTCCTCTAGATATTGTTTCAGATAGAGGGGTACAATTTGTTTCTCGATTTTGGAGGTCACTTTGTAAACATTTTGGAACTACTATATCTCTCTCTACTTCTCACCACCCACAATCGAACGGTCAGACTGAAAGAGTAAACCAGTGTCTTGAAACATATCTTAGACATTATGTGGATCATTATCACTCTAACTGGACTTCTTACCTTCCTTTGGCTGAATTGGCTCATAATGCCCGGTACAATTCCTCCCTTCAGACTTCTCCTTTTCATGCAGCTTACGGATATCAGCCTAGAACATTCCCTTTGCATACTTCCTCCACAGTGAATCCTGCTTCTGATCTTACAGCCCGAAGATTAACTCGACATTGGCAGAAGATACATCGTATTCTTTCTGTAACTTCTAGACGTTACAAGTTCTTTTCAGACCTTCGACGGAAGAAGGCTCCCAAATATCGCCCTGGTGATAAAGTTTGGATTTCCTCTCGATTTCTTCGCCTGAAACAACCTTCTAACAAATTGGGACCACGATATGTGGGTCCTTTCCGAATACTGGGTCAGGTGTGTTCCACTGCTTATCGGGTGGCTTTACCCAAGTCTCTCAAAGTCCATCCGGTATTCCATGTTTCTCTTTTAAAACCTGTGATGATTAACAGGTATTCTAAGCCTTTTTCCAAACCTCCACCGTTATTGGTGCATGGACACCCTGAGTTTGAGATCAGCCATATTCTAGATTCCAAGTTGCGGGGCAAGAAATTGTATTATCTCATTCATTGGAAGGGTTATCCAGTCACGGAACGTTCTTGGGAACCTGCTCATCAAGTAAATGCTCCTATTTTGGTCAAGACCTTCCACAAGACTCATCCTGATAGACCTGGTCCTGTCCCCCGGAGGGGTCCTTGAGGAGGGGGGTGCTGTCATGATTACCTCCGTTCATCGCCGTGTCGCCGCGGCTCCCGGAACTTCTCTGTGTGTCTGACGTCATGTTGCTTAGCAACATGACGCTTTCTCGACACACCCCTCTGATGACGGTTACGCTCCTGCCTTTAAACCACGGCGGGAGATCTGAATCGGGGCCCGTTTGTTTGTTTTCCTTTGGAGTGTGAGTACCGTATCAATTCTGTTCTTTTGTGTACCGACTTCTGCCTGCCTGACCAAGCCTCATGCCTAAACCCTACTTGCTGATATTTGGATGTTGACTTCTGCCTGCCTGACCTTGCCTGTAGCCTTTACCCTTTTGCTGATACTTGGATGCCGACTTCTGCTTGCCTGACCTTGTCTTTTGCCTCTACCTTTTGCTGATATTTGGATGCCGACTTCTGCCTGCCTGACCTTGCTTTTGCCTTTATCTTTAATCCTTTTCTTTGATAAATAAAACCTGCTTAAAGGGACATTTTACTTTTACAAGCTGCAAAAGAGAACTTTGCCTTTCTGTCTGTTATAAACCTGCTTAAAGGGACATTTTACTTTTACAAGCTGCAAAAGAGAACTTTGCCTTTCTGTCTGTTATAAACCTGCTTAAAGGGACATTTTTACTTTTACAAGCTGTACAAGAAAACTTTGCCATTCTGTTTGTTCTAAACCTGCTAAAAAGGGACATTTACTTTTACAAGCTGCAAAAGAGAACTTTGCCTTTCTGTTTGTTATACACCTGCTTAAAAGGGACTTTTACTTTTACAAGCTGCAAAAGAGAACTTTTCCTTTGTTTTACAAGCCTGCTAAAGAGGACCTTTTTTCAGAAGCTTCAAGTAAGAGCATTTCCTTTTTGTTCTTTGTACTGCTTAAAGGGACGTTTTATCCTTTGTGGCTTTCCTGCATTCTGGAACAATATTCATTTTAGTTATCTTCTAATCTGCTTCCTGAGTGGGTCACGTCCTGGATATTTCTCAGTGTGCTAGCGTGTGCTTTCAATTCACGCTAGCAGTTGGGTTACATCCCGGATTGATTCCAGAGCGGCTGACAAATTGTTTGATCGGGATATTTTTAAGGTATTGAGAGCATAATTGGCAGTGATTTTGGATGTCTCTACTCGGGAATAAGTTGTATAATTTATGGTAAAATGTTTTGAATTCATCCGCTATGGAATTGCTGTCTTCTATGTATTTACCTTTAGGTGATTTTATAGAGTGTATATAGGTTTTCTGTTGCTGTTTTTTTAAAGCTTTTGCAAGGTATTTCCCTGGTTTGTTGCCCTCTTTATAATAAGTTTGTTGGAGAAATAACAATTGTCTTTGTGCCTTGATGTGGAGAATGGAGTTTAATCTGTCTCTTTTTGCTCTATGTTTCTCTTGGATCTCATTATCTAGGGGGTTAACTTTGTGTGCATAGTCTAAGTTGGATATTTCAGAGGAAAGACAGTCTATCTCCATTCTGTTTTTCTTTTTGATTTGTGCTTTTGCTTTTATAAATTCTCCCCTAATAGTACATTTATGGGCTTCCCAAAGGGATGTGATGTTCATATCTGGTGTGGAATTAAGCGCAAAATATTCTTTAATAAGGTTTGTGAAATGCTTGGTCTGAGTTGGATCTAATAAGATAGAGTCATCCAGTCTCCACTGAAAGGCCCTAATGGGAGCTGAAGGCCATTTAATGTGGCATGAGACTAGAGAATGATCAGACCAGGAGGTGTGTTTTATCTGCGATTGTTTGGAGTGGGATAAGAGTAGATGGTCAACTAATATGTAATCTAATCTAGAGTAATTGCGTTTAGGATGGGAGAAGAATGTGTAATCACGTTTTAGAGGATTGAAATATCTCCACACATCGTGTAGGCCTAAGGATTTAAATTTCCACCAAATCTTGGTGAGGTTTGGGGTTTTGGTTCTAGACTCTGGATTTGAACAGTCCACTCTGGGATCTAGGGGAAAGTTAAAGTCCCCCGCAACTATAAGGGAGCCTTTTATTTCTTTCACAATGAAGTCTGAAATGGAGTTCACAAATCTGTCTAGTTTGGAATTGGGAGCATATACGTTAACTAAGGTTACCGGTTTTCCATATAGTAAGCCTTTCAGGCAAATATATTTACCTTCTTTGTCAGCAATGCACCGTGTCTTAGTAAAAGGGATAGATTTATGGATGAGGATACTGACCCCATTGATTTTCTTGCTAGGGTTTGTGCTATGGTAGTGATGTGGATATTGTGGGGAAAAGTGTTTGGGGATGTTTTTAGATTTGAAGTGCGTCTCTTGAAGCATCAGTATGTGTCCTCCTTTTTTCTGAAGGTAATTGATGGCCATTCTTCTTTTTTGGGGGCAATTTAATCCTTTAACATTTTGTGTATAAATAATTAAATCATGTGGTGTTTGGTTATTCATTTTGTGTATAAGAGAAGGGTTGTTTTATTTTGAGGGATGGTGTTGTGACTGGTGGTATGGGCTTCACGTGTGCTAAGAGTCTGCGGTATGAGAGGAAGGAAGAGAAGAAGGTTGAAGTTAGAAGAAGAGAGATAGATATGGAAAAGAGTAAGAAACACAATACATTTAGTACGTCAAGTACAATAAACATTCCTAAAATGAGGAGATAATCTCCCAACTGTATGAGAACAATTAAACATTATTGCTTATAACAAACATGCAACATTTTGCAGATAACAAGTGTAACAATATACCTTAAGTGGGTTAAGAAACAAACTGTGGGGGCAAATTTAGGAGCAAGGGATCAAGTCCCGACCTAAAATGAGGAAAACTTCATCAGGGAAGATAGTAACTCCCCTGGGTGTCTTAAATAACCAGAGCGGTGATATAGAAAAGGTGTTAATTAAAGGTGTGTACAACCTCTGTATGTCAAAGTCAGCCTACATCACCTCTAGGGGACATCTGGGATTGAGCTGGTTTCTGCGGCCTTTTGTGGCGGACTGGGATCCACTCCTTCCTCTGCGGGAGGGGTGGGGGAGTCATGGCAATATGATCTTTGTTGTGAGCAGGAGGGCTCTCATTCAGCTGTGGTGTTTGGATGTCTAGTTCTTTGCAGATAGATGGAATGTCGTCTATGGAAGAACATGACAAGCGTCTGCCCCTCCAAAGTATTATCAGATGGAAGGGAAAACCCCATCTGTATGGGATGTTTCTTTTCCTTAGAAGTGTTGTTAGCGGCTTAAGATCCCTGCGCTTGGAGAGTGTCCTTTGAGAAAGGTCAGCATACATCTGGATCTCTACATTCTCATGTTTAAGGGGTTGTTGCTCTCTGGCGAGTTTCATTAATTCTTCTTCTTTTACTTGGTAATTGGTGATTCGGACTATAACGTCCCTCGGCGATTGGTCAGCTAGTGGTTTAGGGCGAAGGTATTTCTTCCTTTTTCAAGGCATTGAAAAAACTTTGGAGGTATAGTTCAAGATCTGATGTAGCAATTGCTTCAGGTATACCTCTCAGCCTGATGTTATGGCGTCTACTGCGGTTTTCTACATCGTCCAGCTTGTCCTCCAGTTCTGAAATGTTTACACCCTGGCGTTGAATAGTGTTATGAAGCTCTGCAATAGCCTCTGCTTGGGCATCTTGTGTGTTTTTGAGTGTCTCTACCCTATGTCCTATTTCTGAGATATCTTTCTTGAGGTCTGAAATTTCTTCTTTTATGCATTGCTTGACTTGGATTATTAGTGATGAAAAGTCCTTTTTTGAGGGGATAGAATTAAAAAGCGCTGTAGGTATAGTGATATTCTCAGCAGGTTGTTCACCTTCAGATTCTGATGAGCTTTGACATGAGGGTAGATCAGAGGGATCAGCTTCATCTGTGGTATTGGATTTAGCTTCCAGGGTCTTAAAAAACGTATTCACAGTGTGAGATGTAGTTTTCAGTTGCTTGCTGTTTTTATTCGGCTTGCTGCCTTTTTTTGGCGACATTTTAGCGATAGCTGAGAGAGGTATGTGTCACCTGTTAATGTCAAGTAAGGAGCTCTAAAAGAAAGCAGCCATCTCCTAGGCTGACTAGCTCCGCCCTCCCTTTTAATCTTTTTTCCTCTACTATTTAGATTAGCAGATGGTTTGTTACCATCCAGGTTAGTCTCAGACTGACATATATGATGTACATAATTATTCTAACTCAAGTTCCATAATATTGAACCCTTTTTCAGGGCTAACTCATGTATATATTACATAGGATTATTGTTACTAGACTCTTATTCAAGTGCGCCTTTTTGGATCTTTCTTGTCTGTACCTTGCTTTGGATTTGTGTGCTTCTTGCCATAGGGTTTCTTCTCTGCCCTGCTCCCTGACAATGAAAATTTGCAAAAACTAATTTCCCTAAATAATAATTCCCAAAATTTCAGTCTAACAGAATTTTTCACAGCTGCCTGTCAGGTAAGAAAACCCCCTCTCTGAGGACATGGACAGAATTTACCACTCCCCCAATTACCATCTTATAGTTAACCCCTCTTCTACGTACCCCTCCTAGTCCTTGTTTTGGTCAACCTATGAGGATGGACAGGGGGGTCTCTCCTCTTCCATGACAGTAACTGTGGTGTGCTCACATTCCTATCCTAGGTGGATAGCCTCGGCAGGCTTACTTTGTGGGACCTCAGTCCATATGCAGGCTCATGGAGCGGTGTACTAGCTTTCCCCATATTGAGGAAGCTCCAATGGGCACTGCTATTTTGTATGACATCACTGGAAGCAATGCTCCCTCTAATTTGTTTTAACGCTGTGTGTAAACTTTTTACCTGTGCAGTTTTGGCCAATTGACCAAAATGTGTGTGCACTTTATTCTTAAAAGGACTGTCAGTATATACCAGGGTTATAATACAATTTTATTTATTATTATTCTTTAAAATAACCTCCAATTTAAAATGTATATACGAAACAATTGAAATTAATATTTATTCCTAAATTCTTGAGATTAGTTAAATTTATAAACAAATTGAAATATATTTATATAGAAACTCGACTAGATTATGTATCAACTATACATGCTTATGCTGTTATAATATTCTTTACAAAATAAATCAAAAATATATCTCTAAAATGGACCTTACTTACAATGAAATGAGGAGAGACAATCCTCGGAGGGTGCGCTAGTGCTTACAGGTTGATTGCAGTAATGGGACTCACAAACTTGATGGCCGCACTCCCGGTGATAATCCAAATGGATTACTGGCTATAATGCAAGGAAGAAAAAGAAGAGAGGTGCCAAAACATAAAACAGTATCGTTGGTCTGAACGAGTAAAAATCCCACACAATAAATTTCAACCCTGTAGTTCCAGATACTCACAAACAAAGCGGCACATATGGCGTGCCTCTAAGCGCGGATCGGGACTGTTCTGAGTCACCCGACAGACACACCTCGACTGATGCATGTCACTCAGTGACCTCCAATGGGTAGCCGGCAATCCAAGCAAACCTGGTGATTCTGTATAGCTCCGAACAGCCAAATACATACCCCTTTTATCAGGAGGGAACTAATGATCAACCTCTGATACCCCTTTCACATACTAATGTCCCATTTTTGTATTATTATTTATACACTTTTAGCGACATTCTAATATATACATATTTGTATAGATGTGCGCCACTATCAGACCTGCATATAATGCAATCCACTAGGCAGCCTAATAGATGACACTAGTTGATATAGAATATTCAGATACAGTTAAAAAGCTATGGCCCCAAATGATCAGATAGGACACAAAACGGAAAATGAACCCGTGCTGAGACCTATAGAGTGACCTATAAGTAAGACCTAAAACATTAGAGAATAAATATGTATATATTAGAATGTCGCTAAAAGTGTATAAATAATAATACAAAAATGGGACATTAGTATGTGAAAGGGGTATCAGAGGTTGATCATTAGTTCCCTCCTGATAAAAGGGGTATGTATGGAAAATCTATAGAATATCTAAGGATTTCTAATAAATCCATAAGTCTCTATTGGTAGGGATACCAATAAGGGACAGTTGACAACTGTCACTTATTGGTATCCCTACCAATAGAGACTTATGGATTTATTAGAAATCCTTAGATATTGTATAGGTTTTCCATACATACCCCTTTTATTTATTATTAGATTGGAACCACAATTATTTTGGTCCCCCCACCTATTAATTCCTTATTTTTGGTAGTGGTAGGTCCATCAGCTCATATCAGGAGGGAACTAATGATCAACCTCTGATACCCCTTTCACATACTAATGTCCCATTTTTGTATTATTATTTATACACTTTTAGTGACATTCTAATATATACATATTTATTCTCTAATGTTTTAGGTCTTACTTATAGGTCTCAGCACGGGTTCATTTTCCGTTTTGGGGCCATAGCTTTTTAACTGTATCTGAATATTCTATATCAACTAGTGTCATCTATTAGGCTGCCTAGTGGATTGCATTATATGCAGGTCTGATAGTGGCGCACATCTGATTATGATGATTTTTAATGTGTGTTTTATTAGTATGTATTTTATTATGTTTAGACATTAATTTTATAAGTATATATTTAGATATTTACAATTAAGTAAGTAATAGACTAATGATTTTTATTTTATATTGTTATAACAATTTGTATCAGTTCTTTTTTTTAAAATGAATCATGTATAAGCAATGCAACTATCTTTGTAAAATTCTGGTTATGAACTAGTTAACATAGAACAGGAAGACAGGTATCGCTTGTTAGAACGCCCACTGACAGGTGTTTTAAGGTATTTATTGGTAGCAAGGGCTTAGCATTGTACAGCCTGATGAAACGGCCTTTTCAGCCGAGAAACGCGTTGCTGTTGTTTCTTCTACAATAAAATACGGATTTTTATACACCTGACTTGTCCTGTGTTCTAACCATTCACAACTGTCATTTATCGCCAAAAGTGATTTTCTGTGCTCCACGCCTTCTTCCACTCCAATACTCACAGTGGTATTTGGCTGTTCGGAGCTATACGGAATTACCAGGTTTGCTTGGATTGCCGGCTGCCCATTGGAGGTCACTGAGTGACGTGCATCAGTCGAGGTGTGTCTGTAGGGCGAATCAGAACAGTCCCGATCCGCGCTTAGAGGCACGCCATATGTGCCGCTTTGTTTGTGAGTATCTGGAACTACAGGGTTGAAATTTATCGTGTGGGATTTTTACCCGTTCAGACCAACGATACTGTTTTATGTTTTGGCGCCTCTCTTCTTTTTCTTCCTTACTTACAATGAATCACATAAAAAATATCACAATAAAATACCAGAATCTTCTATAATTAGCCAATAACTCTA